>NC_064811.1:44502674-44849933 GCF_023721935.1 Panthera uncia | reverse complement strand
AGAGACTCTTAAAAACTGAGAACAAACTGAGGGTTGATGGGGGGTGGGAGGGAGGGGAGGGTAGATGATGGGCATTGAAGAGGGCATCTTTTGGGATGAGCACTGGGTGTTGTATGGAAACCAATTTGACAGTATACTTCATATACTGAAAAAAAAAAAAAACGAATGGCAAAGATCCAAATACAAATATGTTCACTCCAGCTTATGTATAATAATGAACAACTGGATGTAATGTAATTGCTGTATTGAAGGACTGGCTTAATAAATTTTGATTTATCATATTATGAAATTAATAAAAAGAGATTGTAGAGTCAATCCCCATATACTTGCTGACCCTATTTCCAGCTCCAGTCTGTATGTACCCTTGTATATTTATAATGTTTCATTTCTTCTGAAGGTATCTGTGTAAGTCTCATACAGATGTGTGATATTCTCCCATTTGTGAAACAACAATTACACATACAACTAGTACCTGTCCAGTCTTACTTGAAATTTAAAACAACTTTTCTGGAGAAATTTGAAAAGTTTACCAAATTCAGAAAACATCTACTTTAGTTTATTTATTTATTTTGAGAAAGAGAGAGAGAGAGAGAGAGAGAGACATGGGAGGGGCAGAGATGGAGACAGAAAGAATCCCAACCAGGCTCTGCACTGTCAGCACAGAGCCTGATGCAGGGCTCAAACTCACAGACCATGAGATCATGACCTGAGCTGAAACCAAGAGTCAAACACCCATCCAACTAAGCCACCCAGGTGCCCAGAAAACAGCTACTTTAAATGTACCAAATATCTATCTCAAAATAGTTTATAATTTTTATATTCATGTCATGAAGATAGTGTGGTTGATACCTGACATCTGTAGAGATTTGATTTAAACGGTTCCGTATTTATGGTTTTGAAACCACAAAAGAAGCTAAAAATTTCTCCCCAGACAGATGAATGCATTTACCAAGTATGCATTTACAAGAGCTTTTTTTTCTTCTATCAAAGGAGAATTATTTTTTAAGTTTTAAGTGTAATTCCAGTTAGTTAACATACATGGTTATATTAGTTTCAGGTATATGACATAGTGATTCAACACTTCCAAACATCACCCAGTGCTCATAACAACAAGTGCACTCCTTAATCCCCATCATCTATTTAGCCCACCACCACCTCTGGTAACCATCAGTTTGCTCCCTATAGCTAAAAGAGTCTGTTTCTTCTTTTTTTTTTCTATTGTTTCTTTTAATGTTTATTTTTGAGAGAGAGAGAGCGCGAGCAGGGGAAGGGCAGAGAGAGGGAGACACAGAATTTGAAGCAGGCTCTAGGCTCTGAGCTGTCAGCACAGAGCCCGACATGGGGCTTGAATTCATAGACCATGAGTTCATGACCTGAGCCAAAGTAGGATGCTTAACGAACTGAGCAACCCAGGCACCCCATGAGTCTGTTTCTTTTTCCCTTTGCTCCTTTGTTTTGTTTCTTAAATGCCACATATGAGTGAAATCATATGGTATTTGTCTTTCTCTGACTGAATTATTCCACTTAACATTATACTCTCTACCTCCATACGTGTTGTTGCAAATGGCATGATTTCATTCTTTTTATAGCTGAGTAATATTCATATATATATATATATATACATATTCTATATCTTGTCTATTGTAAATAATGCTGACATAAACATAGAGGTTACACGTATCCCTTAGAATCAGTATTTTTCTATCTTTTGGGTAAATACCCAGTAGTGCAATTGCTGGATCATAAGATAGTTCTATTTTTAACATTTTGAGGAACCTCCAAACTGTTTTCCACAGTGCCAACACAAGTTTGCATTCCCACCAACAGTGTAAGAGGGTTCCTTTTTCTCTATATCCTTACCAATTCCTGTTGTTGATTTTAGCCATTCTCACAGGTGTGAGGTGATATCTCATTGTAGTTTTCATTTGCATTTCCCTGATGATAAGTGATGGTGAGCATCTTTTCATGTGTCTGTTGGCCATTTGTATATCTTCTTTGGAGAAAATTCAGTTCAGGTCTTCTGCCCATTTTTTTAACTGGATTATTTGTTTTGGGGTGTTGGTTTTTATAAGTTCTTTATATATTTTGGATACTAACCCTTTATTGAATATGTCACTTGCAAATATCTTCTCCCATTAGGTAGGTTGCCTTTTAGATTTGTTGATTGTTTCCTTCACTGTGCAGAAGCTTTTTTATTTTTATGTAGAGCCAACAGGTTATTTTTGCTTTTGTTTTCCTTGCTTCAGGGACCTATTCTGAAAAAAGTTTCCATGGCCAATGTCAGAGAAATTACTGCCCATGCACTCTTCTAGGATTTTCATGGATTCAAGTCTCACATTAAGTCCTTAATCTATTCTTTTAAGTTCATTTATTTTGAGGGGAGGGGGGAGTAGGGGCAGAGACAGAGGAAGAGAGACTTCTAAGCAGGCTCCACATGGACACAGTGCAGAACCTGATGCAGGGCTCAAACTCACAAACTGTGAGATTATGACCTGAGCCAAAATGAAGAGTTGGATGCTTATCCAACCGAGCCACCCAGGCGCCCCTAGATCCTTAATCTAGTTTGAATTTATTTTTGTGAGTGCTCGCTTCGGCAGCACATATACTGAATTTATTTTTGTGTATGGGGTAAGAAAATGGTCCAGTGTCATTCTTTTGTATGTAGCTGTCCAGTTTTCCCAATACCATTTGTTGAAGAGACTTTTTCCCATTGAATATTCCTGTCTCTTTTCTCAAAGAAGAATTGGCCATGTAATTGTGGGTTTATTTCTGGGTTTTCTATTCTATACTATTGATCTATGTGTCTACTTTTGTGTCAGTACCATACTGCTTTGATTACTACAGCTTTGTAATATAAGTTGAAGTCCAGAATTATGATGCCTCCAGCTTTGCTTTTCTTATTCATGGTTGCTTTGGCTGTTCAGCATCTTTTGTGGTTCCATACAAATTTTAGTATTATTAGCTCGAGTTCCATGAAAAATGCTGTTGGTAGTTTGATAGGGACTTTATTGAATGTGTAGATTACTTTGGGTAGTATAGACGTTTTAACATTTGTTCTTCCAATCCATGAGCATGGAATGTCTTTCCATTTCCTTGTGTCTTCAATTTCTTTCATCGGCGCTTTATAGTTTTCACAGGACTTTCACCTCTTTAGTTAGGTTTATTCCTAGGTATTTTTGGTTCAACTGTAAATGAGAACATTTTCTTAATTTCTCTTTCTTCTGCTTCATTATTGATGTATAAAAATTCAACAGATTACTATACACTGATTTTGTATCCTATAATCTTATTGAATTCATTTATCAGTTCTAGTATTGGTGGAGTCTTTAGGGGTTTCTATATACAGTATCATGTCATCTGCAAATAGAGAAAGTTGGTACTTTTTCCTTACCAATCTGGAAGCCTTTCATTTCTTTTTGTTGTCTGATTGATGTGGCTAGGACTTCCGGTACTATATTGAATAAAAGTGGTGAAAGTGGACATCCTCCTCTTGTTACTGACCTTAGGGGAAAAACTCTCAGTTTTTCACCATTGAGTATAATGTGAGCTGTGTGTTTTTCATATAAGGCCTTTGTTATGTTGAGGTATGTTCCCTCTAAACCTATTTTGTTGAGGGATTTTACCATGAATGGATATTGTACTTTGTCAAGTGCTTTTTCTGCATCTATTAAAATGATCATATGGTCTTACCATTTCTCTTACTGATGTGATGTATCACATTGATTGATTTATAAATATGGAACCACCTTGTATCCCAGGAATAAACCCAACTTGCAGTGAATGATTTTTTTAATGTATTGTTGAAACCGGTTTGCTAGTAGTTTGTTGAGGAATTTTGCATCTATGTTCAGCAAAAATATTGGCCTGTAGTTCTCTTTTTTTTGTTGTGTCTTTATCTAGTTTGGGTATCAGAGTAATGCTGGCTTCATACAATGATCTTGGAAGTTTTCCTTCCTCTTCTATTTTTGGAACAGTTTGAGAAAAATAGGTATTAATTCTTCCTGAAATGTTTCAGAGAATTCATCTGTGAAGCCATCTGGCAGTGAGCTTTTGTTTGTTGGGAGTTTTTTTTTTTATTACTGATTCAATTTCTTTGCTGGTTATCAATCTGTTCAAATTTTCCATTTCTCCCTATTTAAGTTTTGGTATTTTATATGTTTCTAGGAATTTATCTGTTTCTTCTACTAGATTGTCCAGTTTGCTCACATATAGTTTTTCATAATAATCTCTTAAAGTTGTTTGTATTTCTGTGGTATTTATTGTTATATCTCCTCTCTCATTTGTGATTTTATTTGAGTCCTTTCTCCTTTTTCTTGATAAGTCTGACTAGAGGTTTATCAATTTTATTGATTTTTTTTCAAAGAAATAGCTCCTGGTTCATTGATCTGTTCTGTTGTTCCTTTAGTTTCTATATAATTTATTTCTGCTCTAATATTTATTTCCCTCCTTCTGCTTGTTTTAGGTTTTGTTTGTTGCTCTTTTTGTGGGGTTAGGTAGTTTATTTGAGATTTTTTTCTTGCTTCATAAGGTAGGCCTGTACTGCTAAAAACTTCCCTCTTAGAAGGGAATGCACTTTTACTACATCCCAAAGGTTTTGGATCATTGCGTTTTCATTTGTTTCCTTGTACTTTTTTATCTCTTCTTTTATTTCCTGATTGGCCTATTCATTTTTTAGTAGCATGCTATTTAACCTCCACATATTCGTGCTCTTTCCAGATTTTTTCTTATGATTGACTTCCAGTTTCATAGCATTGTGGTCAGAAAAGATACACAGTATGACTTCAGTATTTTTATTCTTGTTAAGGCATGATTTGTGACATAATGTGTGATTTGTTCTGGAGAATGTTCCATGTGCATTTGAAAAGAAAGTATATTTTGCTGTTTTGGGCTGAAACGTTTTGAATAATGTTTTAAATCCATCTGGTCCAGTGTGTCATTCAAAGCTATTGTTTGCTTGTTAATTTTCTGTTTAGATTATCTGTCCATTGATATGAGTGAGGTGTTAAAGTCCCCCACTATTATTGTATTACTATTGATTAGTTCCTTTATGTTTGTTATTAACTGTTCTATGTATTTGGGTGCTTCTATGTTGGGTGCATAATTATTTACAATTATTAAATATTCCTGTTGGATTGTCCTTCTTTATTATCATTACTATTATTATTATTATTATTATTATTATTATATAGTGTCCTTCTTTGACTGTTACAGTCTTTATTTTTTTTAATGTTTTTTTTTTATTTATTTTTGAGACAGAGAGAGACAGAGCATGAGCAGGGGAGGGGCAGAGAGAGAGAGACACAGAATGTGAAGCAGGCTCCAGGCTCTGAGCTGTCAGCACAGAGCCTGACATGGGGCTTGGGCTCACGGACTGTGAGATCATGACCTGAGCTGAAGTCGGACACAACCAACTGAGCCACCCAGGCGCCCCTACAGTCTTTGTTTTAAAATCAATTTTGTCTGATGTATTGCTACTCAAGCTTTCTTTTGACATCTATTTGCATGAAAAATGTGTCTCCATTCCCTCACTTTCAATCTGTAGGTGTCTTTAGATCTGAAATGAGTCTCCTGTGGGCAGCATATAGATGGGTCTTGTTTTTTATCCATTGTTACCTTACGTCTTTTGATTGGAACATTTAGTACATTTACATTAGTGATTATTGATACATATTATCAATATGCACAACATTCTATTATTTGTTTTGTGGCTGTTTCTAGAGATTTTCTCTGATCCTTTGTCTTTCTTTCATGGTTTGCTGATTTTCTTTAGTGATATATTTAGATTCCTTTCTCTTTATTCTTTGCATATTTATTAGTAATTTTTGATTTTGATCAAAAATAGTTTTGATAGTGGTTACCATTAGGTTTATATATAACATCTCCTGCGTATAGCAGTCCATCTTAAGTTGATGGCCGTTTAAGTTTGAATCCATTCTTCACTATTCTCCTCCCCACATTTTAGGTATATGGTATCATATTTTACATCCTTTTGTCAGTTCCTTAACCGGTATTTTACAAAAATATTTATTTTTACTACTTTGGTATTTCCTACCTTCATTCTGTCACTTTTGGTCTTTCCTTCCCACTCAAAGTGTCCCCTTTAATATTTCTTACAGGGCTAGTTTAGTGGTCATGAACTCCTTTAGATTTTGTTTGTCTCGGAAACTATTTCCCGTTCTATTTTGAATGATAGCCTTGCTGGGTAGAGTTTTCTTAGCCACTGCTTTTTCCCATTCAGCACTATGAATATATAATACCACTCCCTTCTGGCTTAGCATGTTTCTTGAAAAATCACCTGATAGCCTTATGGGGTTTCCCTTGTATGCAACTGCCTTCTTTTGTCTCGCTGCCTTTAAATTCTTTGTTTATCACTATACTTTGCCATTTTAATTATATGTTTTTGGGTGGATCTACTTTTGTTGATTTTGTTGCGAGTTCTCATTGCCTGCTGGATCTGGATATCTGTTTCCTTCCTCAGATTTGGGGAGTTTCCAGCTATTATTTCTTCAAATACATTTTTTTGCTCCCTTTCTCCTCTCTTCTTCTTCTGGGACCCCTATAATCTTAATGTTATTAAGTTGGATGTAGTCACTGAATTCCCTAAGTCTATTCTAGTTTTACATCATTATTTTTTCTCTGTTTTGTTTGGCTTGATTAGTCTCCATTACTCTGTCTTCTAGGTCACTAATTCATTCCTCTGCTTCTTCCATCCTGCTGTTCATTCCATCAAGCATGTTTCTCATTTTGTTTATTGAGTCCTTTATCTTTGCTATGTTTTTCCTTATCTCTGTTAAGGGTCACACTCATACCTTCCATCCTTTTCTGAAGTCCAGTGGGTATCTTTATGATCATTACTTTAAATTCTCTATAAGGCATATTGCTTCCATCTGTTTTGCTTAGATCTCTGGCAATGGCTTTGTCCTGTTCTTTCATTTGGGACAAATCCCTCTGTCTTCTCATTGCATCTAAGACTCTGTGCTTGTTTTGGGGTGTTAGGAAAGTCAGCTACACCTCCTGATTTTGAAAGTAATGGCTTTACAAAGTAGAGGTGCTGTGGTATCCTGCTGTGTGGTGTCCCCTGTTCTCCAGGGCCTGGCACTTCAGTAAGTGACCCCAATATGTGCTGTGTGTGCTCTGCTGTTGCATCCTGGCCACTTCATCTTTTGGGTCAGTCATCTGCAGAGGCTCTGTGCCTATAATGGGCAATGTTTGATCCCTGGTCTATATGTGGCAAATTTTAACTAGGTGTGCTCTGATCTGCTTATAAAATGAGACCTGTCACCACCTCCACCAGAACCAAAGTCCTACAAAACTCCCAGGTGAGGGAGATGCAGCATGGGTAGGGGTATGGGCAGGTCCTCTGGGGAGGGGCTGCCTCACTGGGATTGAAGCAAGTGTGACTAGGAAGAGTGGTTCCACTGGAGTGCAGAGGGACTGGGGGCGGGGGGGAGATTTGCTGTAAGCAAGTTAGGCAGTAAGTGTTGGCACTGAGCTGGTTCTCACAGGTGGCCCTGTGCTTATGCTGAGGTGCAGGGGAGGGAAATGAAGCCTGCCAGGTCCTTTGTTCCCAGAGGGGTCTCTCCCTGAATGCTGCCTCTCTGGGATGGGCTCAGAGATAAGCAAATAACCTCCTCACTGTATGCCCCCAGCCACTCTCCATATTGCTGTTTCCTACTGTATGTCCACAGACTGTTTGCCCTGCCTTCTTCCCAAGAGCAGTCCTAATGCCTCCAGTCTCTCCCCAAGCAACGCGTGCTGACCGTTAGAACATGAGACTTTAAGTCCCACTGATTAACAGAACTCAGAAAATTTGGGCCCTCTCACCTTCCAAGCCAATTGTTATAGGGATTCATTTTCCCCATGTGCTCCCCTGTTAGTCTGTCTCACACCTTCTCCACGACCACAGCTCCCTCCCTACCACATTGGCTATGATCCAATTCTCTCCCAAACTCCATCTCCTCATTTCCTACTTTCATCACGTGGCCTCTTCTCTACCTTTAGTTGTGGAGTTTGTTCCGCCAGTCTTCAAGTTGGTTTGGGGGGTATTTAGGATTATTTAATAGTTAACTAGTTGTATTCATGAGATTAGGCAAGTCTAGGGTCCTCCTACTCTGCAACCATCTTCATCTCCTCTCCAAAGGAGAATTTCTTGACTTTGTCTAACTGATAATCATAATATGCATTCATTTTCCAGGACTAATGTTCATATCTTTTAAAAATAATACCAATGCTTTTTTACAAATTCAAAATAATTTCGGGAAATTTCTGTAAGACTATTTCTCACTTTAGCTCAGAGCTCTGTGAAGTCAGTGGGAGCTCTGGGCTTGAATCAGCTCCATAGAGTGAGCAGGCAGAGGAGAAATGGGGCCAATACAAAAATATCCCAACATACACAGTGAGGTTTTCCTATCTATGATGTGTCTCAAAGCGATGAACTCAGAAACTGTTCTAATCAGAGAATTCTTCAAGGAAAAAGAAAAATAGTTCCCCAAAGAAGTCAAGAGCTACTCAAAATAAAAAGGAGAAAACCAGAAATTTAAAATAAATTTTAATGAACATTAATTCCAGGTCCAAAAACCTAGTTATAACATTTGTTGGAAGAATGAAGACTTAGTCTTGATTATAGTTAAAATACAAGGTTGCCCAGAAAGCATAATTTTAAAATTAACAGATCCTCTCATTTCCCCTCCCAGCTATTTCCAACATTATCCCACAAATCTCTTTCCTAATGACAACTAAAACTTCACCATTAGTAATCAATTCCCTTGAGTTAGTCCCTCATTGGTGGTCTTTTATAAAGCAAATTCACTAGGAACAGGGTGTGAGGCACTTGGGGGTAGTACTGAAAACAGAAAATGCTATGGACTGAGTGGTGTCCCCCTACAAAATTCATATGTTGGAATCCTAACCCCTAATGTGACTGTATTTAGAGATAGGGCCCATAAGGAAGTTAAATGAGGTCATGAGGGTGGGGCCCTAGGAAAAGAACTGATGTCCTTATAATTAAAGACACCAAAGAGTGTTCTCTTGCTCTCTCTCTCTCTCTCTCACTTCTCACGGGCACAAAGAAATCATGTGAGCAGATGGCAAGATGGCAACTACCTACAAGCCAAGAGCAGAGCCCTCAAAATGAAACCTACCCTGCTTCCGGAACTATGAGAAATTAATTCCTGTTGCTTACACCACCCAGTCTGTGGTATTTTGTATGCCAGCCTGAGTTTATTAAGATAAGGGATAATAAAGCAAGGAGAAACATCCTATAGAGCAGATTGAGGAGAGCATTCCCTCAACAATACACACAGATGCAGGAGATATGTTTAAGGATAGAGTTATTCTTCAAAGAATAAGTTTCTTCATTCCCTTATGTATTCCAAGATCATGTGACAATCACTATTGGTCATGTGGAAATCACTAACGTCTGTTTAAGCCATATCACACTCTACTCTTTGAGAACTTCTGGAGTCCACTCACATTATGGGCCTGCAATATAATAAAAAATAAATATTTGGTCTTTGTCCTAAGTTCCTGCTATGGAGCTCATAAAACTCTTGGAATTTCCTGAATTATGAGTGTCTTTTGTATGGTAATAGTGACACTTCATGGAATAGGTCCAAGATAGCTTCAGGATGGGGGCTGGTTGTCAGAAAAGCCAACCAGATGATTAGAAGGTTAGAACATTGAGCTCCACCCTCTGACTTGGAAACAAAGATGGGCTGGAGATTGAGTTCAATCACCAATGGCCATTGGTTTAATCAATCATGCCCAAACAAGGAAATCTGGATTAAAACCCCTGAAGTTTGGAGTGATACCAAGTCAATGAACATATTCATGTACCACAAGGGTAATCCACCCCAACTCCACTGGGACAGAGGTTCCTATGTTCAGGTCCCTTCCAGATTTTGTCCTTTGTACTCTTAATCTGGCTATTCATCTGTATTTTTTGTAATAAGGTATAACAGTAAGAACAGCACTTTCCTGAGTTGTGTGAGTTATTCTAGTAAATTATTGAAACTGAGGGGGCCATAGTATAGTAGGCCTGGCAGAAGTGTAGGTAGCCTGGACACCACATTGTTGGATGGTGTCTAAATATGGAACAGTCCTATGAGACTGGCCCTTAACCTATAGGTCTTCACTAACTCTTACAAAATTTAATTGTTGGACTCCCAACTGGCATCAAAATTGGTTTGTGTGTGGAATAATGACACAAAGGGCCCTTGCATACATCTGAAAATCTCACTATGGCACCAGGAATAGACACCTGATCCAACCTGTACCAATCAAGTTTTAAGAATTTGAAAAAAGGGTCCCTAAGTGACTGCCTTAAAATACTAGACCTCTGTAATTAGTCTTGTGAATTGAGGACATGAAGATTCAGAGTTGTGGTGTCTATGCTCTAATCTGTGCATGAAGCAGCTGAAAAAAATTAGTCTGTGGTCAGAAAGAAATGAAGCAAATGCATGAAAGGAAGACCCTATGGCTTCAGAGAAACAGTGAAACTCAGGGGATGGTTGCCTTGAATCCTGTCAGCTTTCCAGTTCCTGGGTTCCATCTTCCCTGAGACCTGACTGCAGTTCCTGGTCTTAAGTCTCTTGAGTTCTCATGAATTCTTATAATAAATCCCTTCTCTTTTTATTTAAGTTTGTAAAGGTTGGTTTATGTCTTTGCAAAGACTTAAGATGATGACTAAAATGATGATAGTGATGATTATGCTAATAACTAATATCTAATGAGTGCTTACTATGTTTTAAACTCTCTCCAAAACACTCTATACTTTTTCATTAAATTCTCACACCAAATCTATGAAGTTGATATTATTACCCCCATTTTATTATAGAACATGTAGAACCTAAATGCTTGAAGATACTCACAACTCATTCCAGATACAATTTCTGAATTGACAGGGCCTATTTGACTCTTTTGGTCAAGAATCCAGTATATATGAGGCGCCTGCATGGCTCAGTCAGTTGAGCATCTGACTCTTGATTTCAGCTCAGGTCATGATCCCAGGGTCATGGGATTGAGCCCCACATCAGGCTTCATGTTGAGAATGGAGCCTGCTTGAGATTCTCTCTCTCTCTCTCTCTCTCTCTCTCTCTCCCTCTGCCCCTCTCCCCCACTCATTCCCTTTTAAAAAAATTAAATTAAAAAGAATCTAGTATACAAACTAAGAAGAAACAAGCCAACAGCACATCTTACAAACTCCTATTTTTACAAATCTCACCAAATATCATCAAATCTAAGATGTTCTCAATTATCAGAAGCCTTCATTATTGTTTTCATTTTTTTTCATATTTCCCCATTTTATTTTGAAAATTTTCAAACACAAAAGAAGTTGAATGTATAGTACAATTAACTCTCATCCTTTTTACCTAAATTAATTTTAGGTAAATTCAGTTGTTAACATTTTTACCATATGTTGTATATATATGTAAGATATATGCTTATATAAACACACCAACTACTTTTTCTCCTAACCTAGAGGTTCATTGCAAGGAGATCTCACTCCTAAACATTCTAGTAGTATCACATCCAACAATTCTATCTAATAGGTGACTCATATTCATACCCCTACAGTTAACTCTGAACTAAGAGGGTGATATAGTAGACTCCTGAATTTCCCTCCTCCCACAGATGCAATGAATGTACAACTACACAAAGAGAACTTCCCTCAGAGAGAAATCCAGAAACTAAATGAGTGACTCCCACACATTGGGTAAATGAGAAAATACCCACATCGAAACATGTAGAGGGGCGCCTGAGTGGGTCAGGTGGTTAAGTGTCCGACTTCAGCTCAGGTCATGATCTCATGGTTTGTGAGTTCAAGCCCTGCATTGGGCTCTGTGCTGACAGCTCGGAAGCCTACTTTGGATTCTGTGTCTCCCTCTATCTGCCCTTCCCTCTGCCCCTGCTCATACTGTCCCTCTCCCTTTCTCAAAATAAACTTTAAAAAATTAAAAAAAAAAACACACATAGAAAGGCTGAGACACATTCTCACCATTAAACCCACTCTCAGCATAGCACCATACAATCTGGAGAGAACCCTTAACTCCCAGCTTCTCCCTAAGAGTGAAGGGTTTGGATCATACAACTAGTGCTCCCCCCAGGAGTTTAAAGCTCTCACCCAATGGAAGAAGTTAGGATGGCAGAGAAGTACGGGAACCCTGAGCTTTGCTTGTCCCTCAAACACAGCTATATTGAGGTCAGGTCACTTGAAACACCCAGGAAATCGATCTGTGCAGTGGCAGAAGATCTCCAAAGTTGGAGGGAGATAGCATGGCAGGTGCAAGGTGCATGGAAATGAATTGGGTGACATCAAACTGTGGTGCTGCAGAGGGGAGAGAACCCTTTCCATGGAAAGACAAAAAGAAAAGAAACAGAGAGGGGTTGAGAAAGTGTGGCATCAAGTTCACACAATAAGAAAACCTCTCTGGACCAGATTAGGGAGCAGAAGTACTGAGTGTCACAGGATTTTGGTGGGGGGGGGGACGGTTTTGCAAACAGCATTTGGAGCTCAAACTCTGAGGTGTTGGAAATGTGTGAATTTCTCCAGAGTGGAGCTGTGGTACATGCTCTTGGGGAGAAGGGAGCTGGCCCCTGACTGCATAGCCTGGTGTAGGGTCTCCAGAGCACATTGGGAGAGAACACTCCCCTTTCTGGACTACTTTTGGAAGAGGGTATATTACCTCCCCAAGGACAAAAGACCCTGCAGGTGCCAGCCAAGACCCTTCATCAGCAGAGGACAGAGGTGCACCCAGAAGTAATATGACCTTTTGCTGCTTTTAGCGGTACTACACCATAGATTCCACACACTATGAAAGTGTAGGACTGTTTTTGAGGGACAGAGGGCTTCAGACCCACTACGGAGGGGCTCTACTCTGGAGGAGGGGTGCAGATATGAACAATGATGGGTCCTTTAAGACTTCGGGTGTTGAATCCTAGCAGTGCACCAAAGAAAAAATGCAGGAGAGTTGTGGAACAGGGTAAGCTGGCTGCCCTCAATATTCTGTGAGGGCTGCCTGAACAGCAAGGTGGAGGTAAGATCTGTAGTCTGGGGCCAAGAGACTGGGGTGGTGCTATTTTCCCCCCAACACCAACACGGTGGGACTTCAGAGAGCAGCACAGGAGCTCCCAGTGAGGCAGGACTGCTTACACCAAACCCCGCCCCCCTGTGCCTTGCATCTGTTTATTTACTGGGGCAAAACTGAACCAATACAGCAGGCCTCTCTTCCAGAAGATCAGCACAGCCAGCACCCCACATGCACCAAGTGTACTGAAAATTGAGTGCTTCAAAATGTTACCTGCAGTTCTGGTGGAAATAGGACTGGGCTTAATTTTTTTTTCTATTTTTCTCCCTTATTTCTTTTGGAATCAGGCTCATAGTTTCTTTCCTTCTTTCTTTCCTCCTTTTCTTTTTTAATTTCCTTTTCCTTTTGAGATCAGGCTTTTTTATTCTTTTTCTTTCTTTCTTCTTTTCTTCTTTTTTTTCCTTTCTTTTTCTTAGGAATCAGCCTTAGAGTTTTTTGATTCTCTATTTGGTGTTTTAGTTCCCTTTGCTTTTCTCTTTTTTTAGGATCAGGTCTTTTTTTCTTTCCCCTTTTTTCCAGGCTTACTTCAGAAAACAAATCAAAACATACCTACTTAAAGGTCCAAACATTCCCCACTGCAAACAAGGAGGAGCTCTGACAGGACTGACCAGTGGGAAAGAACAGCCAAAATTCAACAGCAGGTTGAACACAGCATACAGTAAAAATACTTCCTGAAGTGCCATGCCCTAGACAGTGTATGACCCCTTTTTAATATAACAGTACTCTCAGGTTCAAGAAACATAACAAGCTTTTAAAACATGCAAAAGAGAGAAACTTAGCCAAAATGACAAGATGGAAGAATTCACCCCAAAACAAAGCTCAAGAAGAAATCACAGCCAGGGACTTGTTCAAAACAGATATAAGCAGTATATCTGAACGAGAACTTAGAACAATCATAAGACTACTAGCTTGGCTTGAAAAAAAGCATAGAAGACACCAGAGAAACACTTGCTGCAGAAATCAAAGATCTAAAAACTAGTCAGGCTGAAATAAAAAATGCTAAAACTGAGATGAATACCAGCTGGATAGAGTCACAATAAGGACTGAAGAAGTCAAGGAGAGAATAAATGATATAGAAGATAAAAATTAAGGAAAATAATGCAGTTGGGAAAAAAAAGAGGGAGAAGAAATTTATTAGATCATGAGGGGAGACTTAGAGAACTTAGTGGTTCCATCAAATGAAACAATATCCATATCATAGGAGTCCCAGAAAAAGAAGAACAGGAAAAGGGGGCAGAGAATTTATTTAAAGCTCTCACCCAAGGGACAGAACCCCGAAACACATAGCTTTGAAAGCCAATGGGTGTTATGTTCACAAGTCCCACAGAACTGTAGCAAATAAAGCAGCAGTTTTTAGATGGGCGCAGAAGAACCACTCAACAGCTAAACACCTGGCTCAGAAAGCAAAATGAAGGAGGGAGCAAGCAAAAATGCCCATCTCCTAGTTGTTCCTTGGAAAACCCCGACTACATACTTTTCAAGCTGCTGCCTCAGAGTCCACCTTCTAAATCAGCCTGTACCTAGATACTTATTTAAAACCTAGATCATTTTACAGTCCTCCCCTTTGAGACAATGATGGGTCTTGGCACAGCTTCAAGTCCTGGGAGTCACCTAGAACAGATTGTGACTTGAATAATTATAAAGGTTTGAGAGGCAACCAGGAACTCAAGCCACACTGATTGACAACTTTCATCTCCTACACAAGACCAGTCTACCAAGACTGGAGGAGGAAGCTGTTTTATCTAACAGAGAGAAACCAACACAGAAAGCCAAGGAAAATGAAGAAATAGATAAATATGTTCCAAACAAAATAAATCTCCAGACACAGATCTTATAAAATGGAAAGAAGTGATTTACCCAGTACAGAGTTGAGAATAATGGTCATAAAGATGCTCAACAAAATCAGGAGAGCAACATAAAAACATGAGAATTTCAACAAAGGAAATATTTAAAAGTTCCAAACAGAAATCATGGAGCTGAAGAATACCATTACTGAAGTAAAAACTGTAATAGAGGGATTCAACAACAAACTAGATCAAGCAGAAGAAAGGATCAGTATACTTAAAGACAGAGCAGTGGAAGTCATCTAATCAGAGCAGCAAAAAGAAAAAAGAATGAAAAAGAGTGAAGATAGCTTAATGGAATTATAGGATACCAGAAAACAGCAATATAAGCATTATAGAGGTCCTAGAAGGAGAAGAGAAAAAAGGGACCAAAAGCTTATTCAAAGAAAAAATGGCTAAAATCTTCCCTAACCTGGGGGAAAAAAACAGACACCCAGATCCAGGAAGTCTAAAAAAAACCAAACATGATGAATCCAATACAAAGAGACCCACGCTGAAACACAGTATAATTAAATGGTGAAAAGTTAAAGACAAAGAGAGAATCTTAAAAGCAGCAAGAGAAAAGCAACTTGTTACATACAAGAGGAAGCCTCATAAGGCTATCAGTGAATTTCTCAACAAAAAGCTTGCAGGTAAGAAGGCAGTGGGATGATATACTCAAAGTGCTGGGCAACCAAAATATTCTACCTGGCAAAGTTGTCCTTCAGAATCAAAGGAAAGATAAAGAGTTTCCTAAACAAATGAAAGCTGATAAGAGTTCTTCACAACTAGACTGGACTTACAAGAAATGTTAAAGGGAGCTCTTCAAGCTGAAATAAAAGGATACTAATTAGTAACATGAAAACATACAAGAGTATAAAACTTACTGGTAAAAGTAAACAAATAGTTAAATTCAGAATACTCTAATATAATGGTAGTGGTTATATCACTTATAACTCTAGTATAAAGATTAAAATACAAAAGTATCCAAAATAACTATAACTACAACAATTTATTAATGGATGTACAATGTAAAAAGATGTAAACTGTGACATCCAAAAAAATATGGGGGCGCCTGGGTGGTTCAGTGAGTTAGGTGTCCAACTTTGGTTCAGATCATGATCTCAGAGTTCACGAGTTCGAGCCCAGCATCGGGCTCTGTGTTGACAGCTCAGAGCCTGGAGCCTTCGGATTCTGTGTCTTCTTCTCTCTCTGCCCCTCCCTCACTCATTCTCATTCTCATTCTCCCCCTCTCTCTCTCTGTCTCTCTCTCTCTCTCTAAAATAAATCAAAATATTTTTTTTAAAAAATTTTTAATATGTGGGAAGGGTATACAAATGTAGAACTTATATATGCATTTGAAGTTGAGTTGTTATTAGCTTAAAATAGACTGTTATAAATGTAAGATTTTTATTTAAGCCTTGAGGTAACCACTAAGCAATAACCTATAGTTAATACACAAAAGATAAAGAGAAAAGAATCAAAGCATACTCTACATAAAAGCATGAAAACACAAAAGAAGAGAACAAGAGAGGAAGAAAGAAAGGAACTAAAAAAACAATCAGAAAACAATTAAGAAAATGGCAAGAGTAAGTCCTTACCTATTTTTTTAAGTTTTTATTTATTTATTTTCGACAGAGAGATGGAGAGAGAGAGCAGGGGAGAGGCAGAGAAAGGGACAGAGAGAGAATCCCAACCAGGCTCTGTACTGACAGTGCAGAGCCCGATGAGGGACTCGAGCCCACAAACTGTGAGATCGTGACCTGAGCCAAAATCAAGAGTCAGACACTTAACCGACTGAGTCACCCAGGAGTCCCAGTAAGTCCTTACCTATTAATAGGTAATAGTCCTTACCTATTAATAATTTAATTAGTTTAAATGTAAATAGACTGAACACTCCAGTCAAAAGACATGGATTGGCGGAATGGATAAAAAAAAAAAAAAAAAAAGACCTGACTATATGCTGCCTACAAGAGACTCACTTTAGCTTTAAGTACACACACAGAATGAAAGTTACAGGATGGAAAAATATATTCATACAAACTGAAACAAAAAACAAGGGGTAGCTATATTCTTATCAAACAAAACAGACCTTAAACTGTAACAAGAGACAAAGAAGGTCATTATAGAATGACAAAAGGGTCAATTCATCAAGAAGATATAATAATTGTAAATATTTATGCGCCAAACATCAGATAACCTAAATAAATAGGAGAAATAGACAGCAAAACAATAATAGTAAGGGACTTCAGTACCCCACTTTCAACAATGAATAGAACATCCAGACAGAAAATCAATAAGGACATATTGGACTTAAGCTACACATTAGACCAGAGGGACCTAATAGACATATATAGAACATTCCATCCAACAGCAGCAGAATATACATTTTTCTCAAGAGCACATGGAATATTCTTTGGGATAGATCATATGTTAGGCCACAAAATAAGTCTTAACAAATTTAAGAAGATTGAAATCGTATCAAGCATCTTTTCTAACCACAATGGTATAAAACTAGTAATCAATTACAAGAAGAAAACTGGAAAACTCACAAATATGTGGACATTTAACAACACGCTCCTGAACAACCACAAGTCACAGAACTAATAAAATCAGAAATCAAAAATTCTTGAAAAATATCACCTCACAACTTTCACATAATCTCTATTCATTAGAATAGTTATCATCAAAAAGATAATAGATAACAACTGTTGGAAAGGATGTGAATGAAAGGGAAGCATTGTGCACTGCTGGTAGGAATATAAACTGATGCAGCTGCTAAGGAAAACAGTATGGAAGTTCCTCTAGAAATTTAAAACAGGATGACCATATGATCCAGCAACCCCGCTTCTGGATGCATATCCAAAGGAAACAAAACCAGTATCTCAGAGATATCTGCACTCCTATGTTCACTGCAGCATTATTCACAATAACTAAGGTAAGGAAACAACCTAAGTGTCCATCAATAGATGAAAGGATAAAGGGAATGTGGTGTGTGTGTGTGTGTGTGTGTGTGTACACAATGGAATATTATCCAGTCTTTAAAAAAAAGGAAATTCTGCCATTTGTGACAACATAGATAAAGCTGGAAAGCATTATGCTAAATGAAATGAGCCAGACAGAGAAAGACAAATACTGCATGGCATCACTAGAACGGTGGCTACCAAGGGCTTAGGAGATGAGGGAAATAGGTAGAGGCTAGTAAAAGGGCAGATTTTCAGTTATAAGATGAGTAAGGTCTGAGGATCTAATGTATGGAAACTATGGTTGATAACACTGTATTACCTAAATGAAACTTGCTAAAGGAGCAAAAAAATGTTCTCAACAACAAAAAAAGGTAAATATGTGAGGTGATGAATATGCTACATAACTCAATGGTGGGCATCTTTTCACATGTGTGTGTATATATATATATCAAATCACCACACTGTGCACTTTAAATATATTACAATTTTATTTGTTAATTATACCTTTGTAAAGCTGAAAAAATAATTCTAAGACTGATAAAACTTATATTGCTCTTTCATTTTTTAATCTAAGATCTCATCAAGAAATTGTACATTGCATTTGGTTGTCATTTCTCTTTAATCTCCTTTAATCTAGACTAATTCCCCTGCCTTTTTAAATCATCAAGATATACCTTCATTTTAATTATCACTAAGGGAAAAAAAAGTGCTGCCATTTATAACTGTAAAATGTCATCAGTTGTATGATGAATCCTTTTAAATGCTGGAATTTGATATGTTAAAATGTGAGAAAAAAAGGTACTTCCTAGGATCGATGAAATATGGTATTTCTGTCTGGATTTGATATAAAGAGAAAGTGGCAGATAATAATCAAAAGTTTGGAAAATATGTCCAATAATAAAGGGCTGAAGAAAACTGAGAGTACTTAGCTGGAAATGGCAATTTTATAACAAGCTTTAAATTTATGAAGAACTCTTAAATGGAAGAGGGTGACAAGATTTTTTATTATATTCTAAGAAAACAAAGGAAGGAGAAAAAAGCACATGGAATTGAACCATAAAGTAAGGGATTTAATTTACCCAAAAGTAATTTTTTTTCTGCCTAGAAATACCTTTAAAAATTATTCAAAATGGTTCATGAGTCTCTCCAAAGGTATGTCAGAATGTCTTAGACTGGGAAGTGGGCTTTTAGACAATTGTGTGTGTGTGTGTGTGTGTGTGTGTGTGTGTGCGCACGCACAAAGATATGTGACCTGGTGGAATAGGGGACAAAAAGCACTTTGGAGGTAAAATGTCAAGGTCCAAAGCACAGAAGTCTGATTACTGAAGCCAGACAGAGGTGTCTGTGATGGTGCCAGTATATAATGGGTAGTCACTCTTGAATAGAGAACTATTGTGTCAAAAATCATATATAAGGAAGTTTTCTTTCCTGCACTTATATATATGTAGATTGGCTTGGAATAAGCAAAGAGCAGGAGTAAGGAGGCCAGCTAGAGTCACTGCAAAGAGCCTGCCTTACCATGGACTCAGTATGTAACCACCACCTCCCAGATGCCCCTATAGAGAGCAGAAGCCTGAAAACTCACAATTAGAACATTTTTCTCTGACTTCCTGTAAACACACTAAGCTACTGTCCATCTTTTAAAACTGAGGATGTTTCCGTTTCCTTAGGAAAGTAAAGGTTAAGATTGAGTGGACAGTTAAGACCTTGCAGACACAGGAAATCCAAAGAGAGTAGAGGCTATAGATTCCAAAGCTAGGCTTTAACTACCTAACAGTTTTGCCTGCATCCCATCACCACAATGGAAATAAAGACAAAGGACCTTTTCCTTGCTTTTCTCACACTCATGGAAACACGGTATTATTACTGAGATTCCATGCCTATTGGAGACCTTTATTAGTTGTAAGGTCAGGTCAATCCTAACAATGTGAGGCATGTTCCAAAATCTATCACCTAAAATATACTTCAAATCCTAGTTCCACGCTTCTTTAATTTTTGATAATGAGCATTTGGTGTTCAAGAGTATATAGCGTTATAAATTGAGGTAGCTAATAACCCTAAGAATTAGCTCCTTTGAAATCAGTGACAAGAGTGCCCTCTCGGGCTTTTTTTTTTTTTTTTTGTCTCCTGACCTTGACGTTCCAAAACTGCAAATATTGCTGATGCTTTTAATTTACTAGATTATAGTTCTCCTTTAAGTGATTCCAAAGAACAGAAGTCTCTCTCCAGAAACAGCCTCTGATTAAGCACAGCATCTTCATCAATTCACCAGAACCACTGAATCATTCTACCCTTGACCCTAGAACCTAAATTTGCCTACAAGGAGATAATGAGAGGGGGTAGAGGAGGAAATTCAACACTACAGTTAAAGGTGCCCTAAACAGTGTGGCCACCATCAGAAATTGCTTGTTATCCACTCTTTACAGATGGGGCTAGACCTTCCCCAGGGGAGTTTTATTCCTGGGGCAACCCCCTGGGATGCCTAGCTCAGTGGAAATATTTAGTAAATGTGCACCGGCCTAAAGAAAATCTTTAGCATGAAAAGGCATAAAGTTTTAAGAAAGTGTAATTCAAAATGTAAACTGGTGCCAAGAGTCCCTTTTTACTGATAACAACTCCAAAGAAGTTGCGTCCAGCCCCCTCAGAGGTACCCCATTTCAATATGGATAGAACTTGCTGCCCCCAGCCCCCACTGTGCAAGTGTGGCTTTTAACAAGATCTGCTCAGGTCCTTGGGATTTCAGGGCAGAGCACGTCATCTGCTGACAAAAAGAGCATTTTCTTCATTCCAAATCTAAAAGTGAAATTGCCCTCCCAGTTCATTCTTTTGGGCCTTCTTTATGCCTCTGAAGTAATTCTGAGGCATTCCATTTCATTTCCATGATAGCAGATTTATGAATATTTACTGATTGCAAGCAAGGGCTATAGGGAAGCCCTGGGAGAAGGCTCAACTTCACTGCAGTAGTTTTAACAACAATCAAAGTTTCAAAGGAGCCAGTGTGCCTTCCTTAGCTCATTACAAGTAACATGCCAGCTTAAAGATCTCAAAGCAAATGACTGAAACAATAAAATATAATAAAGAGAGGGAGGCAAGTCATCTCCCTGTAGAAAAAATTTAAAGAGTCCCAGAGGTTAGAAAAATTGCCATTGGTCAGAAAGTGACTTCAGAAGTAAGCTAAGATTGCAAACCAGTTGCTTTCTCTTCTTGCCCCACACCCACCCCTCCATCCCCAGCCCCTCCTCCTTAGTCCTTTGACCTGGGTATTTAATGCATTTTTCATTTACACATAGATTTCTTTTAGCATGTAGATTTCTATTTTCACTTGGTTTTATAACAACCTCTATATTTTAAGTTATTTGGAATGCCAGATAAACTGTTGCTGCTCTCTAGGTATCTTGAATACTGGCTTTTCAGTAGCCTAGACTGAAAAGTGTCTGAGAACCTCTAAATTCCTATACGACAGCAAGGTATTATTGTTGTTCTATCTAAATGCCAAGAGCGGAGGGGCGCCTGGGTGGCTCAGTCGGTTGGGCGGCCGACTTCGGCTCAGGTCATGATCTCATGGTCCATGAGTTCGAGCCCCTCATCGGGCTCTGTGCTGACAGCTCGGAGCCTGGAGCCTGTTTCAGACTCTGTGTCTCCCTCTCTCTGACCCTCCCCCGTTCATGCTCTGTCTCTCTCTGTCTCAAAAATAAAATACACGTTAAAAAATTTTTTTTTAAAAATAAATGCCAAGAGTGGAATTTAACAAACTAAAAACTAAATAACCCATCCATAATCGTACTTGAATTCAACATGTATGTATGGAGTGCCTATGACATGTCAGATACCCTTCCAGGCCCTATGGACTGAGCAGTGAACAAGAAAGAAGAAAATTCTGATTCTCAAGGAGCTTACATTGTACCAGGGGGAGACATAATAAATGATTAAACAAGAAAGTAAGTAGTATATGAGATGGGTATAAGTGCTAGGAAGAAAAATAAGATCAGGAAAGGAGTTAAGGAATGCCAGGAAAGGTTAGAGAGAGTAGGGACAGCATCACTGATAAACTGACATGTAAGCAAAGACCTGAAGCAAGTGACCCTGTGCCAGAAGCATTCTTGATGTGACTGAGACTAGGAGTAGTGGAAAAGTTGATGTGGCTGTACTCAAGGAGAAGCTGGTATGAAACAGAGTCAGAGAGAACAAGAGGCCAGATAGGACTGGTTTTGCAACCATCCTAGCTCTGTATGGCTGGAACTCAGAGTAAAATGGAAGTCACTGGAGGCTACAGAGTGGGGGAGAGAGGGAACACTCTTACTTCCTAATAACTGAAATCATTTTCTAGAAGTTACTATTCCTAACCCTCATGTTTTATAGATTAAAAAAAAAAGACTTACTCTAAAAACAGGATTGTTTCAAGACTCATTCTTCATACTTCTGTGAATCTATTGGAGAGAAACTGGCTTCCATTCTGTTTCAGAGAACACACCAGGGAAGCCCAAATTCAACACACTGATCTTGAAACAGAATTAACTGCTTTCAGAAAAAGGACAGCTGAGGCCTACTGCATATACATACTTCTCTTAGGCAGAAGGTGGATGGATGAGATGGTCCATAAACACTGATAGAAAACCTATTAGCTGAATCACATTAGATTAGCCAAGTAGTGTTATTGAGGGCATCCGAAAAACGAAAAACGTCAAGTGCTAACGTCAGTGGACTATGCATTAAATAGAGGTGAGATACTAACACCTAGAAGGACAAATGGAAATTCTTTCATTACTTAAAATAAATTTATCCATATTTCCTAAGCTACTACCTATTCCTTTGATCACACAAAAGAAAAGCTTCTTCTCAGTCAGGAGAAGGCAGTTACTAAAGTAAAGAGGCAGGCAGATATTTGATGGCTTGATGTGCAAGTTCCTTGTTGAAATGACCTCCATCTGAGTCTGCCATTGTGCCCAGAATTAGGTATTCCTTTGAGCTAAGTCATTATCTCACTAAAAGGCCTTTGAAAGGCTAATAGCATAGTTTAGCACATTAACTTCCCAGCCCCTTGTGATTCACACTAGCTAACTGAAACCTTGGCAAGCAAGACCCTGAGGGAAAGTAATATAAGTGGGCATTGGCCCAACAACAGCACTTTTTTTACCTTTTCATTAATAACCATTTATTGAGCTCTTACTATGTGCCAGCTTCTAATCTCAGAAGAGCCCAGAGGTTACTATTATTATTCTCATTAAAGAGGCTGCATAAATCTCCCAAGATCCATAGCTGTAAATGTGAATCTGGAATTCAAACCTAGCACTTGACATAGTGCTTAGCACATAGTAGGTGCTAAGCAATCCACAAATGAATGAATGAGTGAATGATACCCAGATCTATCTGATTCCAAAGTTCAAACTCTCAACTATGTGCATTTATTCAGTGGTTTATAATTTTTTTTTTTAATTTTTTTTAACGTTTATTTATTTTTGAGACAGAGAGAGACAGAGCATGAACGGGGGAGGGGCAGAGAGAGAGGGAGACACAGAATCGGAAGCAGGCTCCAGGCTCTGAACCATCAATCAGAGCCCGACGCAGGGCTCGAACCCACGGACCTCGAGATCGTGACCTGAGCTGAAGTCGGACGCTCAACCAACTGAGCCACCCAGGCGTGGTTTATAATTTTTAAGCACTTTCCCATACGCTGCAGTAGCTTAGGTAGAAATAGCCCACAGTAGTATTTCTCCCAATAAAGCACCTCTTGTAAGATACTTTCTTTTCCCCCAGTTTATTCAATAGGACCCCAAGACAACCTGGAGAGAATCTGGAACAGGAGGAATACACAGGGCAGGGTGTTGCCTTGAGAAGAACAGAAAAGAGAAAGAAGAGGGGCCACTAGGCTATCACAGTAAGTTGGGTGAGAGCTTTGTAGACAAAAGGCTAAAAAGACACATAGAGATGAAGGGCTGCTGCTCCAGAGTCCCTCAGGCTTGGGCGGGTAGCCAGCCCCATCTATTAACGGCTGTGTGACTTAACCATTCTGCACTTCAGTTTCTGCATCTGTAAAATGGGGGTCATTATACCTTCCTTACTAGGTAGTTACGAAACTGTGTGAGAAAGTGTGTGTAAAGCACAGTGCTGACACATAATAAGTACTCTATAAAAGTTAGCTATCTTCATCATTAAAGAGTAAGATGGTGGTTCCCATGGACAAATGTCATAAGACCTATGGTCCTCATTGGAGCCATAAACTACCATAGTTACCACATTTGAAGATCTTCAAAAAATAAAAAATATATATCTCTGACCTAAATGATTTGAAATGGTCACCCTCTTGAAAGCAGGAAACAAAACGGACCTCTTAAGAACTTATTTCACCCTCCAACACTAAGATGTCCCAGTTTCCAAACCCCTGTGTACGGGAGGTTGAAGTAAGCCTTCCTCCAGTAGAGTTTCCCCTTTTAGAAATTCTGTTTCATGCCAGTGTTAATTTCACAGTCCTTAGTGTTCTTTCTATTATTCATGAGTTCTCTGCAATTCAATTTTACAAAGCAAAGGAGGGCAAACACAGATACGTTTTTCCCCTTTGAAAACAAAACAGTGTTAGCCTCTGTGGAATGGAAGGCCTGCTGATCAGATGAGTCTCTTGTAGCCATAGCAATTGGATTTAAGCCCATTTCTTGAAGACAGCCCAAAGACAAACTCCACAGCTTGCATTTACATTTGGGGGACATTTTACATTGCATTTCTCTTTGTAAGAGTATATCACTTCCCTGAAATTTACTCTGCTTTTCTTGGTAATTCAGCTTCCCTTTCCCTTTATTAGACAACTGTGAGAGCCCCATACAAAAGAAAGGGGGGAAGTTGAGTCCCCCATCCTACTCTATTTTCCCTGCTTCCATAGGCCCTCCCATAACATGATTGCATTCCTTAATAATCTGAGTGTGTCAAATGCTTTGGTGCTAATGGAATGACTTGACCAAATGGATTGCCATTAAATTTTCCTTCAGTCCCTATGAATATGCTTGTGGCATGCTGGATGCAGAAGGGTCATAGCATATATGGGATCTTTGTGCAAAAAAGAAAAAGTCACTCCTCTGACGGTGCAGAATTTGGCAGGCAGTGTCTTTTTGTAAATTAAACAAACAAACAAAAAAGAAAAGTATGTTTCCTCAAGACTGACATTGTCTTGAACACAGGCTAAATTTAAGCCCTTCCTCATCCCTGCCAAATTATGCAGTAGCTCTGCCCTCAAACACAAGACAACAGCATTCTGTCACCCTTTACCCAATGTCTTCATACCTATACTCAATTTGAGAGCTTTGTTGAAAAAAATCTAGGGAGCAGCTGTTGAGCTTAGGGACCGGTTTGCAAATTCCTCATTTCATTCTGAAAATGAAAACAACTAACCAACCTACTTTGCTAGAAGTGGGATTGATTAGCTCAGACTAAAGCATAATGGACATGGTGTGATTTAAGAGGGACATGATCCCTCTCCTCTGGAAAATGTTTAGTGCTACAGACTAAGATATAAACATCCAGTACCTCAGCTCTCATTGGAGACACATGAGACAATAAGAACTTGAGATTTTAACTGTCATAATCAAATACTTACACATGCCAGAGTGTTTAACTGGAGGACTCAGGAGCTACCATATCCAGTTTATCACATCTCACCCTGCGATCTAGACGAGCCACTGTGGTTGTATCTTCACAGAGATATTGGTAGTGACAGGGCCATAGACTTTTTACAGAGAAGGCAAAATTTTCTATTTGTCCCTTCACCACAGTGGAGAGCATCAAAAATAAAGATATCAGAAATGGAAGAGTGAGAGTATGATGCACAGATGTGTCCACCTCCAATCAGCTAGGAGAAGTAACAGGCTCAGAAAAGAATAATTAGGAAAATAAGAACTTTAGAAATCACCTGAAGTACCTGATATGAATAAGAGATCTTCTCCTCCGATACCAAGAGCTGGACCTCCTCATATCACTTTCATGTCTAAGGCAACCTGGACCACGTCCAGCTTCAGTGGGATGCGTGTTTCCTAGAACATGCATCCCTGTTCAGTGGGCCTCAAAGACTAGGTGGACATTTGTGGCAACCATCAGTGAGTAGACAATGCATTGTTAGGGGGGCAAGTAGTGAAGGGGACACTCTCTTCACAGGTTTCCACTGGTACACAGGAACATCTCCATGTGGCAAGCTCTCCTTGACCAGGAACAGATTTTACAGTTTCTAAAAGTCATCAACTATTTGTCCACTTTACATTATGACAACCAGCGGTCTCCATCCTTCTCATCAAAAACATGCCACATCTAGAGGCCAATGTCACATTGTCCAGGGCCTCCTAGCCCTGGTGTAAAATAAGCTAACTCTCTTCTCCTTTCTTATCTAAGTTTGGCCTCCTCTCAGATTTGTGGCTGTCCTGTAAATTCTGTTTAAATCATTGAGTTAATAAATGACTTAATAGAGCTCTCAGCAAGGACTAAAAGCGGTGCTGAATGTAATCTTGATTAGATTAAATGTCCAACATTCAGCTAAGTCCTCTAAAATAGGAATTAAAATTAAGTTGAATTTTTTTTTAAAGAATTGAAATTTAGCCTTCAGATTCAAATGTTAGGTACTGGTGATAAAGACAAAGAGTAGATGCCCCCCTTGCCATCCTCTATCTTCATCATTTTTCCATTATGTGCCCATTTCTCTTCCCTAGCACCTACTGCTTGGATTTGGTACCAAGGAAAAGACCTAGGAACAAAAGCTAGGTGATTAGGAGTACATGCATGTTTCTGTTTCTCACATTTCTATGGCATAGCCCTCTCCCACCCTTCTCTGCTCCCACATCATGTGTGGGGGCATCCATGTGTGTACCCACATGCATACACACACACACACACACACACACACACACACACACACACACACAATTAGCCAGTGAGCACAAAAGTGATATTCAAGTCCTTTATCCCTCAGTCAGGGGGAAATGGGGTTGCTAACACAAAATGCATTTTTCAAACCTACTCCTGTTCTATAGAAACAAATGCTCCTGCCAGAAAAACACCCTGTAATTCACTTGGCATTATTACCAGTGGATAAATGAGAGGTTGTGATTTCAGCTCTCCTTCTGATTGCCCTATGAAGTGGCATCCCCACTGATGTTCTGGCTACCCTGTTATTCTCAGCACATTCAAACCACCCTCCTTGCCCCTATTTTGAAAATGGCCATTGAGATACAAACAAAATGACTTTAAAACTTGACATTCCAAAATATGGTTGTTGTGCTTTGTGGAAATTAACTATCTCTTTGTGTAGGAAAAAACAAAACAAACAAATAAAAAAGCATGTGTAATTAAGATACCCATTTCCAGTTGGATCTGAAGGGTTTCCACAAAAAGAGAATCAGCCTCACTGTCTTTGCTCACTCACACTTCTCTTGGGAGCTCTCCCAAGAGCCCCCTTCAAGGTCACTGTGCCAAGGCACTCCTGTTCAGACACCCTTGAAGAGGAAGGAAATGAGCCACTGAAACCTGACTTCCTCTACCTTCTGCAAGAATCTTCTGACTGGCAGTAAAGTGCAGACTTTAGTAAAGCTCAGATCACTAAACTGGAGATATTAATTTGTCCAGAGCCAACAGACAGTTATGAAAGAAAAAACAAGGAATTAATATCTAAAATATATACAGTACTTATACAATAGCAAGCAAACAAATAATCCAATTATAAAATGGGCAAAGGACTTGAATAAACATTTCTACCATAAACATTTCTACCAAAGAAAGCATCCAAATTGGCAACAGGTCCATGAAAAGGTGTTCAATATCAATAACCATAGGGGAAATGCAAATCAAAACCACAATGAGATATCACCTCATACCTGTTAGGAAGGCTTTTATTGAAAAGACAAGCGGTAACAAGTATAGAGGAGGATGTGGAGAAAAAGGGAACTCTTATGTACTGTTGGTAGGAATGTAAATTATACAGCCATTATGAAAAAAAGATCTTCTGAAAACCTCAAAATAGAAGTACCATATGATCCAGCAATCCCACTTCTGAGTATATACCCAAAAGAAACAAAATCAGTTTCTCAAAGACATATCTGCACCCCTATGTTCACTGCAGCATAGTCACAATAACCAAGACTTAGAAACAACCTAAACGTCCATCAACAGATGAGTGGATAAAGAAAATCTGGTATAAACACACAGTGGAGTATTATTCAGCCTTATAAAAGAAGGAAACCCTACAATATGTAACAACATGGATCGACCTGGAGGGCATTATGCTAAGTGAAATAAGCCAGTCACAGGACAAATACTGCATGATTCCACTTACGTGAAATATCTATAAACTCAAAGAAACAGAGTTAGAATGGTGGATACCAGGGACTTGGGGGTGGGGGGCGGGTAGAGAAATGGGGACTTGCTGTTCAACAAGTATAAAGTTGTAGTCCATAGGGAATAAGATGAAAGATGAATAAGTTCTAGAGATCTGCTGTATACCATAGTGCCTAGACTTAACAATACTGCATTTACACTTAAAAATTTATAAGAAGGTAGATTTTGTGTTGTCTTATCACACACACACACACACACACACACACACACACACACACAAATCCAGTATGTAATAATTTAAAAAGAAAAGACCCCACTATGATGGACCACATTTCTAGAAACTGGGTCATTTCTGTCCATGCCAGCCTGGCACAGCTTTGACTTTCTTTGGTACAAAGCAGCTAAGACAAGATAAGGAATCCAAAAATGTCTCCTAGGGGCAGACAACACAGCATTCCTAGAATCAGGATTAAGAACATGTAGGTTAAGGGGTGCCTGGGTGTTTCAGTCGGTTAAGCATCTGACTTCAGCTCAGGTCATGATCTCATGGTCCGTGAGTTTGAGCCCCATGTCGGGCTGTGTGCTGACAGCTCAGAGCCTGGAGCCTGTTTCGGATTCTGTGTCTCCCTCTCTCTCTGACCCTCCCCTGTTCATGCTCTGTCTCCTTCTGTCTCAAAAATAAATAAACATAAAATTTTTTTTTTTTTTAAAGAACATGTAGGTTGAAAAGCAATGGCTCTGAAATTACTGCAGTTTTGCTTCAACTTCAACAAGGGTCCAATAGTTTTTCCTCCCAAAGTGGTAGGTGTCCCAGGTTCCTAGCAAGCTGAGCTCTGGACCTAAGGAGACCTGCTAGTAGTTATGTATAAACCATTATAAACATGTGATGTACTCTGTGAACTGCCATTTCAAAATGTGAAAAGGTAAAACAATGAAACAAAGAAAAAAGAACCTTTTATTCCCAAACCAATACCTGATCGGCATGGGAATTTTATTTTCATTTTGGGTGTTTTTTTTCATTTTAAAATATTTTATTATGGAGAATTTCAAACATATAGGATAAGGTAATGAAGTTGCTTGTACCCAACACTGAGGTGAACAACTTATCAACTCCTGGCCAACCTTTTTGACCTATACACCTTCTCTAGTGATGGGTCTAAGCCAGCTCATACCTCCTCAAGAGTGGATTGTGAACATTTCTTCACACAACTTGATAGTTTGAAATCAGTCATGGTAACACAGGAGTTTTGACCTGCTCCATTTCTGATCTGGGCCAGTTCATCTCTCCTCTGGCAACTTGGTGGTCCCCTGCTCCCAGGAGGTCACCATATTGGTGCCAAACCTTGTGTGAACACATGGTCAACAGAAGACTGTTAAGAACTCCAGACCCAAAGACTCTGGCCCTACCCTTCACTCCATTCAGCCCACTTCCATTTGCAGGGAACATTTAAAGCTAGAAAACTGTGTTGGGTCAGGATTCCCCTTGCCTTCCACTCCTCTGGGCCACAACTATAGTGGTGAGCCTAAGACAGTAGTACAAGGGATGAGCCATCCAATCTGGGGTAGAAAAATGCCTGTCCCCCTCAGCCAAACACCTGGGTTCAGTCTGGGATCTCCTGCAGAGGACAGAGAACTCAATTCCCATTGTCCCTCTTTCTACCAGCTGTTCACTGGATGGTAACAAAATAAATCACCAAATATCTTCTGATGTGTCTTCCAAAGAAGACACATATGAGACAAACAAATGACAAGTTACATTTTCCTCATGTTCTTACAGGAAGAGAAAGAGTCTAGAGCCTTTGTCTGTGTCCCAAACCTCCTTACTTCCCTACACTTTTCTTGGTTAATAAAATCTTGGCTAAGAAGAGTTTCACTGACTCAAGATATTTTTCAGATATCATATGAATTTCCAGAGAGAATTCACATACACAGCATGGGGGATTAAGCCCAGATTCCTCAGCACTGTCTCCTATACAATTGAGAAGCAGAGCCAAATGTAAAGAAAAAAGAGCTAAGGAGAAGAGAAAGAATGTAGAAAATGGGGCTGTCTTCTGCCAAGATAGGAAATTGTTCTAAGTTGCCCCTGGCTTAGGTTTAAACTGTACAGTTTGCTCTAAAATGTGCTCAAACCCCATCACCTTCATTCAAGCCCTCGCTAAAACTTTAAATGAGTTATTATACACATTAAATTGTCATTTAATCGTACCCAAGCACTGTCATAAAAGCAAATGAAGCAAGTCAAGCAGCAATGGAATAAAAAATACTACACTGGTTACATTCTGAAAGCACAAGCTGAAAAATGCTTACTGTCACCTCATACAAGGGGAGAGGGAAGCCTGCCACCATCAGTAACAAATGGCTTAGCAGGCTCTGGCTCTTGGCTTTCCCACCTGCAGCTTGGGAGCTGACGACTGCCAACCAGCAGCAAGACTGGTTTTCACCTAATTCGCCATGTTTGCACCTACCTCGATGTGCACTTGTTTAGTCCAAAGGTCCAGCTCAGAAAGACACTGTCAGACACTAACTCCAGATGATGCTCTCACATGCTTTTTTTCAAAAAGGAAATGATGACAATTCCCTGCCTAAGAAATCCTTAGTAAAAAAACATCCACTGAGGGCTGTCTTGACAGTGAACTTAAAAGCTCCACACAACTTCTATAAACACGAAGACCCCTAGTCAAACCCCCACATCCACCCAGAGGAGTCTTGGCTTACCCAGCCCCATCAACCCTTGCACTTTTGTGATCTTGTTAAGGGCAAAGACAGGGGAGAACTGGCAAACCCAAAAAGACTAGCTGGATTTATTCTGATAAGAGCAGAGAAAAGAAGCCAGGGATCCTCGAGAAACTGCTAAAGTTGTGCGTGAGAGAGTTAGGGTGCTCAGGTGGGGACCACAAGGGCCTTTGAGACATTTTAAAAGAGGAAGATGGAAAAAGATGGTTTTAAGGAGTTATGCGACTCACTGTGAAGGTAAATCCTTTTGGCTTGGTTTTATGTTTGTTTTGAGTTTGCTTGTTTGCTATATTTTTGAGAGATTGCTTTTTTAAAGATTTAAATTGCTTTTCAAATATTTTTGGAATTCCAGACATGAGTCCTTTTCTGAAAAAGACTATGTTGAAACTAGCCTATATAGTGACTTCATCTTACACGTTATGTTTAGATATTTATACCTATTTGGCATTTTTTGAGAGTAATTTATTCCATTTATTTAGTATTTGTTGAGTGCAAAAATATTCAACCTGGCCTGCACAAAACTCAAAAAGATCACCTAAGGACCCTGTTTCCAAGAGCTTAACCTGGAGTAATTACCATTTAATGGCTATGATAATTATATTCAATTTAAAAGCACATACTTTCTGAAAAAGAAGCAGAAATCAGCTCTATCGAAGCTCAAAATAGGAAGAGAGCACTTCCAGCGGGGGAGGAAGTCGTGGGAGAGGGAGAACCATCATAAACTACAGAATCTTTCATTGGGAGGCAGCATCATAGATGGGCCTTAAATGGTGGGTAGGCTTTCAGCATGGAGAGATGGGAGGAAGGGTTTTCTAGGTAAGGGAAGGGAATTCCAAACTGAGAGAAAAACCTCGGCAAGGAGTAGAAGAAAGAAAATGAAGAGATGATTCAGGATTTAAATAATGAGTGATTCTGTGTGACTAAAGAGATTCTATGAGGGCAACTAGTGGGAGATGAAGTTAGAAAGATAGGCTATGAGCAAACCATGGGTGAGCTGGGAATTCCATGCTAAAGACCTTGGATACCTTGGATTTGGTTCAACAATCAATTGTGAAGGATCCAGGTGGAGACCAACAATTTTGAACAGTGTGTTCCTGAAACAGGACAAGTTTCATGGCAGGCCCAGCCTGCCCCTCAGCAGTATTGCTCCCCATCCAGAATCACTCAGATCTTCCTTAATTTAGACTCCAAAAAGACAAGTTTTCAACCAGGTCTGCACTGAGGTTTTGGAGAAAGGACTGAATTGCTTCAGGCAATCAAGCAAGAAAACTCCAGGCTAAGTACAAGGCAGTCTTTCCTAACATGAGACTGGTCACTATTGCTTTTTTCTGCCCAACCAGATAAAATATGACTACACTAGAATATCATCTCCTGCTCTCACTCCCAGGATCAAGTAGAAGCCCAATTGGTCTGAAGGTGAATGTGGCCACTGGCATAGGTACATTCCCATGTGCTGGTGGTTTAAGAGATGTTAAATGGTATCTGAAATGGAGCTCAAGGTGAAGGGTGGGTGACAGATGCCACAAATGCAAACAAATCACTGGGTGGCTCAGTCAGTTAAGTGTCTGACTCTTGATTTTGGCTCAGGTCATGATCTCACAGTCATGGGATTGAGCCCCACATCAGGCTCTGTGCTGGGTGTGGAGCCTGCTTAAGATTCTCATTCTCTCTCTCTCTCTCTCTCTCTCTCTCTGCCTTTCCCTGCTCACTTGTGCACTCTCTCTCTCTCAAAAAAATATAATAATAATAATAATAATAATAATAATAAGGCACTTGAAGACAAATCAGGAATACTGGAGGTCCTAAAGCAGAGTGCTGGGACACATGGACCAAGAATCAGGGAGAACTGATGTTGGCATCACTAGAAAGGGGGTTTCATTTCCCAGAAGAAGGTTGTTAGAGCTGAGAGATGGCCACTGGTAGAATGCAAAACTGTCATACACAGTGCATCTCAGTCACTAAAAGTGCCATAGCTAAAATAGCATGCTTCCTGGTACAGGGACTATTATCTCCTTTGACTCACAATTATATCCTAGAATTATTCCCATGCATAGGAGTCACTCTAAATATTCATGGAATGAATGACTTGGTGAACTAGTGCAGCATGGTGAGCAGCCTTCTAGAATGCTGTAGAGAAGATTTCTGCATTGGCAAGAGGCTGGATTCAATTTCTAAGATCCCTCTCAGTACTAGGACTCCATAGTCCTCCTCTGAATGTTAAAATTTAGTCAGTATTCATTGAGCACCTACTATGTACAAGACAATGCACTAAGCACACACAGAACAAAGATGAATGAAAGAGAGCCCTCATTTTCAAGGAGCTCATCGTCTAGCTGACATGTCAGTGACTTAGCAATACCCTCTTCAAAGGGATCACAGAGTCTCAAGTCTTCTGATGTATCTATTTATGTTCTTCCAGAGATCTTTTAAGTGTTAATATGCATATTTACTAACAACTACCTTCCTAGACTACATAGTTCTGAATTTCATCCCCTACTGAAAAGGTGGGTGAGGATGTTAAAGCTCAGTTTCAAAATACTTCCAGAAGACAATGGATTGCCTGGAACAGTGGCATTTTAATCAAATGGCTTATCTTTCTTTGCCTCCTGTGTATTCTTTTATTGGAGTTCATGAAAGAATCATAGGATCCTAGGGCTGGAAGCGAACTTAGAGCTCATCTAGTACAATACCCCGAGAAAACTAAAGCCTGTGGAGTCAAATAGCCTCTAGTTAGTGATACAGCTGAGGCTGGAACTGTGTCTTTTGACTCACAGCTAACATTCTCTACACCACACCAAACTAACACACTTCTTAAGCATTAGGAAACTTATGATGTACAGCACGGATCTGTATTATGGCTTTAAGGCCTTATTTCCATAATCCAAAAAGATGTAATGAAATACTTGTCTTGCCTTAATTCCCCGAGGGAAATTTATAGAGGCTGCTCAGTGTAATGGAAAAAAATGTTGGAGTAGATCCATGAAACGAGGGTTCTAGGCTGAGCTCTACTAGTAATTTTATGGATACCTTCAAACTTCAGCCCTTTAGGTCCTAGTTTTCTGCCTGAAAGTGAGGACACTGAACTAGAATCAGGTGTAACAAGCTCAAGTGCCTCAAACAATCACAAAGGTAATTTATATATGTATAGAGCAGGCTGAATACAAGACTACAAAGCAGAGATGGGAAGCTGAAGAGCTCATGTCCCTATTAAGGCACTCAAGCCCAAATTTAAAAAAATAAAATTGTGAACACCTCAGAAACAGGGCTGTGATTCGAATGTAGCCCCTAAGTCAAGCAACTTAACACCTGAGAACTAGATGTTTAGGTCCCTTTCTTCTATAATTTTTTGGGTATGAAAATAAAATAGTTATCAGAGGTCAATGTTTTGATCAGAGTTTAACATGTTATGATTACCTCCAAGTAAATCATTTATTTTAGTGCTCCCATGATCCAGAAATATCTAATCATTTTCCTCTGGCCTGCTGTGCAGCTTTCAATAGTTTGTATAATTTCTCTGTGCCATAATTTGTTATTAACTAAATGAAAAATAACATTGCTGACCATACCTAAGGAGAATGGAATGAACTAATTAGTCAATGTTTTGGCACAAATAATAAGGATGTTCATTAATAAAATATATCTTGTGGGCATATGTTCTTCGTGATCATTTGCCTCAATAGTTCTTCTGTTGGCATCAACTTTTACTGACTGTTCCACATAATTAAAACCCCAAGAAATGGATTTTAAAACACGCGAAAGGGCGTGTAATATAGGACTGCCAACACTAATGAAATAATTTAAGTCGGAATTAGACAAAAGGACAAATTAAACTCAGCGAATTACTCAAGGACTAAGAAAGGCTGATTGTTCAAGTGTAATTAAAATATACAACTGGAATAGTAACTGCTAACAGAGCGATCTGATCAATGAACACAGTAGCTATAAAAATTTAATGCAATGTGAGTAGCCTACTTTTTAAAATGCAGATAATCAACCCAAAATGCAGCTGCCTATTATGAGGCCACCATGGAAAAACTAACAAGCTCATGAAAATTGTACTGATGACTCAGAAGAACAGGCTGCTATAAGATATTAAGAACATTGCTCTTGATATCAACATCACCATTTAATCATAAAGATTAATTTCTCTAAAAGGAGGGGTAGAGCTCTTAGTCAGAGCTGTAAGAGTATTTATTTCTTCTAGCCAATTCTTTACTTAATGCCTCAGCTGAGCAGTGATGTATGCCACATCTCCTCACCCATGCTGTCTATGTTACACCCCTCTCATTACTACTGAAGACCACATTTCCTATATAGTGTTTACATGCTCAGATCTAAGTCCTTGAATTTGCATAAAAACAAGATAAAATTGGACTCTATAAAAGTTACAGACATATCTGAGGAAGACCAAAAGGAAGCAGGTGACTAGAGGGGGTGGTGAAATTTTAGATCATTTTTTTCATTGTTACTGTTATTTTTATTATAAGAGTATATAATCAACATATGTAACTTGAATGCCCAGATCTCACCAGGTTATGGGTATGAACAAGTTCACATTAATATTAATTGCACACATTTCATCAGCTCCAAAGCTCTGCTTGTTAATATGGAAACACCAGGCTTTGGCAGAGCAGATCCTGCCTCCAGGATCTCCAAGAATCCTATTCTCTGGCTCTGTGAACTCTGGTAGATAACGAGATGCATCACTCAGATCTTCCTTTAGGAAAGCACTTGTCCCAGCAGTCAGCACCTCTGCAGTCTGCCACAACTGCAAAAGCTACATCATCCAAGGGTATATCCTGCCCAGAGCAGCCCACACCCATTGGCTGATGGAGGAAAGATGGAAAGGCCTGACCATCTCAGCCCAGTAGAGACAACTCTAAGGGGTCACATGCAACCCAGTACTCTCAATGGAATTAACTAAGGCTGTCTGGCTGACACCACAGTTTAATTTCTATTTACCCAATCATACTTCTTGCCCCTTCCCTCTACAGATGCTGATTCCTAATAAATATCCTGCATACCAAACTCCATCTCAGCATCTGCTTCTAGAAAACCCAACCTATGATAAGAATTCATCCTGACTGCCCCTAGCAGTTGGCTTGGCCCAGAGAGCCTCAAATACTTTAGCATGATCTTCTTCCTTTACCCCCTTGCTCCAATACACATTTCTGCTGGTCACCCCAGAAACCAGTCCCTCAGTCCTCAATGCCCTGTGAGTGCTCTATAGTCCCCTGTGATACAGAAAGGACCTCCCTTCCTCTGTGTATGCTCCACCAACATGTGTCTCTCAGTTCACACAGTTTTTTTTTTTTTCTCCCCAAGACAGGAAGACACTGCCACGGTAGTCAGGAAGGATAAGTTACATTACCAGCCACCATCCTGTGCCTTGAATCTACTTTTCTCCAAGCCTCAGAAATTTGTGTTCCTAGTCGAGCAAGACTCAGGATATCTTTGTAGTAAACTCTTCTCAACATCTCCACAATACCCTTCTTGAGATGTAGCTTTAGTTTATGTACACATAAGCACATTTAACCTACCAAGTGGATCTGAACCCAATTGTAGTAAATGCTGAGGGGTTTGAAGCCTCCGCATCTTAAATGAGTATGATAAATACTGCTGTGGAGCACAAGAATTTTTCAGCTCTACACATATATGAATATTTATTTTAAAAACATCACAATTACCATTGGCATTGTTCTAAGGCTTTAATATATATTAACTCATGCAATCCAAAAACAACCCTACAAGGTAATTAGGCCAACCTTACACATAAGGAAACTGAGGCACGTAGAGAATTGGTGACTTGAGGTTACACAAGTAAGTTCTGAGGATGCTCTGGCTCCAAGGCCCTATTCTTAATCACAATGCCACAGAGCCCCCCAGCCCAGGCTGGATCCCCAATGTGATGTGACAGTGCTAATATTCCACTGAGATAGAAATGCAGATGCAAGAACAATCAAGTGAAAAATCTACATCCCTTGGTCTCCTTTTCTCAATCTCACTCAGACAAATGGCTAAGGCTAAAATCTTACTTCCCAAGTGGCTGAAAAGCTGTTGACATCAGAATAAATCTATACTGAGTGGAATCATCTGTAACATATTTCAGGCCATTCTCTTGATATCTGATTTCCCCTTAGCCTCTCTTCTCACACCAATGATCCAGCAGCCCTTGGGGGAGGCTTAAGTGTGTCAGGTGGGGGCAGCACTGGCCTGAACTGTACCTACTGCCTCAGGCCTTATATGTGATAAAGCAGCCATTGCTTGGTGTGACACAATTCTGAGAGGTTGTGTAAAGCAAGAGCAAGCTTGGCTAGTTAACACAATTCATAAGCAGACAATGAGTCCTCCAGAGCTGAAGGAACACCTGCCCAGCCAACATATTGACACTGTTCCAAATGGTTTCCTTCTGTCCTGGTCTCTGCTGCCCTTGCTGTATATCTCAGGAGTTCACACTCTTAACTTGAACTTCTACTACTACAATAATGCGAAGACCTACTGTTCAATTCAGTTACTGTTTTTTTTAACTGACTAATGGCAAATCCCTATGCAACAGATAAAAGGCACCAACATTAATATTTATTGAGCTTGTATTATACACAAGGTCCTGATAGAAAATTTCAAACATCTTATTTCAGTTACCCTTACCACAACACTATGCAGTATTACCACTGTTTTAAGATGAGGAAATGAGAAGGAAGGAAAGTGATTTGATCAAGATCTCACAGCTAAAAGTAGCAAAGCTAATTTAAATCCAGGCCTGTCTGACTCCAGGCCTCTGCTCTCTCCCAACACATTATAGTGATTTGCTAAAAAGAACTTACAGTAAAATGAGTGAGACCAGTGTTTAAAGAGCTAACTACTAATCAAAATCCCAGCAAATTATTTTATGGGTATAAACAAACCAATTCTAAAGTTAATATGGAAAGGCAAAAGACCCAGAATAACCAACACAACATTGAAGGTGAAAAACAAAGTTGGAGAATTGACACTACTCACCTTCAAAACTAACTATAAAACTACAATAATCAAGACAGAGTGATATTGGCAAAGGAACAGACAAATAGATCAATACATCAAAATAGAGCCCAGAATAGAAATCCTAACTGATCTTTGTCAAGAGAGTAAAGACAATGCAATGGAGCAAAGATAGTATCTTCAACAAATGGTGCTAGAACAGACATCCACAAACACAAAAAAAAAAAAAATTAATCTAGACACAAACCTTACGTCCCTCACAAAAATTAATTCAAAATTGACCAGAGACCTAAATGTAAAACACAAAACTATAAAACTCCTAGAAGATAACATAGGAAACAGTTGACCTTGCAAAAGGAGAGATCTTTTTAGGTACAACACCAAAGGCCCAATCCATGAAAGAAATAACTGATAAATTAGACTTCATTAAAATTAAAAAGGTCCACTTCACAAAAGACAAAATCAAGAGAATAAGACCAAGAAAAGCCCTGGGGGGAAGAGTATGCATAGAGGCCCTAAAAGTGAATGAGCATGGTGTTCCTAAAGGTCAATCAGAAGAGCAGCAGCTGGAGTACATTGAATGAGAGAGAGAGCAATGCAAAAGGAGTCAGAGAATTGTCATGATCAATTCATGTCTAATAGAACATAATAGTGTCCAGGTACATTAAGTAAAGGAAGAACTTTTGTGTCATGTTTAGGACAAGATTTCTATATTTTTTCCACCTAAGTTTGTTCATCTTTCCATTCAACTTAGGTAATAAACATGAATGATTTAAAAAGAGAGAAGATAAGCCACAGACTTAGAGAAAATGTCTGCAACAGACACATCTAATAAAGGACTGTTATCCAAAAATATACAGAAAACTTTTAAAGCTCAACAATAAGAAAACAAGCATCCCAATTAAAAACTAGGCCAAAGACTTTAGCAGAAACTTCACCAAAAAGGATTTACAGATGGCAAAAAAACATACGAAAAGATGCTCCACATCATTTCTCATCAGGAAAATGTAAATTTAAATAATGAGATACCACAACACACCTATTAGAATGGCCAAAATCCAGAACACTGATGCCACCAAACTGGTGAACAGGTGGAGCCACAGGAACTCTCATTCATAGCTGGTGGGAATGCAAAATGTTATAACCACTTTGAAAGACCATTTGGCAGTTTCCTACAAAATCAGATATACTCTTGCCATATGACTCAGCAATTGTGCTTCTTGATATTTATTCAAAGGAGTTCAAAGTTTATGTCCACATAAAAACCTGAATACAGATATTCATGGCAGCTTTACTGATAATTGCCAAAACCTAGAAGCAACCAAGAATGTCCTTCAGTAGGTGAATGGAAAAAGAAACTGTGCTATATGTAAACAATGGAATATTATTCAACTCTAACAAGAAATGATTATCAAGCCATGAAAAGACATGAAGGAACCTTAACTGCATGTTATTAAGTGAAAGAAGCCAATATGAAAATGCTATGAAAATTCTGGAAAAGCTAACACTATGGTGATAATGAAAAAATTAGTGGTTGCCAGGGGTGGGATGCAGGGTAGGGATGAAGACTTTTAGGGCAGTGAAATACTCTGTATGATATTATAATCATGGATACATGTCATTATATACATTTGTCCAAACCTATAGAATGTACAACACCAAGAGTGAACCCTAAAGTAAAACTATGGACTTTGGGTTATTTTAATGTATAAAAGTAAGTTCATCCTTGGTTGAAAAACCTTTACATCTAGTGAGTGATGTTGATAAAGGGGGAGCTATGCATCTGTGGGGGCAGGGGATATATCGGAAACCTCTGTACCTTCCTCTCAATTTTGTTGTAAACCTAAAACCACTCTTAAAAAATGAAATCTTGGGGCACTTGAATAGTTCAGTAGGTTGAACGTCCAACTCTTGATTTTGGCTCAGGTCATGATCCCAGGGTCAGGGGATCAAGCCCCATGTCAGGCTCCACGCTTGAGTATGGAATCTGCTTAAGATTCTCTCTCTCTCTCCCTCTGCCCCTCTCCCCTACTCATTCTCCCTCTCCAATAATTTTAAATTTTTTTTTAATTTTAAAAATGAAGTCTTAAAAATAATCACCAGAACACAAGGTAGAATTAAATAGGGGAAATTATAAATATTGAAAATGGAAGGCAGAGGAAGGAACAAGTCATTGCAACTAGGAGTATAGGACAAGGAAGTTTCTTTTGAGCTAGATATTGAAAACTAAGTAAAATTTTTGATAGTCTAAAGAAGTTGTGTGAGCATAATGATAGAGTCATAGCAGGGCGTGTGGCATAGACTACCAGCTGTTCATAAACATTCATTTCTTCTTCCTCCTGGACTTGCCCAGATTATATTTCCCAAGACTCTTGTGTGGTTCAGGGTGGCCACATTTAGAGTAAAACTTCTAACTAATGGAATATGAACAGAAGTGATGACTGACAGGCTTCACCCACAGAAACCTCTCACATGAGCTTCTCTATCCCTTTTACCCACCTAGATGGCTGGAACACAGATGAACAGGGCAACTCTGGAAGCACTGTGATAAACATGGCACATCCTTCAGCAGTTCAATTCTATGTATCGCCTCATAGATGAGAACCCTCATGCCCACCAGGAGCACCCACCTTGGACTGTTCAGTGAGAAATATATGAACTTCTTCTGTGTTTGAATCCATTATGCATTTAGGGTCTACTTGTTACAGGAGCTAATGTTACCCTAACTAATGCAGGTGGTATATTCAGGCAAACATGAATAGGGAGGCATGCAGGGAATACAGTGGGAGTTAACTGGAAACTTAACTGGTGGCTAGATTGAGGTGTTTCACATTAAAGAACTGAAGTTTCTTCTATTAGCAGAAAGTCCAAATAAATCCACACTCTGATGAAATTAAACTGTATGCAAGTAAATATTTTGAAGACCATCTTTATTTATGAGCATTTGACATTTAAAACTATACTTTCAGCATTAACATGAGTACCTTCTTATACTGTCACTCTTCTATTTTGCAAAGAAGTAAGCCTCTAGAAATGACTCTCATACTTCAAGTTTTACACTTGCCATCCCATTAATGAGTACTCACTGACTTGTTACAAGCTTTAGTTTCAGTTCCACCAATACATGCTATAATCAGCACCTGACAATGGAAGAGGACATCCAAGTTAGAAATACATAAATGCTCCTACTTTAAGGACAATTGAAGAACAAACAGAGAAACAAAGATTGCAGCAGGCATTATGCTGTCAGAGAAAACAAAATGTTATAAAAGATACTTCTATGTGCTTTCAGGAATACTTTTCCCAAGGCCAGAAATGTGGCACATAGCCCAAGAAAGACTGGAAATAAGAAGTATATAAAAACAATACTTCAAGAAGGAACAACAGAAAAATTAATTTGAAGCAGAAAGCAAGCACATTAGTGCAATGTTACTTTTCTGAATGAACAGTTTCTCTCTGAATGCAACCTACAAGATGAATGTTGGACATGGCTGGAATATTGTGATAGGGTGAGAGAAGGCAGTAGAAAATCTGTTTCTCAACTCAAAAATGCATAAAGTATATTTTGAGCACACAAATTTTGGTAGACTCCAAGAGAAGTTAGTCTGAATAGGGAAGTGGAAAACAGGAAGAGAAGTTAGAGTGGCAAACTTTGTGAAGGCAGGTAAGGTGATTTAAAGATAGAGTGATCTAACAGAATGAATCAAGAGCTCAGTCATGGGACCACATCTAACTCCAGGGAAAGTGTGCTTTGGAAGAAGAGAATATGGATTTTCATGAACAAGTGTCATTCTCTGTCACTATGTTCTTCTATGATTCTATCACCCTGCTAATGCACTTGTCTCAGGTTGAAATTGTCTATCTCTTTTTCTGTTTTATAGTGCAGACAGACTGGCACTGATCAACATACAGCTATTGAGTAACTAGGTGCAGCTAGCATTGCTAAACTTTCTGAATTGCAAAGAATATAAGAGACTTGATCCCAGTTATTTGATTATAAACAAAGGAAATGAGATAAAGGAAAGCCAAAGTTATAATTTACATTTTATCAGCCTTGTTGCACTGGCTGTAACAAAGGACAAAAATACAAGGGCTTAAACAAGATAGCACTTTATTTCTATCACATAATAGTATGGATCAGAGTTGGTGTGATGGCTCTCCAGCATGAAGGGAAGAATGACCAGGAGGACAAACTTCTTTCCTTTTTTAAGGTATGATCCAATTTACACGTATTACTTCCTCTCCCATCCAAGTGGCCAAACCAAGTCACATAGCCAAACCTAGCAGCAAAGAAAGTTGGGAATCGTGGTCTTTTGCTGAGCAGCCATGTGTAGAAGCAGAAACTTCTATTATGATGAAAAAGAAGAGGAAGATGAAATAGATAGTGCAAGTCACACTTGTTAACTTCAAAAAAAGCCAAAATAGACCCATTTATAAAATTAAATGCCCAATACTAATAATTTAGCAGCCTGGTAGAAAATCATGGTATATTTGTAATGATGTGACACTTTCATGAAGAGTAAGAGTCTCAAATTCAGCTCCATTGGAAACGGACTCTAGAAATATTGTCAAGGACGTGAAGTATACTATCTAGAGCAATTTTTCCAAACATCACTGAATGTCACAGGATCACCTGTGACTGATGTTATTGAATATCTGGATCACCTGTGAAAATTATTTTAAAATATCAATGCCTAAGTCCCACACATTCTAAATCTAGGTAGGGGGCTGGACATCTAAACTTTTAAGTCCCCAGGAGTGAACAGGATGTTGGGGCTAAAACCAATGATAAAGAGAAACTCAAAGATAAATGTTCAAACTCACCTAAAAGGTTAAACTGAAAAGATTCCTTTTAAATAAACAAATACTGTTGGACTTTCTTGAGCAACCTCAATCAAAAGGATTTTAGATTATAAAAGACTGATTATGAAAGAACAGGACTGAGTTATCTCCTGGCTCTGCCACTATTAGACTTTGGGCTGGTTCCTAAAGCGTTCTGAGCTCGATGTCTCTCGTCCATAAATTGAAGGGTTTAACCATAATGATTGCTTGCAGCATTCTGTGATCCTGCATGTTTTCACCTTTTGCTAGGCAGTTCTCTTCATTAAGAGTAAAGCAAAAATAATTAACATTTAACAAATATTTATAGAGGTCTTACTTTGTGCTAGCTAGCCTCTGCTAAGAATACAAAGAAAACAAAGATTAATGCAGGCCGGACTTCTTCCTTTTTCCTTTTCTTTTTTTAATCTTTATTTATTTTTGAGAGAGAGACACAGTGTGAGCAGGGGAGGAGCAGAGAGAGAGGGAGACACAGAATCTGAAGCAGGCTCCAGGCTCTGAGCTGTCAGCACAAAGCCCAACGAGGGGCTCGAACTCACAAACCCTGAGATCATGACACAAGTCGAAGTCGGACGCTCAATCAACTGAGCCACCCAGGCACCCCAACCTTCTTCCTTTTTCATGGAGCTTGCAAGCTATCAACTGCAAAACAGTGTACTGTGTCCCATATAATGTTGATCAGAAGCCTATTGGTGGTCACCTTTGAGTGGCAGGAATATACAGAGGTCTTCTTTCCCTCTCTCTGTCTCTGTCTCTCTGTCTCTCTGTCTCTCTGTCTCTCTCTCCCCACCACCTCCTTCTCATTTTCCCCTTTCTCCTTTGGAATTTATTTTGTTTAAATTCAAATTTTTCTAAGTGTGTATATTCTCATAATGGAGGAACAAAGTAAATCCTATAAAAGGCCTTATTTTTTAAAACTTATTTTAAATATATATTTTCAAATTCCTGTCCTCTTCTGTAAGAGAGATAGTGAAAGTAAGCAAAATGTAGACAAAGAGGTATCTGATAAGGTAGAGCTCACCCCAAGCAGATAGAACCTATGCAAAAGCTGAGTCCTCTTCTATTTCCATAGCTTTTAGGAAAGGAAATGAGGGCCCAGCAGAAATTTCACAGTGTGTGCATATGTCTGTGTGAGTGTGCCTGTGTATGTGTATGTGCGTACACACATGCCTGTACTGCTTAATAGAGCAAAGGGGCAACAAAAGAGGAATACAAATAAAAGACAGTGATGAAGGAACAATGAAAGAAAGAAAAATAGCACCACTCCAAAACATTTAGTTCCTTTTTCTGTAAGCCAAACAGCCTTGGTAAGTAAGGTTTCACAGGCAAGTTCTACAATATTTTCTCAGCTTTCTCTGGTGACCTTCACCTTGCCATGGCTATTAAATGCTGAGAGGCTAACTACTGTTTGTTTCTTGGATACAAAAAACATTCACTTCTCTCTGAGTGATTCTGTGCCTCTCTGAAGGCCAGCAACCACCCCCGCCCAGTAGGCTTGCAACCTCTCTGCTAGGGGAGAAGCACCATAATGGGGTCTATTCAAAAGACCAGACAATCCAAACGCTTTGGAACATGCAGTGTGATTATTATTATTTTCCCAGTTGCTACCCTTTCCTTCCTTATGTTCTGCTTAGGTTAAAGAATTTTGCATTTCCTAGCACACATTAATATTGTTCTGGAGGAGGAAAGAGAAACCTAGCCAGGAACAGGGGCAAGCTGAAACTAAATTCACAGTGTGTCTTAAATGATACCACATGAACTTTTCTGTATTTCATTTCTAAAAAAGGCTCCCTGTAGACTCTACTATTAACATTTACCTTGGAAACAGCTAACACTTAATATATTTTATTGAAATTTATTTATTAATAAGTTGTAGAGTTGGGGCGCCTGGGTGGCGCAGTCGGTTAAGCGTCCGACTTCAGCCAGGTCACGATCTCGCGGTCCGTGAGTTCGAGCCCCGCGTCGGGCTCTGGGCTGATGGCTCGGAGCCTGGAGCCTGTTTCCGATTCTGTGTCTCCCTCTCTCTCTGCCCCTCCCCCGTTCATGCTTTGTCTCTCTCTGTCCCAAAAATAAATAAAAAACATTGAAAAAAAGAATTAAAAAAAAAAAAAAAAGTAAGTTGTAGAGTTAATCATGGAACTTACTGTTGAAGGATTGCTCTTTAATCAATATCCAGTAGAACTCCATTTTTCATTACCCAGTAAGCCTTTCTAACAGTATTCTCCCTGGTGACCCTATCAATCAAACAAAGGGGGGAAAATATTTATGTCTATTCATTACTATGCCTAATGGTAGCCTATAGCATTTTTAATAGCAACTGTAAAAGTATGTCAAACATCTGTATACAAAAAAGTGATATCCCTGTATGTCAAATAAGAAGGAATAGTATTAAATGTCTGACATTACGTGTTCAAAGTAGAAGCGTTTTGAACCTTTTACAAGAAAAGAAAATAACAACATGATGTGTATACAAGAAAGCATTAATGATGTTTAGGGTCAATCAAAAGCAGTGGTTCTAAACTGAGGACAATTTTGCCCTAGGTGACATTTGGCAATGTCTGGAAACAGTTTTCATTGTTACACCTGGGGGGTGGGCGCTACTAACATCTGGTGGATAGAGGCCAGGGATGCTGTTGAACATCCTACAATATATAGGACAGGCCCCCACAACAAAGAATTATCTGCCCCATCTGTCTGTAGTGCCAGGGTTTAGACACATCTTTAAGGTACCTTCCCCAAGCACTTAAAGCAGTAGAAAAAAATGGGGACTTTTTCAAAACTTCAGTTTTGCTTATGAACCTTGGTGCCACATGCACACATCAGACCCCGGAGTTTTACTCATTCTGCACTATACATTCTCTGGCTAGCACAACCCAGCTAACAAGTGTCAGAAAGCTCCTTTCTACTTCCAATGGTGTTTTATTGCTCCACAACAAGGCTTCTCATTGCTGGGAGTGGGGAGGCACACACCAGAGATATCTGCTGAGCTTTTCAAAACATCCTTTCCCACTAGTTTTGATGTATCTCTCAGTTGTCTGGGGGCAGGGGATGCGTGGTCACCAACAGACATTCCTAGTGCCATGCAAAGTAAATACAAAATAGGATTTGTAGGAATAACATTGATAAGTAAAGAACAGTATGCATAAGATCACCAAGCTCTCATCCTACTGAGTTGACTGGACCAGATGCACACAGCAAGCAAATCAGTACAGAGGAATCCACATATCTCTACTGAGGCAACTTGTATAGATCACAGGGGCTTCCTCTTCAGAAAGTGATAGGGACACTCCAGAGCTCAGCCCTGTTCTTCTGCTGAGTGTCTCAGACCTACAGAGCCAGATCTCTACTAAGCTAAGAAGAAAGAAAATGAGCCTTCAGAGACATTCAGAAAGAGGATAGAATGGAATAGAGTAGGCAGGAGAGATCACAATGCATTGTACATACTAAAAGCACAAATTAGTTCCTGCAATTTTTATTTTGATTGTGTGTTTGCATATGTGTACCAGGTAGTGAGGTAAAATATACTTCTCACTGAAGGTCATGGTCAAAGAGTTTGAAAGTCATGAACCTAGGGGCACCTGGGTGGCTCAGTCGGTTGAGTATCTGACTCTTGATTTCAGCTCAAGTCATGATCCCAGGGTCATGGGATGGAGCCCAATGTTGGGCTCTTCACTGAGCATGGAGCCTGCTTAAGATTCTCTCTCTCTCTCTCTCTCTCTCTCTTCCTCAGCCCTTCTCCCCTGCTTGCCTGTTCACTCACTCTCGCTCTCTCTCTCTCTAAAATAAAATGAAAAAAAGGAAGTCATGAAGCGAACTCAGTCCCTTTTTCAATCTATCTGTCTGTCCCTCCCTCCTTCCTTCCCCCTTCTCCCTACCACATACCCATATCCATTTATACAGGAAAATCAAAACAGATTTATCTATTAAAATATGTATAATTAATACACAATATATATAAGTTGACAGGACAAACCAAGCTCAGCACAAACCAAGCTTAGTAAACTCCCCTGAAGCCAGGCCATTAAGCAAAGCTGCTGAAGCTGTCAGTCATCACTATGGGTCTCACACTAAAGAGGATGATGAGCACTGATTAGGCCACAGGCTTCCTAGCACCTATCCAATTGACCTTCACCAGAGAACCTCCAGGTTTCTCTTCTTCCTAGCCACCTCCTGCCAAGACTGTAGGACCAGCCACCTACTAGTCCATAAACAATGTTAACTGGGCACCACCCAGGGGCTAACCATCATGCAATATATAGTTTATACATTTATCTTACTTAGTCCTAACAATCACCCTAGAATATCATTTCCACTGAACAGATGATGAAACTGAGGCTCAGGAAGATAATAGCATACCCAAAATCTTATGTCTGGGAAGGAAGTATTGGATCCAGTAGGAAAAGCCAAGGTTCCAGGCTCCAAAGCCCAAGATCTTTCCACCATACCAGTCTCTTAGTTCAAGAACAGACTGAGTTTGAGATGTTTGTGCAGAAGATTATTGGTGGGGAGACTCAATACCGCATGCAGGAGAGAAATATAATTAGGATGTTGACCCCAAGATCCCATATAGGACTCTGGAGCTGAGACAGCCTTTCAGAGATGTCCAGTCTTAAGGCAAGGGACCTGGGCCTCCATATACCACTCTCTTATTGATAAGTCTAGATTCTGGCTTCCCAGAGAGGAGAGTATGACCTTAGGTGAAGTGGTCCTCTTCTGAGGACAGCAATGGCAAAGAAGGACTCAGCCAAGAATCAGCTACCAATACTTCCAGAAACTGAGGGAATGAGTGCTTTAGACCCACAAAAAGAACCAGGCAGGGTCCTACAGCATCCACCACATCAAAGAACACAAGTCTCCCCATGTTTGCTATCCTCAGCTGTACTGACAAAGTTGAATCCTCTGTCCTTAGAAAAAACTATTGTCTATTTCAACTCCACCATTTACTATGTGATTCTGAATCAGTAACTTATCTCTTGGTACTTTTGTTTCCTCACCTGAAAAATGAAAATACTAATCACAATATGGGATTTTTCAGAATATAGCTCCTGGCACCTAAGCACTGGGAAAACGTTTCCTGTTGTTAAAGTTTTTGTTACTTTGCTTTGCTCCCTCCTTGCCAGCCTCTTCCATGTATAAAAAGTACTTTAAGTTAGGTAACAACAGACATTGGTTATGGAAATGCCCAAATTTCAGTTCAGGACTTTGGCCCAATGTTTATTTTAGTCCTACAACTGCTGCTGCCCCCTCATTTTACTCATTACCACTGAGACTATGATTCCTTAAAGGAAGTTTCAGGAGATGTCTTTATGAATACCTGAAGTACTCCTGGGCTCACTCCAGGATAGTAGTTTAAATAATTCATGAGAGTTGTGCCTGCAATTGACAAAGACAAGGCAAACTGCACAAGAGCAGCTTATTCCTTACATGCCTTTCCACGGTCTTTGATAACACAGGAAGCCAGCATGGAATTTCAGTATTGCTTTAAAAAAAAAAAAAAAAGTGCTCCAAAGAAGACAATATTTAAAGAACAGTTAATCCCAAAAGCAATGTGAAGGTGACAGCCACCAGGTGATAAAAGTAAAAGAGGTACTACATTCTTTAGCCTGGTTTGGAAATGGTCCCTTCAAGAACCAGACCATTTTCATTTTCAAGAGGAAACACTAAGTAGAGTGTAGTTTTTCTCCAAACAGAAGCCTTGAAGATTTTTTTTAATGCTCTGCCAAAATGAATGTTGGATGATGCTTGTTGCTGTTGAATAATTAAGACGTTAGCTATTTCTCTAATGCTGTTAGAAAGCACTGCTTTACACAGACAGAGATTGTATAACTCCAATGGGTCAGTGCAAAAGACAAGATATTGTTAGAATGACAGTTGTATCCTTAAAATGCATTCTATTGACATAAAGATAAAAAGGAGTTTGTCTCAGAAGGCCAGCATGCTGATAAGCCAGAATACCCAATCATATAACCTATCTGGGCTTTCATAATTTTGTTTTGGATAAAGCCATGAGCCCACTGCCTACTCTTTCAACAAAACTGCCCTATATCCAACTGAACAGAACTATTCAATTTTACCCCCAAAGCCCATGTTTTCCCATCTCCAAGCCTAAGCTTGTGCATCTTCCCTGTAACCAGAGCCCCCTTCCCTCCACTTTCATCAAACTCCTCTCCATCTTTAAGGTCTATTGCAATGTCATCTTTTAATGAAAGCTGTTCTGGGCCCACCTCTCCAAACTAGACACAATAATTCCATGTAAACTTTAATAACACCTTGAATGAATCTCCCTTGTGGCAATAATAATTCTTGCCTGTTTTGCTTGGGCTTATTTATTAATTTATAACATTTATTTTTCCTCTATCTTGTCAGCATTTTAAGGCAGTGACTATGTCTTAATCCTTTTTGCACCTTCTTCAATACCTGACACTATGCCCTGAACTTGAAAATGTTCAATAAATGTGGCTGGATTTATCAATAACACTTTCTTTTGGCAGTCTGGGACCCACTATTCATCCTTTTATCATCACTGTACTTCCTCTTTCATCCCTGCTCATAGGTGTCAGCACAAAGTGACCTCAGCTATCCCTTGAAAATATCAGAAGATCAAAGGTTAAAAAGCTGACACTGTTTATGAAGGGTTGCTACCCCTCTGACTACCTAGGAGTTATGGGATTCTAAAGCTCAAATGCTCTTTATATAATATCTGAATTGGTGAACTGCCCAACGTCACATATGGAGCAGACCTACGACTAAAATCTAATGTAATGATGAGATCTTTTGTTGTTCAATACTGTTGTCATAGATAGGGTTAGAGTTTTTCTCTTTTGTGATCTTGAGCTCGTTATTTTCAGGAATGTAATTTTTTTAAGTATAAGCCTAAGAATATTAATTTGCCAAAACAATAAGAATTATAAGAAACCCTGGACTTACTTATAAATTTACATGTACAGCCAGGAGGCTCCACCCTAATCCAAAGTTTCAATGAAGAGTGTATCAGATTTAAATGCAAACAAACATATACTTGCCTATGACAAAAACACTACAGGTTGTTTGTACTATGAAGAACATCCAAAAAAAAATGAAGTTCAAGTAGAAACGTTTTTCTGATTTTATTCTCAGTAGAACTCAACCACAAACCAAAGTCATAGATGAATAATGCTTCAAATGAAGTGAAAATAATGAATCAATACATGACTGGCAAATTCTGGGGAATGGATCAGAGTTCTGAAAAATCATCACAAAAGATTTTCTTCCAGGGAGCTTTTGCAGCATCCAAATGCATTTATTACTGGCTCACTGCAATTTCTATGGAGCAGAAACTAAGCAAGACTTCTTGCTCACTTCCATTTTTCATAGAGTTGGCTATAACCTCATATTCCCTTGTTTAAACACAACCTACAACCTGTCTTCCACAGGCACCCTGTGATTTGTTGACCTTACAGCTTCCTTATGCCCCAAAGTTAAGATGACCTTATACTCCAAGACCATGTTTGGAAAGCTACCTAGTGTCAGTTTCTTTATGATGCCTGTGTGTGTCATTCTCCTCAAGGTGATTATCACATGAGTGAGCATAACACAATTCTATACAACACTTCTTCCATGTTGTGAGGTTCAATACTAAGTGCCTGGTGACTGTATCTAATTATAATAGAGGCCACTGGAACTATTTAACACAAACTCCCACAGGACTACATAGTCAAAGAGAAGCAAATGCTTGTGCGATTATGTGGTAAATTCAGAGATCAGCACACACAAGATCAAGGAAATTTCAATAAAGGCAGATTTATCTTTTCAGATCTCTGTAGGTAATGAGAGGTCATATCTAAGATTTGCTGCATAGGAAAAGCACCTTCAGTCAACCTATCTGTCAGCCTGGACAGGTCTTTAGGGGAAAGTCTATGCAGGGTAGAATGCCAAAAGGTTATACAAAGTATATGAATGAATGTGGACTATAAGGAAAATCCTTTTAGTTTTGGAATTGATGAAATTTGAGCATGAAATAACTGACTTCTAACAGCATGATAAGATGTAAATTCTGGTTGAAATAGGTACTGCCCTTTCAAAATGGTCATCTTGGGAGATTTTTCATACTCTACCTATGCTACTTTTGTTCAAAATATGTCATCTTTTAAAATTAGTTTCAGGGCACATTCTGTCAAAATCTTCATCTGGGCTTTTCAGCTAGGCTTGATTTTTGGAAAACAACCAGCTACAGGCAGACTCTGAGGTGCCCCCATGCTTCCTGGTGCCCCTGGATGCAGGTGCCCCTGCTTCCTGGTGTTCATGCTTTTGTGTGATCCCCTCCCCTCAAGTGTGAGTGGGGTCCATAACTTGCTTCCTGCCAAGAGAAGATGGCAAAGATGACAGAATACATATAATTACATGTATTTAATTACATGAATATAATTACATTATCTAAGACTGTAACCCATCTTGCTAGTAGACTCTCTCTCCCTTACTGGCTTTGAGGAAGCAAGTAGTCATGCTGGGAAGGTCCACAGAGCAAGGAGGTGGGTAGCCCAGACAGCAAGAAATTGAAGCCCTTAGCCAACAGCCCAGAAAGAATAGAATGTTGCCAACAAGCACGTGAGCTTGGAAGAAAACCGTTCTTTGGCCAGGCATTCAGATGAGACCCATCTCTGGCTAATACTCTGCAGCTTTACAAAGGACCCAGCCATGCCCAGACTCCTGAGCCAGAGAAACTGAGATAATAAATGAGTTTGTTTTAAGCCACAAAGCTCGTGATGTTATTACACAGTAATAGATAATTAATGTGAAAGCTGATCATTCTGAGCCAAGATTAGTCAATATAACATGCAATTTTTTTTACCCAAGATATCATTCTTAAATTTTGTCCTCTTAATTATCTTTTCCTTACCTTACTTTTCTACCTATGCACTCCTAAGAAAATCAAGAATTCTCTTGAAAGGGAACCACTTTTGATTCACCTAATACTTTACAGGCATTTATAGGACATTTACTATGTGTCAGGCACTGTGCTAAGCACTTTACATATTTTATTAATCTACACAACCCTATAAGGTAGCAATTCTTACATTCCCATTCTAAAAGTGAGGAAATGAAGTAAAATACATTTCCCAAAGTCAAAAAGCTAGTAAACAGCAGTACCGAGAATCTAACTCAAGAAGTCAACTTCCAGAGTTTACACACTTAACATCCATCTCTCCCATTAAGGATGTACACAAGCATTAGCTGATTTAATCCAAACAAAGTCCCTATAAAAAGCTATTCTAGGGGCGCCTGGGTGGCGCAGTCGGTTAAGCCTCCGACTTCAGCCAGGTCACGATCTCGCGGTCCGTGAGTTCGAGCCCCGCGTCAGGCTCTGGGCTGATGGCTCGGAGCCTGGAGCCTGTTTCCGATTCTGTGTCTCCCTCTCTCTCTGCCCCTCCCCCGTTCATGCTCTGTCTCTCTCTGTCCCAAAAATAAATAAAAAACGTTGAAAAAAAAAAAGCTATTCTAATGACCAAATTTGCAGATGAAGAAATTGGGGCTTTGAGAGTTTAAGGAATTAAGTCCCTTAATTTGTTAATAGTCGAGTGTAGAATAAAAGAACCAAAGTTCTTTTTTTCTTTTTTGCTGCCCTAATCCAGTGCTCTTTCTACTGCAAGAATACCAGTCAGTTGTTGCTCTGAAGCCCTGAGGCTAATTGTTTCATGGGCACAGCAATATCCAAGAGAGAAGCTCTGAAACAGTTTTGAATGAAGAAACCATCATCCAGACACTCAATGTAAACACACTCCTGGGTTCCATTTTGAAAGTTAACACTCATCTCCAACAGTATTTCTATGATCATAAAATTATAATTGCCACACCTCATAAGGCAACACAAACTTTAAAGTCACACCTCATAAGCAAGCACAAAAGTTATTGAATATAAGGTATATAACTCTGGGAAACTCCATTTCTTAAACTACAAAATGAGAAGGGTTGGAGAAGATCAATATTTCTCAAAGTATGTTCCAGAGGACACTAACCCTACAAGATGTTAAAACATGTTCAGGGGAGAAAAAAAGAAGCACTGGGGTGGGGTTGTATGGTCAAATTAGTTTATGCGATTTGCAGCCCTCTGCGAGGCTCATGTCCACATTAGCACTTAGAGGCTCTGAGAAGTTCTGCACTAAAGAAATCTATGAACTCTGCTGAACCCAGTGGCTTCAAAACTTTTTAACCACATGACCTTTTTTTCTGGGAACACTTTTATTAATGTCTGCTAGGACTCTAATTTCTACTTGGGAAATTCCATGAACTTACCTCAAGGTTAATTTTCATTTCACAGAAGGTTAAAAATTAAGTTTGACCTATAAAGTGAGTTAGAGGTAGTTTGTTTAAATTATATAAAACTTAGGAGGCAATTGCAAATGTCCCCAAGAGCATACATTTTCTCCAGACTTCCAATCCATCAATTTTAGCTGCCCATTATCTACTCTTTCTTTTCAAGGTACTTTGAGTTAATGATTTTGATGAATCTCAGAATGAAAAATAACATTTACAGATAATCAACCCATTTCCAGAGCAAAAATTTTTGGTGTAACCATTTGTTCTACCAACTTGCTTCATGTAATCACACATTCACCACAAAGAAAGGGAAAAAAGGACAAATATATTACATTTCTATTACCCAAGGAGTCTGTGAAGTTTTCCCCATGCTGGTTCCTTATTTCAGCTAAAATAACCATGTTCAGAGGGTATATTAATCCTACTGACCTTTGCTAAGCTATTTAGAGGAATCTCACCTTCCTTTTTTTCTTCATATTGAAGTTTTTGGTAGAGTTTCCTCACCCAAGTCAGTTTTGTAGTCTGTAAAGTGGAAACAATAAATTGGAGGCTTAAGGATTCAGTTCCTGTTCCTTTATCAAGCCACTTCCCACACAGCCAAGTCATTGGTATCAAACATAACAAAGTTATATTTAGGAAAATCGTGGGTGCTGCTTTACAGCAGTTCTTTTGCTCTGAGTCATCTTGGCTTCAGCTCCAACTTCAGGCAAACTATTTAACTTTTCTCAGGCTTTGTTTTTTAAGCCTCTGTTTCATCATCTGCAAAATGGGTTTATAATAGCTCCTGCCTTACAGTATTGTTAAGAGGAGTAAATGAGAGAATACATGGGAAATATCACTCAATCCATTTATTCAAAAAATGCATCTGTGGACCCAGAACTCTGCTTTTAGGGATGTTACTACACTTAATCATTATTATGACACTTACACGGTGGCTTCCAATTTTTATAAATGAGAGAATAGGAAAGTTAAGAAATTTGCCCAAGTTCAACCAGCTAATAAATAGAGTACTATGAATCTGAACTCTATTTGCCTCTTCTTTCTGTTGCACCACAATGATGGTCAACAAAATGTGTTGAGTGTCTCCTATAGCATACATTTGCCAAGATGCTGAAGCAAATTAAAAAAAAAAAAAGAAAGAAAGAAAGAAAACAATCTTAACTCAACCTAATCTTTAGACAAATACATAAAGTAAGCCAAACTGATCTCTGTCTTTGCTGCCCAACTCCAGGGAACAGAATCCTCATGTTGCTCCCATAAGCCCAAGGATCCTCTCACTATGCCTCAGTAAGGCAAACTAACCAGACACTGGCCTGCCTTCTAGATCAATGCTACTCAAAGTAGCTGTCCATTTCAGTTTGTTAGCAGACAGCGTTGAAATAAAGGGTTTGCACTAGAATATAAATTAACATGCTGCTTCCTTCAATGAGAAATTCTTGATCACAAAAGAAAAAAAAAAAACAGCTTAAATTAAAAGAGTGCTTCATAACCTGTACTTTATCTCATGGTGGACCAGCGTCAATCCCCAAACCACACTATGAGTAGCACTGTTCCACAACATTCTCAGTCCCCTTATCAAAACAGTTCGTAACTGTTTTGATACTCATTTCCCATATTCTCTGCTGTTTTCTGTGACTAAGCTGAAAAGCTAATTCATGTAAAGGTATTGATGTTGCTAATGGTTAATGTTTGGTGTCTCTAGGTAAAATATTTATCATTTAAAATGGGTCTATTATAGATATTCCTTAACCCAGAAAGTCATTTTGATCATGAAGATTTTAGACACCAAGCAAGACCATGAGAAATACGTATTAGGAAGACAGAAGAATTTAGGTGCTGCTTACATCACAACATACTAACCCACAAATATGTGAGTATGTGCACATGTATACACAGTCCCAGTGTGGCATGTTGAGGCATGGTATGTTGTGGCATTATGACTTGAAGGTTAGGGAGAAAAGTTGCTTGCTCTTTAGTCAAAAGATTAAAAAAAATTTCCTCTGAGTTTGCTAAGGACAGATAGGGTGAATTTAAGCCTTGCTTCTCCATCACAGACAGATCTATTTTCTCTCTCAGACTCTTCCCTACTCTGAGGACTAAGGGTGGCTATGTGCCCAGTGTGCCAAGAAGAGTGCCTGGCACATCATAGGTACTGCATAAATTCACTAGTTCCTCAGCAAACATCCACTTAGCCCTTAATTTGTGCCAGGCCCTCTTCATACAACAGGAAATGAAACAGATAAAGATGATATCATGCATGATCCTCACATTCCAGTGGGGGAGAGATTAAATACAAGCAGGGAAGAAAGAAGGTGGAGCCTTTAAAAAGTTCAAGCTGGGGACAGAAGGAGGAAAAAGCAAATTAAACGTGTGCAACCTAAATTGTGTATTCTTTCTCTTAACCATATCCAGAATGTAACGGAACCACCACAGTTCTGACTTTGGGTATTTAAATTGCTCCAAAAGGCAGTTGGACTGTGTTTAAAGAAAATTTTTCTTACTGGGATAGATTACTATGGGAAGGTACAAAGTCTATTCTCTTGAGTTTTTAACACAAAATAAATAATCCAAAAATAGGTGACTAAAACCCAACTCTTAATAGGAACCATAAGAATAAAGAACACTGGACAGGGAATCTGAGCCCATGCTGTGCCATTTATAAGCTGGGTGACCTTAGCCAAGTCACCCCACCTCTGTGAGTCTCAGTGTCCTCATCTGTAAAAAGAAAAGAGAGTGTTTGGTGACCTCTGGATTCCCTTCCAGTCCTGTGATTTCAGTGACACTAAACTCTTCCAGTCTCTTCAAATCCAGCACATCTATATTTTCATTATTGTAGGTTTTCACCAGAAAAATAGGGTAATTACTTCTGAAAGTATAGTGTTATCCTCAAGTTTTTTTTAAAAGTATAGCCCACTACTGAGACTACAAGCATACAGAGTCTGAGAGAGAAAGGAAAGACAGAAAGAGAAAGAAACAGAGGAGAGAGAGAAAAAAAAAAACACAACAATGTCATCATGTCTGCATAGGGCTTTTAACATACTTCTTACTGTCATGGCTGCATCTCCTTCCCTGCCATCGCACACTTTATATAGTATGCACTGCTGAAAAGCAACATGTAAGCCAAATTTTGTTCACTTAAAGCAAACTGTAAGTACAGTGGAGAAACGGTTATTAAAAAGAATCCTCTGCTCCTGGGTGGCTCAGTTGGTTAGGCATCCAACTTGGGCTCAGGTCATGATCTCATAGTGTGTGGGTTCAAGCCCCTCATTGGGCTCTGCACTGCCAGCTCAGAGCCTGCATCCTGCTTTGGATTCTGTGTCTCCCTCTCTCTCTGCCCCTCCCTGCTCGTGCTCTGTCTCTGTCTCTCAAAAATAAATAACTGTTAAAAAAAATTTTTTTAAGAATCCTTTCACATCTTTTGTAATGCAAGTAAACACCCCATACTTCATTTTCGGTAATAATCTGAGTTTATATAAATTTATATTTTAAAACTACCCCAGTATTTACCAAAGGTCCACTCTGAGTCAGGCTCAATGACAAAAGGTTCACATACAGAATTATATCTAATACTGACAACAACCCTAAGAAATTAATCCTGGGATTATCACCATTTTAAAGATGGGGAAAATGCAGCTCAGAAAGACTAAGTGACTAATCCAAAGTCACCCAACCAGTAGGGAGGAGAAGAAGAAAGCAAACCGACATTTATATGATCCAAGAGCCCAAGTTCTTAACCACTACTATATAGTGCACATGAATACTAAGGCAAAGGCCTACTCTGGGCACATGTGAAATATGGAGCCTCACTTTGTCCTTTGGCTTCTGTTTTCTAGCCCCCAGAGTCCCTCCAGACATTTCTCAGCCACTAAACCTTGTTTCCATGTCTGACAAATGGCAAGGGGTTTCCAGGCATAGGTACTACTCTCAGAAGTCCAGGTCTGTGAGCAGAGATAGACGATGGGAGGCTCAGAGGAGAGTGGCCAGGCCAGGAAAAGGCTCAAAGCCATGTTATCTGGGGACACTTGGAAGAAGTGGGTAGGTTTGGACTGGAGAGGAAAAAACTCAGGGGAAACAGATGCTAGAAGAGTCTTTTCATAGTTCAGTGGTCTCATTTGAAGAAGTTGCTTCATACAGAAGCAGCAGACTCTTGGTACATTCAGCAGCACAAATAAATCTTTAAAATACAGGAAGAAACAAAATATGACCTGTAGCACAATGCCATCTACTTAAATTAAAAATCTATGATAAAAGAATAATGCCTGTTTTATAAGAATTCATACAAATAGAAAGATACACATCACATGTATTAGGGTTGCTGCCTACAAAGAGTGAGGAGGGGAATCAAAGGGAAGATTTATCCTATTTTTTATTCCAAATAAATGAAGGAGAAATACATGTGATAAATAAGCCCCAGATGATAATGCTAGGATCAGCAAGTGAAATTTGAAAAGCACCAAGAGCAAAATATATACAGAACCCAACCACTTTGGACACCTCTTCTCATCCAATATACCAGCATCTCTGGTCTGAAGTATAGTAACAGCCTCTAATGACTCTCCTTAAGTCCACATTTTTCTCTGTATAGTTTATTTGCAGAGCAAATCTTTTAAAACACAGATCAGATCCCATTACTCCCTACCTGAATACCCTCCAGTGACTCCCCACCTTTTACAGAGAAAAATCCAGTGTCCTTACAATGGTCCTCATGATTTCACTCCCATTCACTTTCTAATCTCATATCCCACTGCTCTCTCCTTGGTATCCCCCTTTCCAACCACACTGGCCTCACTAGTGCTCCACGAACACACTATGTACATGCCTGCCAAGGGCCTTTGCATTTACTGTTTCCATTACCTAAAATGTTCATCCTCCAGACATTCATATGTCTCATTCAGGACTCCACTTGAAAGTCACTTGTCAGTGAAGGCTTTCCTTCCAAGTCTAGTTAAAATTGCAAGTTCCCACTCCTGACACTCTCTTTCTTCCTTTCTTAATTATCTCCTGTCATGCTCTTCATTTTACTTGCCTTATTCACAATCTCCCTCCTGTAGAAAGCAAGCTCAAGAGCATAGGGATTTCTGCCTGTTTTGTTCATTGCTGTATCTTCAGAATTTAAACAGTATATGGAACATGGTACACACTCAATAAATATATTTTAATTGATTTTTGTTCAACATAAAAAAAAAATTCCTATAGAATCGTCCGTTAACGAAATGAAATATCTTATAAGAAAATGAACTCCCCATTGACTTTTTGTAAAGATATTGAAGGAAAGATTCAAGCACTGGGTATTTGGACTAGATATTAATCCAAGCTCCTGCCAACCCTGACATACCATAGCTCTGTGAAACACCACAAAAATGCTAAAATAAATTGCTCAGACTCCTAAAACTGGACCTCAGGAGGTCAGCAAATGCTTAAGAAACCAGAATCATATTCCCAGTCTCCTATATCTATTGAACTGAGTACCAGCAGTTTGAGTTTGTTTTGTTTTGTTTCATTTTTAATCTTTTAAACCCCATGAGTCTATTTGGTAACATTTTCTCCTGAATACAAAAAAGCAGCATACATCTAATTGCAAATGAGAAATTTCAGGACAAGCTAGTGTTATCAAATAACTGTATTATCTGGAAAAAATTCATCATCGCACGTAATTTAAATTCTTGCCCTTTGCTCCCTTGTGTATATTTTTGCATTAAAAAGTCTGTTTAAAATTAGTTCAATTCTTCCCTTTGGGATAGATTTTAAAACAAAAACATGGAAGGATTAAAAAGAGGAACAGAATGACTGATAGTTGAGATTTCTTCTGTAGAGTCTCTTGATTTATATATGATAAGAAGGTTGAAAGCATATGTGGAAGCACCAAAAAAGAAGAAAATGAATATTCTAGGGTCCACGCAAATGAGTTATGCCACCACCCTCCAGGGAAAAAAATACTTTGATTATATATTTTTTTTTTTTAGTGATGAGAAAATTGCAGTACCCAAGAGGCAGAGACCCTGCTTCAGACTCGATTAAATGTGGGCTAAAGTAAGACCCAGTTATTTCGGCATTATCTCTTCCCTCTGCTAGAAGAAGGGATTCTTCAGTTATGTGAACAGTCCAGGGATCTTACAAGTAACTAGATCATAGCAACAAGAGTGGTCCTCTGTTCCTGGACATGAAAATTCTAGAACCAACCTGGAACCTCTTCGGAGCCAAGAAGGTGTTCCATCCCTGTTTACAACTTTCCTCAACACAGAGATTGGGGACTTATGAGGATATCCACTTACAACATATTATTTTATTCAAGAAAGAAAGGGGCAGGCTTATCCCTCCACTTTTATAGAAATCTATTCTTCCTAAACAAAGAAGGAGTCTTGAGCTTGGGGTTTTTCAGGCAATGCACACTCTTCTCACTGTTGCAAATATTTAGTCTATTTCTGGAAAGGAGCCCACAAGTATACCACAACTAAGAACAGAAACCAATGATTACCATTTGTTCATCACATTCCCTGCCAATGCAGGGATATCTCAGACAATTTTTTTTCAATTTTTTATTTAAATTCCAGTTAGCTAACATACAGTGAAATACTAGTTACAGGTGTAGAGTGTAGAATTTAGTGATTCAACACTTAAACCTAATACCCGGTACTCATCACAACAAGCACCCTCCTTAATCCCCATCACCCATTTAGCCCATCCCCCATTCACCTCCCTTCTGCTAACCATCAGTTTGTTCTCTATAGTTAAGAGTTTGTTTCTTGGTTTTCCTCTCTTTTTGTTCCCCACTATGTTCATCTGTTCTTGGTCTTAAATTCCACGAGTGAAATCATGTTTTTGTCTTCCTCTGACTGAGTTATTTCACTTAGCATGATAGTCTCTTGCTCCATCCATGTCGTTGCAAATGAGATGTCATTCTTTTTGATCACGAGTAATATTCCATTTTTATATACCACCTCTTCTTTATCCATTCATCAGTCGATGGACATTTGGACTCTTTCCATAATTTGGAAATTGTTGATAATGCTGCTATAAACACTGGGGTACATGTATCCCTTCAAGTAAGTATTTTTGTATCCTTTGGGTAAATACCTAGTAGTGCAATTGCTGGGTTGTAGGGCAGTTCCATTTTTAACTTTTTGCAGAAACTCCATACTGTTTTCCAGAGTAGCTGCACCAGTTTGCATTCCCACCAAAAGTGTAAGAGGGTTCCCCTTTCTCCACATCCTCACCAACACCTATTATTTCCTATGTTACTAACTTTAGCCCTTCTGAAAGGTGTGAGGTGGTATCTCATTGTAGTTTGGATTTGTATTTCCCTGATGATTAGTGATGTTGAGCATCTTTTAATGTGTCTGTGGCCTATCTGTATGTCTTCTTTGGAAAAATGTCTATTCATGTCTTCTGCCCATTTTTAACTGGAATATTTGTTTTTTGGGTATTGACTTTTATAAGTTCTCTACATATTTTGGATACTAACCCTTTATCAGATATGTCATTTGCAAATATCTTTTCCCATTCTGAAGGTAGCCGTTTAGTTTTGTTGGTTGTTTCCTTTGATGTGCAGAATCTTTTGATCTTGATAAAGTCCCAGGAATTCACTTTTGCTTTTGTTTCCCTTGGCTTCAGAGATATATCTAGTAAGAAGCTGCTATGGGCCAATGTCAAAGAGGTCACTGCCTGTGTTCTGCTCTGGATTTTTATGGTTCCTTATCTCACATGTAGATATTTCATCCATTTTTAATTTATTTTTGTGTACAGTGTAAGAAACTGGTCCAGTTTCATTCTTTTGCATGTTGCTGCCAAGTTTTCCCAACACCGTTTGTGGAAGTCACTGTCTTTTTTCCCATTGGATCTTCTCTCCTGCTTTGTCAAAGATTAACTGACCATATAATTATTGGTTCATTTCTGGGTTTTCTATTCAGTTCTACTGATCTATTCAGTTCTAATGATCTACTGGTCATTTTTGCGCAGTACCATACTGTCTTATTCACTACAACTTTGTAATATATCTTGAAGTCTGGAATTGTGATGCCTCCAGCTTCGCTTTCTTTTTCAAGATTGCTTTGGCTGTTCGGAGTCTTTTGTGATTCCATGCACATTTTAGGATTGTTTGTTCTAGCTCTGTGAAAAAATGCTGTTGGTATTTTGAAAGGGATTGCATTAAATGTGTATATTGCTTTAGGTAATATACACATTTTAACAATGTGTTAAAGACATTTGTTCTTCTAATCCATGAGCATGGAATGCTTTTCCATTTCTTTGTGTTGTCTTCAATTTCTTTCATCAGTGTTTTATAGTTTTCAGAGTACAGATCTTTTACCTCTTTGGCTAGGTTGATTCCTAAGTATCTTATATTTGGTGCAATTGTAAATGGGGTTGATTGCTTGATTTGTTTTTCTGCTGCTTCATTAATAGTGCAGAGAAATGCGACAGATTTCCGTATGTTTTCTATTCTCAGAGGATTTTTAAAGGGTGTTCCCCAACACTGAGCTGAACAGTGATCTACAGGGTCACTGTTCCTCTTCCTGACATTTTCTCTTTTATGTTCCCCAACCCACTCCCTCCTGATAATGGATAAGTTCATTGTATAGAACATATGTTTTATTATCAAAATTAACACCTTAAAAATGCTTTAATAGTGACTCAAGGGTAGATTCTGAGTGACTTCTATATGCCTAGCATTGTGATCAGTAAGAGGTGAAGACTGAGGGGGCAGGGAGAATGAGGAAAGGCGGGCACAGTAAAGAGTGATCTGTTTGTACCCACATAGAATTCACAATTCACTGGATGGACAAGAGTATCATTATAAAATAAATTTAAAGGTAACATAATATGGTGCTTCGTGCCACAGAAACAATAGCATATTTAGCACTGGAGGAGACCAGATTCCATGTGCTTTAACCTGGAATAGGTCTTGAATGGTATGAGAACAAAACAGAAAAGATAGAGGAGGTCAGTCTCTAGATAGGCCTGGCCAAAGTCAATCACCCTGTCCCTATTGGTCTACCACTATGTGGCCATATAGGGCAATGGGAGCCACAAATAAACTCAGGAGAGATCAAACAAGCCATGGAATTTTGTTTTTTTAAGTTTTTATTTTAATTCCAGTTAGTTACAATACATAGAGTGTTCTATTAGTTTCAGGTATAATTCTACTGCATAATACAATACAGTAATTCAACAGTTCCATACATCATACCCTGTGCTTATCACAAGTGCACCCCTTAATTTCCATCATCTAATTAACCTATAAACAAGCCATAGGTTTTGGTCCCACGTTATGTTCCTCCTTAGGATTATTCAACACATAGAACCCAATTCTCAGAAAACACAAAATTAAAATACTGCAACTAAGCCAACAAATTCTTCCCTTTCTACAGAGAACCATTCTATGCATATATTTATGATCAGCTTTTCTCCAATGTGAGAATTTAAAACAGAAAACAGCTAGCAAAAAAATTTTGAAAGCAAGTACGAGATCAGGGCAAAAGGGCCAGGTCCCAGAAAAACACGGCAAGAGTTGGTGCTTAAATCCCAGGCAGAAGGAATGAAGTCTTCCAGTGTGGTATAGTGCCATCCTGGAAGTGACAGTCTCCTCCCATTAAAACCCTTTATACTCATGTAAGTATGACCATACAGGCCCTGGCTATATGACTGCATGGCACATTACTTACATTCAAATAGAGAATGGGGCAATCCTACCCACCTCCAAGGGTACAGACACTGGAAATAATATAGACAAAGGTTTAGGATGGGGCCTAGGCCAGAAATTATCAAGTGGCATTTATTATTAGCATTGTTAATAATAATAATTTTAATATCATCACCCTTCCTATCAAAGCTTCTTGTTTCTTTCTGACTTTTTTTGCTATACCCAAATAACTAAAAAGTTATTTGCTCAGATCCCCACAGGGTTTCCTTCTCCTGTTAGTACTGTGGGTCATCCTGGTTTAATCAGTCCTTTTAAAGAATCACCAGCCATTCTTCTGGCTGACATTTTAATCAGGTTTTCCCAAGAATCCCAAAGGAGGGGAGAAATAGAGCTGCAGTGAAAAAAATCCACTTTTCTCTACATGCCAGTAAATTATAACTTTGTAGCCGCCTCAGAAAAAGAACAAAAGGCACATGGCAGAACATTTTTCTGGCTGAAAAAATTGACAAAGCAGTAGAATCAAGTTCCTTGCAGTATTGATGGTGGGGTGGGGGTGCCAGGCAGGGGCAGGGAATAAACACAGTTCTGTAGAAGCTCAAAAAACGCTTCAAATAGTGAATGAATAAATGAATGATGCAGGGAAGATTTAAGCTATTATTATTCACTTTTTATATTCTGCTGCTTCCAGAAAGGATTTGAGGAGGTTGAGGAATTAATTATACAAGTCAGAGTTTATATGTTCTGACAACTACCATGGAAGGTAAAACAGAGAAAGATTCCAAATAGCCCAAGATTGGGAGCATTAATTAATTAATGCTAACTCTTCCTACCTGAGCAAAGGCCTCAGGCTAATAACATTCTAAAATTGCTTAAAAGCAGTTATAGTCACAAAACCAAGGTACACCAGGAGTCCATTGGGAACTTTAATAACATTACACCTGAGCTCTTTATGTGAGAAGGGAGCTCAAGAGACTGTTCACAGACTGAAGCAAGATGGGGAAAAAGCCTCACTCAGCAAATAACATGCCATTAACTTGGTGTGTGTGAATGGTACTCAGGGAAGCAGTAATTGAGTCAATAAAAAGTCAGAGTGGATAAACAGGCCAAAATGGGAGGGTGGATGAACCTGCCAGTTGCCAAGGAAATACACAGTGAGACAAGTCAGAATATGTGGGTCACTGTATTAGAGTCTTAAATACAATGCACATTAAATAAATGGTAGTAGTGATATTATGACGTAATGGAGGGAAGAAGTCATTTAATAAAAATAATGGCTCAAGTGTATCATGTGCTTACTACATTCCTGGCACTGTTTTAAGCACTTTACCCATGTCTAATCCTCATTTAATCCTTCCAACAGCCCCACAAGGCAGGTTCCATGATAATTCTTACTTCACATTTGAGAGAACTGAGGTACTGAGACCTTAAGTGACTCACCTTTCATCTATTATCTCATTTAATCCTCAGGCCAATGCTCTGAGGGAGTTACCATTTTATATATAAGAAAACTGAAGAGAGGTTAGTAATTTGGCCAAGGTCACACACCTAGTAACTACTAAACCAGGGCTCAGAGCCATCTGACTGACTCCAGAGCTGGTACTAACATGCTGGCTGCTGCATGAAATCTGTCTAGTTTCACCACAAGAGATACCTAGCATGAAAAATTTGGTTGTGTATTCATAGTAATAATAATAGCAAATCCTTACATAGAACTCAATGTGGGCCAGGAACCGTTTTCAATAATTAACTTATCCTTACAATATCCCTTTAGAGCAAGGAGTACATTATGCCCATTTTACAGATGAGGAAACCCAGAGAGGTAATATGCCTGGCACAGAGTCACACATTAAGTAGTTGAGAGCATTTAGAGTCTGTGTTTTTAACCACCCTGCTTTCCTGCCTAAGAATGATACTTTGAGGCCATGTTGAACAACATGACGATCAATAACGGTGAAAAAGAAATCAGCAACAGCAAGGAATTTCCTTCCAAAGCCTCCTCTTATCACACAAGGGTATTCAAATCATCATTATGTCTCAATGCCAACAATTCCTTTTAAAACTGGTGGTCTAATCTGGGGGAAAATCTTGTTGTTCCCAAGAAAGAGAAAGCATATGAATGGAAGCACTGTGCTATATTGCAGACTATGACAAGATGCAGAGAGAGGGCATTCTGTATCCCAAACACCTGTCATTGCCATCCCAAATAGCAAAACCTTCTGCTTCCTACTGGATGGGTAGCAGCCATCATAACTGTTGAGGTCGCCCACGATTAACTAGAACTGCAGTTCCACTCCAGTATCCTCTCTGTCTTTGGAGAGCAGGCCGTGATTTTATTTTATTTTTTCTAGACCCTGCTGTTTTTTTCTATAAATGCTATTGTGTGAAAAGACCCATAAGGAGATAAAGCTGAGAGATGCTTGCCTGTTGAAAATACGTTTTGTAGCCACTCACAAAATGTGAATATGCCTGCCACTGCTAACCGTGCTGATGGGAGGCCCTTCAAAGGTGTAAGCACTGCCTGCTCTCCCCGCTGCTAAAACATCTCCATCTGCAGTGAGTACTGTGGAGAGGCAGTCACAAAAGATCAAACAAAATGGCTCGAAAGGATTACTCTCCATTTTTATTAATGTTCTAAATTCCAGGAAAGCCCGTATACTGCAGTGGCAGTGTCTGTCCCACAGGCAAGGCTTTTGACCCACAGGGTGACCCATACTTTTGAGACCTTCCCATTTTCATCAGTGATTCCTTTCTGCTAAACCCGCTGAGATGGAAATCTTGTCCAGAGTATGCCTGGGGTTTGCAAATCAAAGGAGCAGCACCAGAGTCCAGATTTAGGGAACCTCAACTAGATGCCTCATTCTGGATTCCTATTCTACCCTGTGTTTACCTCATCTCAACACACATCAGTCACCCTGTCCTGAAACTGTCCAGGAACGTGATGGCGTATCTCACCCAATAAGCAATAATTTCTCTGTGACCAGAAAATAGGTTTAGTTTACTTTTGTTTATGCAGAACTTGGAATTGTGCCTAGCTGATATAAGCACTCAATAAATATAGTGACTCAGGAAGCAGCCTATAGGGGTAGCCCCAGTCCCAGCTATGTTCAAACAAAACCAAAAAAATGGGGGCTTGTTTTCATCATCCTTCATTGAGTGCTTATGCCACTGTAGGAAATATTTTGATATCTGTCTCATTTTATATTTACAAGTGACCCTATTATGTAAATGACATAACTATCCTTATTTTACAAATGAGGAACTGGAAGCTCAGAAGGACTAAGTAACTTGCCCAAGATCACACAGTTAGTGATCTGAGCTGGGATTTGAAACCAGGAAATTTGATTCCAGCTTGCATGAAATTAAACAGACCTTTCCATACATCCCCTCAAGTTGCAAGTTCCATTTTTCCGTTTTGTGATTTTACCTCTTCCCCCACCCCAGCCTTCTTTTCCCCTTTGTGTTCTTTACTGTTAACTTTACAACTAAATAAAAATGGTTGAAAGGTACAATACACAGCACCATCAGTACTGACCCTAAACGCAGATTCAACTCTTACATTTCAGATCAGACCAGATAGACCTAGCTTGGAACATCTTGGTCCTGAACAGAATCCATCCCTGTGGTGAAGGGTGAGGTCCTTCTGGTGGAAGTCTATGCTCCAGGACCAACTCTGCCTTGGGCCCACAGCCCAGGTGACCTTGGGCAAGTGTCCAAGTTCTCTACCTATTTAAAACATGAAGATAATAATCCTGCCCTGCATTTTTCCTGGACTAGTTTCTGTGAAGACTGCCTAAGGCCACTGTAAATGAGAGCACTATGAATATCCTGTTGTATTCTCTGCCAGCATGATGAGATAGTGTTGGGATCCAATGACTCTTATTTAGGCAATGGAGGTGGATTGCTGTTATTCACTTATCTTCTGGGTCTAATCAAAAGGAGCAAGAAAGAAAGCTTCCTTCCCAAAAAAGAGAGAAAGAAAAGAGAGAGAATGAGAGACAAAAGAGAAATAGAAAGGCAGCAGAGAGATGGGACACAGGCAATGAGACAGGGAGGGAGAAACATAGACTGAGACAGAATCAAAGACAAAGAGACAGAGAGAGGAGTCAGACAGAGGACCCAAAGCTAAGACAAGGTTTCATTGTCTATTTCTTAGATGTAATAAGTAATTGCCTCCAAGACTGGGCACAAATCTAACTTTAATAACTTAAATTCTTTCTTCCCCCTACTGCTTGACCTTGAACTTCCTCCTCTTTAGCTGTCCCTCCACTACCACACAGTACTCAACCCACATCAACCAATCACTTAAGCATGTAACAGGTAGGAGTAGGGTACTGTCTAGAAAAGCTAAAATGTCAGGGGCACCTGGGTGGCTCAGTCAGTTAAGTGTCAGACTCTTGGTTTCGGCTCAGGTCATGATCTCACAGTTCATGAGTACTGACAGTGCAGGGCTTGCTTGGGATTGTCTCTCTCTCCCTTTCTCTCTGCCCCTCCCCTGCTCATGCATGTGCATGCTCTCTCTTTCTCTCTCTCAAAATAAATAAACTTGAAAGAAAGAAAGAAAGAAAGAAAGAAAGAAAGAAAGAAAGAAAGCAAGCCAAGCCATATTGTCACATGAAGAAGCATTTCAGTTGCACCTGGTTTATGACTTGGCATTTTCCCACCTGAGTCTCCTGAAGCATTCCCTGCTCTGCATCTCACCCTCACTGCTCTTATCAGCCTCTGGGCAAAGATGCATTGGCCATCTTGGGGCTCACTGAATGAGGCTGGACTGCACCAGGTAAATTGGGCACAAGAGCCCAAATTCTGCCCAGTGTTCACATGAAGACTACCAACCTGCTACAGGCCCAAGAATGATAAGCCTACTTCTGTAGAATGACAGTACTGTTCCCTTCTACTCTAAGGGTAAAAAGTAAGACCCACGTTTGTGGTGAGAACATAAGCCCTTAAGCCCAAGTCCTAATAGCCTGATGATGACTCTTCCAGAGATCTAGCTCGTGGCTATTGTATAGATCATCTCAAAGACTGCTCATTTAGGGCACTCTTTCCATGGTCTTTACTGACACCCTTCCTACTTTCTAGATAGAAGTGAACAGTTACATGCCTTATATTTGTCTCTTGCATCAGTTTCCCTTTCACACACATCTGATCCTCACAGCCTCCTGAAGTGATGATAAAGATAAGAAAGGTGAGTCTCAAAGGAGTATGTAGGCTGCTAATTAATACTCATGGAGCATCTCCTATATGCCAGGTACTGTCTGTGGCCACTACACAAGCTACCTCATGGAAATTTCTGATCCTAGCAGCAAAGAAGTTATTACTTGCCCCTACTTTAGAGATGTGGAAACTAAGACTCAACAGGTTGAATGGCTCAAGTACAGTCATGTAGCATTCAGAGAGCTGCGGCTAGGACCAACACCTTTGACTCCACATTTAGGCACAACAGTAGATCTCCCTACATTCACCCAAGATTTCAGAGGTAGATTTATTTTTGAAGGGAAAAAAATTTCATAGTGGGTAGATCAGGTTTGTCCTGGCCAAACCAGCTTGAAAAACAAAGTTCTGGAGCCCTCCATTTGTATACTATGAACAATTCTTTGACTTGCCACTTCCCCTCTCTGTGCACTCAATAAAATGGAAGTGCTGGCTACTTAAGAGGTTTCTAAGAAATCCAAAATCTTACTTGTAGTAGTACCCTTACTACAAGTGTCTTGAACAATGAAAATTGCTTTCCTAAGTGAAACTAGACTCGAGTGGTTTGTTCTGCCCTGTTATAGTCATCCAGTCAGTAGAAGTGTTTGTGTGATTTTTTTCAAAGTTCTGAAAACAACCTGAGGAGATAATAAAATACCATCCTCTTTATTGAAGTCTGAGATTCCCTAAAGCTGAAGACTGCAAATTGTGGTGTTTGATTGCCCTAAATGAAAATGTTGGAAGATAAAGAATCCCCTTGGCTCTAACCTTCAAGGAGCAAACCATGCCCAGAGGCAAGGAAACACAGCCAGTATAATACATTCTCCCTTTGCTAAATTCTACATTCTGCAAAAATTCTCTCTCCTACCCAACTACATTAGTTCAGAAGGCAATCAATACAAAAATGCCAGGCTCATCCTAAGAGATCCCAACTGCAAAACAAAAACTCTAAGCAGCTCAGTACCAAAACTTAAATGGTTAACCCCTTATTCTCTGTGTGGCACCCTCTTGGAGATACTCACGCATCTTGGTTTTCAAGGTGAAAGCTTTTCCTAATGAACCGTGAATTATGTTGTTACAGTCTGATGTAAGGCAAGGCCTTTGTAACCAATTGAAGGACAGTCCAATCAGAGACCCTTTGTTTCAGGAACCTTCAGAAAGGATTGGTTTAGGTTTATAGCACCCTCTGATAAGACCATCACATCTCTAGGACAACTACATACAACAATGCCTCTACATGTCCTCTTCCTCCTTTTAACTGATTCACGGTTTATGTCTCAGGTTGATATAAGAAAATGCTCCATACTTTCTGAGAGAACACTGAAGGAAAACCACTGTGTTACAATCATAATAAATCGAATGCCTCATTAGTCCCACTCCCTTTGTTGTTACTGCTGTAGGATGTCCTGAGAAAAAAAGGTGAGAAAAGACTGCTTTAACATGACTCTACTTAATGTAGAGAACAAATTTGAGAAATAAGTCATAGTGGGCAGGGAGGGCCTGAAAGGACTTTATTTAGAAAAATGAAAGTATGTATTAAGAGAATATGTGTATTATATCTTACATTTAACAGAATGTAGGTTGTAAATATCTTTAAATATTAAATCATGATGTGGAGGAGTTTTTTCATTTATGTTCCCCCCGAAAGAACTAAATGACAACCCAATTTAAGACTGATAAATTCCCATTTGACTTCTACAGAATGATCGTAAAGAGGGTGGTTATTTTTGCAAAAAATATGCAAAGGTTCCTTCAGTTTTCTCATGGGTCTCTATTTTCCTTTGATATTCATATCAGTTTCTTTTGAGGCATTCTTCTAGTTATTACAGCTATGTAACAGATTACTCCCAAAATTTAGTGGCTTAAAATAACAACACCTACCTTAATACATTCTCCCTCTGCTAAATACCATATTCTGTGAAAATGCTCTCTTCTCTACCTAGCTACTACATTAGTGCAGAAGCAGCTCAGTAACGAAACTTAAATGGTGGACTCCTTAATAAGCAATCTGAGCAGGGCACAATGGGGACAGCTTGTCACTGCTCCACTTGTCATCCGCTGGAGCAAAGACTGGGGGCTAGGATCATCTGCCAGCCTGCCATTCATATGTTTGGCACCTGGGCTGGGAAGACTCAGCTGGAAGCCAAAACAGCACAGACTCCTCAGGCTTCTTTCTCTCTCTCTCCCTGGTCTCAACACATGGTCTATCCAACATAGTGGCTTCAGGTGACTGCATTTTACACATGGCACCTCAGGGCCCCTGAGAGAGAAGGCTGAAGCCACATCACTTTTTACAACCTAAGCTGGAAAGTCACACAGTATCACTGTTCTGCCATGTTCTATTCCTTTGAAGTAAATCTCTAAAGCCACTCTATTTCAAGAGAAGAGGCATAAAGATCTACCTTTTATGGGAGAAGTATCAAAGAATTTGTGGACATGTTTTAAAATTACCAAAAGTGTCTATCATGTCATCTTCTTTGTTGATTTTCTCTTCTGATTTTTGACTGAGTCAACTCTGCCAGATCCATTTGTCATTGGTTCTGTGTAAATTTGGTGTCAGGTCCATGAGGGCTAGGATTTTCATCTGTCTTATTCAGGCCTAGTCTCCAATACCTACCTGGTACTGCTACAGGGAAGGTGCCCAATAAATATTTGTTGAATTAATGACTGATTGAGCAGTTCTCCAATATTAATTTAGTCACCTTCAAGAAATCCCAAATCCTTTATATGATTTGCAATTTTACTCTGCAACTAGTTTTCCTTGTCATTTTATTGTATTGTATTGTCTGAAGTTAACAACATGAGGCAATCAGCAAGAGACCAGTTTTTTAAAATGTTGATAAGATGAGCAGAGATAAAAGCTAATCCTTCCCAAAGATATTGAAATGGGGGATTAATACTGTAAGTGGTCATTTCATTTTGGGAGGAGCATAAGGAGCTCTGTTACCCACATGAAAGCTCATAAGTGCAAGAGCCCAGATAATGAAGACTTAAATAATAAGGACTCCTAGAATACCTTTGAGTAAGTCAAAATGTCTCCTCACTTTCCAATTGCAAAAAGGCATTACCTCCCAAGTTTTAGCTTGTTGATGATTTTAGGACTTAGAATTTTAGATCAGGGTCAAAGATATAGATGGGCAGATATTTACAACCTATAATAACAAAGTTAAAATTAATAATAATCAGTATCACATTTCTTGATTTCAAACTATATTCCAAAGCTATAGTAATCGTAACAGGATGGTGTTGGCATAAAAACAGACACACAGATCAATGGAACAGAAAACAGCCCAAAAATAAACTCACACATATATGGCCAATTAATTTACAATAAAGGAGCCAAGAATATATAATGGGAAAGGACAATGTCTTCATTAAATGGTATTGGGAAAACTGGACAGCCACATGCAATAGAATACAACTGGACCACTATTTCACACTATACACAAAAATCAACTCAAAGTGGCTTAAAGACTGGAATGTAAGACTTGAAACGATAAAACTCCTACAAGAAAACATAGACAGTAAGCACCTTGAAATCAGTCTTAGTGATGATTTTTTTGGATCTGATAGCAAAAGTAATGGCAACAAACACAAAAATAAACTGGTAGGACTACATCAAACTAAAAAGCTTCTGCATAGCAAAGAAAACCATCAACAAAATGAAAAGGCAACCTACCAAATGAGAGAAAATATTCACATATCATATATCTAATAATGGGTTAGTACCCAAAATATATAAAGAATTCATACAACTCAACATCAAAAAAAAAAATCTGATTTTAAAAAATGGCCAGAGCATCTGAATAGATATTTTCCAAAGTCATACAGATAGCACACACATGAAAAGATGCTCAATATCACTAATCGTGGGGGAGATGCAAATCAAAACCATAATGAGATATCACTTCCTACCAGTCAGAATGCCTATTATCAAAAAGACAAGAAATAACAAGTGTCGGTAAGGATGAGGAGAAAAGGGAACCTTTGTGCACTGTTGGTAGGAATGTAAATTTATGCAGCCACTATGGAAAGCAGTATGAAGGTTCCTCAAAAAATTACAAATAGAACTACCACATGATCCAGCAATTCCACTTCTCAGTATTTATCCAAAGAAAACGAAAACACAAACTCATAAAGATCCCCCACATCCACTGCAGCATTATTTACCATAGCCAAGACATGGAAACAATCTAAATGTCTATCTATGGATGAATAAATGAAGAATATGGTGTGTGTGTGTGTGTGTGTGTGTGTGTGTGGTATATATACTATATTATATATATATATATATATATATATATATATATATAATACACATACACATATATATATATATATAATACACATACACATGGAATACTATTCAGCCATTAAAAAGAATGAAATCTTACCATTTGAGACAACATGGATAGACTTGGAGGGTATTATGCTAAGCAAAATAAGTCAAACAGAAAAAGGGATGATCTCACTTATATGTGGAACCAAGTTCATGAATATAGAGAATAGATTATGATTGCCTGGAGTGGGGTGAGGGGAATAAGTGGGAGAGGGTTAAAAAGTACAAATTTCCAGTTATAAAATGAGTGGCCATGGGAATAGTAATATACAGCATGGTGACTATAGTTAATAATACTAAACTGCATATTTGAAATATGGATCTGAAATGAAATATGGATAGTGGATCCTGAAAATTCTCATTGTAAGAAAAAAAAATTTGTAACTATGCATGACAATGGATGTTAACTGTACTTACTTTGGTTATCATTTTGTAATATATACAGTTATTACATTGTATATGTAAAACTAACATTATGTCACTTATACCTCAACAAAAAAAAGGCTTAAAAGTAATAAAAAATACTGATGTTTAAAATAGCTATCATTTACCATGTATCAGGAATTGTGCTTTCTATATATTATCTCATGTAATCTTTACAGCAAACCTTTGAAATTGGTGTTATTACTTCCATTCTTGCAATGCTCAAATAAATTACAGACTTTTCTCTGGTAATGTGATGGAAACAGGACCAAACTCCAGACTAACAGCAGAGCCCATGCTGTTAACAGCCATGCCTTCTCACCTCCCATTACTGCAGTGCAGAATGATTACATTAGGCCTGGCTATGAAACTAGTCATACTGGGACAGGGAACCCTAGTAAGGATCTGTCCCAGGCTTCAGCAAAGGACATTAAATTACAAGAAGGACCAGAATGACCCAGTTATAACCCAGGTCCATAAACAGCTTTGTATAGAAGCTGCCACACATATCCTTCTCTCTGCTGTTTCTGTACACTCTCTGAATAACTCTAAATCAAAACTCTCTCTTCTCAATTAAGTAGAGCACATTTTTTCCCTGATGATTAAGTCATTGCTGCCACCTTATCTTAAGATTACACAGAATAAGGGTTTGACCCATTTTTAAGTAGTATGTTCAGAACACCAGATTTTTTAAGTGAACTAGAAATTAGAGATAGCAAGGACCTTTGTCCTTAAAACTGATCTATAAAGACTCAAAATAGTTTACAGACAACATAAAATTCACTGTCACAACAAAGCCAGCATTATTCTCTCCATTTTGCTTATGGAGAAACTGAAATAAGAAAATTAGAGCCTGACTTTGACACTGTACAGAAGTGCTTCTGTTCACCCTATTACAGAAGCTGGCTGGGAGGACACTGGCAGGGAGGGAGACTAGAAGTAGTCTACACCAGTTTTCAAACGACTTCATCAACATAGCTCAATATCCTGGAAATAAGAGGGTGGCTAGATGAGCAAGACTCTCTTCAACTAGAAGAGCCCAGCTCTGCATAGAATTTATCTGCTTTATAGATTAGGATTTTGTGAAAGATTTTCTTTTAACAAAGGCATCAACTTCTAAACGGATAAAACCACTGACCTGGAGAAATTTAAACTATACCACCTAAAGGAGATATTTAAAATATACCACCTTTAACAAGTAAACATTTAGTAATATCCAATGGTAATTCAAAAGCCCAAAAATGACAAACCCTGAGTTTATCGGAGCTCGGTACTGTGCTCAACACCTTATAGGCATTAACAGTTCATCATGGTAAACTATCACCTTACTGACAAAGAAATTGAAGCTTCGAAAAGTTAAGCAACTTGCCCAGGATCATCAGCCAGCAACTGGTGGAACCAGGATAAAGCCAAGCAGTTTAACAGAGAATCTGAGCACGGGCTCCTGTGGTGCCAATCTGAAATCTGCCAGGGTACCAGGCCGCAGCAACCAAAACACACCACTCCATCACCCTAGGGGCCCGTTATCCCTCCTGGCAGGGCCTGGCAGCAGCCAGGGGCCCAGAAGTTGCCCCTGGGGCCTTTCCACAAAGCACAGCCTCAGAACATTGCTCTGACTCAGCCCAGTGCCAGGACTCTGCAGTAGAGCAGCTGGCTCTTCGCCCAAGCCCCTTGATTAGGGAAATGTTCCCTTGCAAACACCATGGGGGATGCTCCCAAGCCTCGTCTAGGTGGGTAAAATGCGAGGTGTCCCAGGAAGGGAAGCAGGACATGGCTAAAGCCTTTGGGGCGTTCACCTCGTGGCTAAAACTAGGTGCGGAAACGGGCAGAAGGCCGAGTCCAGATACTGAGGCAGAAATTGGTTGGGTTACGATACCATTACCGTCGGGGTAGTCTAGGAGGTCGAGAGCAAGCAGTCCCAGAACACTACCGCCTACTCTCCCCAGAGGCAGGTCGATCTCGCGAGATCTCAGGAGTTGTGCGGGGCTATCTGTGCGTCCTGGGATGAGAAACACCCAGTTGCCAGAGGCCACTTTCTCTAGATGAACTGGCGTGGGTTCTGGTTCAAGCCACTTTTCAGGTAAATCCCAGTCCTGACGGACACCTCCCCACTCGGCCGCGCACCTTGCACCTCTGTCGAAGTCAGTGCTGCCAGGGTTCACCACAGGGACTCGTTTAGGTTTGGGCATTGTGCTCTGGCCCACCGGAAGAGCAGGGGCGGGACCCCCTGAGGCGCCGTGGTGCAATGAACTGTGCAAGTGCAGCCCTAGATGTTTAGCCCTGCAGGTCAGGAGGCAGGGTCTGTGAGCGGGCTTCCTGGGGCTCTGAATCGACTTCTGCTGAACTCTGAGGTCGCAGCAACGGCAAACAGCCTAGTGCTGTGAGCCAGTCTGCTACTCGGTGTCTAACCCAATTAATGACCTCACCCATTCCTCAAGCCCCTGTCCGAGATAGAATTAGCAACTTGTACTCCTTACAAAGACTGCATGACAGACAAAAGCAAGGTGTTCTAACGACAAAAATTTGGATGGCCTTTGTTCTGAGTTCCTGGAAGGCAGCCTCTAAATCCTTGGAATTTCCAGAGTAATAGAAGTGTCTTTCATGCATATTTAATGAAGCCCCAATAGAAACTACAGAGACAGTATCTTTATGTTACACATCGAGGAACTGAGATTGATGCATCTTAAGTCTACCAGGAAAGGACACCTCATGCTTTTGAGTCTCTTCGTTTGCCACGTTATGATTTTAATTGTAAGTGTGCCACTTCCTGAGTTCTGAGTCGTTCTAGCCAAGTATCCCAAATTTGTAGCCAATTGGTCAGAAATCAGCATGGCTTGGGAAGCCCTGAGACTGAGTGGTGGCTGCGGTCTTGTGGAGGACTGTGCCCTTAACCTGTGAAGTTCGGCCAAAGTCTAGGTGGTTAGCATCAGGAGTCATTGCTCAAGGCTGTGTGGAAAATCCTGTGTTGATCATTGCTTGACTGAAATTGATCTTCAGGATTCAGAACTGACCATCAATTGGCTTTGACAAGCAGCAATTCTCTGAGGGCTGTTGCTTCCATGTCCATGTTTCATTGTCCCACATAACCAAGTGATCTTACTTTAACACACCAGACTCAGGGCTTATTCATGATAATGATGAACCACCACAGCTGTAAGATCCTTACCAGAGGGGAATTTCTGCCCTTTGGCTCTTTCAGATTTCCTCCCTTAAATTTTTTTTTTTTTTTTTTTTTTTTTTTTTTGCACCTTTGCTGTGTAAGAATCTAAGATTTTTTTCCTCATTAAAATAGAAAAACAGTATCTGGGTACACCTAACATTCTTTTGCAGTTCTTCAGACCTCTAATGAGCTGTAAATCTGGACACAGACTTTAAAAACACCAACTAAGTATGTTTATAAGTTTAGAAGATAAAGTGTAGAATAGATCAGTGATTTAACATAGAATATGAATTAAGCAAAGGAAAAGGTATAGAATCTTGGAATCAGGATTTATGTTACTCTTATAAAGAACTAAGTAGCAAATTTGGAGGCTATAAAAAACCTCAGATTATCTAGTTCAAAACCTTCATTTTGGATGTTAAGTAGATTTATTGTGGTGATCACTTCACAATATATACAAATATCAAATCATTATGTAGTGCACCCAAAACTAATATAATGTTATATGTCAGATATATCTCAATTTTTAAAATTTTTATCTTGTTGGTAAGGGAACTAAGGTTCAGAAAGATTACAGTGAAATGCCTTTCCCTGAATAACAAACTATGGTATCTTAACACAGTATTTCCTTGGCATGTATTTTATTTTTAGAAATCATACTTTCTAAAATTCTTTTTTCCAAACCAGAAAATGCAAACCATCAATGAGTTATTCACAACATAATTTGAAAATGTCACCATTAATAGTAGAATGACCTTATGATAATGTCATGACTTAATGCAGGAATCTTCCAGCCTTTTGGGAAAAAAAAAGGTCCCAGTTTTTATTTCCATGGAAGCTATTCTCTTTCTAGAAGAGTAAGGAAATGAAAATCAGGTATCCTGGATTCTCTCTAGAGCTACAAAAAGTTTCTATGGCTTTTTTCCTGTATTATTCTCAGTTCTTCAGTTATAAAATTAGATGACATAAAACATGGCTTGTTTTCCTAATAGACATATTTCTGAGAGAGGGTTTCAGTCACAATCTTAATCTAGTATGGGATTTTGATATTTAAAGAATCCTAATGTGAATCCTTTTGTAAAACCAAAAAGAAAGTTATTTGCTAATGTAAATAACCTCACCACAATTTTTCTGTTTCATAAATCCAGATTTCTGTACATAGAAGTTTCTTTTAAATGAGGTTCCCCTGTATAATATATTCTACATTATTTATTCTGGGATGACATGTGAAAAAGGCAGATAAATGTGGCAAAGTGGTTAGATAGCCTCAGAAAGAGTCACCTGATTCAGGTAGAACAGGAAAAAATACAAAGGCTTTATTTCCTTTATCCTGAACTTACTAGTTCAGGGTTGTTTTTCAAGATCCACTCAGAATGTGCAGCATCAAATAGCTCACGAATGTTTAATACATGATCAAGTGCACCTCACAATTTCACCCAAACACCCAATGTATTATTCCAGTAGGCTGTGAGAGACAAGCATCAATCAACATTCAGGCTACCTCATCCTTTCTCAAGGTGAAAGAACTAAAACAACTGTATTATCTGTATGACAATCACTCCTGTTTTATTTGGAGCTGCGTTCACTCTGACCATCAGAGAAGCAATGACATAGTTTTACTGCTGTTCTTATTAAATATTATTACTGTGGTGCAAGCTTGACGGTCGAGAGAGGAGAAAAAGGAGGCAGCTTCATTGCCCAGAGGAGATCCAGTAATCAGATGGTCTGCAGCCTGAAGAGGACATCAATCTTCTGAATCCAATTCTCACTATACGCGTTAGCAGTGACTGTATAGGCTCAGTATAAAATGTTGGCAATATTAAGGCAATTGCTAACCTAAAAAGTGTGTATTTAAGAAAGAACAAAAGGGAGACCTATAGATTCAGAACACTGTTAGGAATACTAATTGATATTTTTAAAAAACAGTACTGAAAAAATACACTGGACTGGCCATCGGATTTTTTTTTTCCATTGTAGTCATTTGTCTTCTTTGACTTCTTAATGTTTTTTGTGGGGATTTTTTAATGGCAGTCTAGCATCCAACCTACCCCTTTCCTGGCTTTAAGGAATATCTATCTCCTTGAGCATAGGCTTAGAGGGTTCCCACAGGCTCCCACAGAGGAAGCTACAGAGATCCTTTCTCTCCCCATTCCTTAGTAGGCAGTGCTGGCACACAATCAAGGCTCAGCCTGTCAGATGCTTTCACTCACTTGAATTTTGAGCAAATGAAGCAAAGACAAAGGGTTGGTTAAATGTACTCACAGCAGCAGTTTGACCACACAGAGGCATGACCAGATTCTCTTGTTTCTTGACTCTCTCGTTCTTGTTCATTTTCCAAACATGACCTCCCAACCACCACTGCCCTTATTTGCTTTAGAGTCAGAGTTGTTTTCAGTTACTTATAACCGAAAGCATCAACTGATACCCATCATTGTGAAATTTCCGTAAATGTGAGCCTGAGGCCCAGAATTGGAGACATCCTAAGAGAAAAAAATATTCTTTCCAAAAAACTCATTATTATTTAAGGTTCCTATTTTATATCTTATTATTCATATCTCTGATGTGAAGAGGCATACGGAAAATGAACACTTTCTCTTGCACTTTTAGTATTGCCACCATATGTGTGAGACCGTATTCTTTTGTTACGACAGAAAGCCTACGTCATTACCACCAGTCTCTAGGAAGTATACAAAAACTGTAAGTGCCAATGGCCCTTTAAGAACTCATTTTCAAGGTGCATCTGCAAAGACCACTGAAGAGGTTCAATCTTGCAAGACTATAGACTATTAAGTAAAGTCCCCTGCTGGGGGCATGGAGCATCCTGACTAGGAACATAGAACCTGGAGTCAGCCAGACCTGAGTATACCACCCAGCTGAGTGACCTCTGCAAGTCGCTTAAATCTAGTATTGTCATCTGTGGGTAATAACACCCACTTTGTAGGGCTGTTTGAGATAAAATAGTACATGTGTTATGGACTGCATGTTTGTGTCTCAAAAGAATCCAAATGTTGAAATCCTAATTCCCAGTTTGGTGACATTAGGATTTGGGGCCTTTGGGAGGTAATTAAGTTTAGATGAGGTCATGACAGTGGAACCCCCATGATGATATTACCTTTTAAAGTTATGAGGACACTTATAAGAAGAGAAAGAGACTAGAACTCACTCTCTCTGTCATGTGAGGATACAGGAAGAGGATCCTCACCAGACACAGACTCTGCTGACACCCTGATCTTGAACCTCCCAGCTTCCAGAACCATGAAAAATAAACTTCTATTTAAGCCACCCAGTCTATGGTATCTTGTTATAGCAACCTGAATTGACTAAGAAATAATATAAAGCTTTTTGCATAGTCCTTAGCATATAGTAAATGTTCAAAAAAATAAGAAAAATGTATAAATAAAAACATAGGTAAATAAAAATAAATAGGTGAAGCCACTGACTAGGCAAGTCTGGATTTCAGTGAAGTTCAGAAAATATCTCACTTACACCACTAATCTCATTCCACAAGGAAAACAGCTGGGAAGATGAACTAGGAGGGACACACTTTTTAAATATACTTATTCTCAGTTTTTATTTTGAAGAAGTGGAAGCAACAGCTGCCACCATCCCCATGACAGGCCAGGCAGTTGACAAGTATTGGGGGAGCCTGCAGAAGCCCCTGTCATGGGAACAGTGACTCTCCAGCCAGTTTCATGTGGGAAATCAGGAGGACAGATTTTCTTAGGCAATGTTCTCATTCATTCTAGTTTCTGCTTGGCCAGAAAGAGTACATAAGCTGTTTGTCTCAAATGAACGCTCCAGTAGATAAAACACCAAAAGGGGTTTTGGGAAACATAACAAAATAAGAATTGCCATGCTGGCTTAGACCAACTGTCTGAAAACAGTACCAAGAGACATTTTGTAGGAAGGAATTGCAACTTCCTCCATAATCATGGCTTCACAAGCTTGGAAGCAACTCCTAAATGTCCTTAAATTCCTACTAATGCTCTGTCATGCACAACTTTGCTTAAACCCTCCTTGAGTTTTATTAGCATTTTCAGCTAAAGCTGTGTATGAGGCAATGAGGTTATTTATTTAATCAACTTTCATTCCTATGTTTTGCTCCTCTTGACTGCAGCCTTGATTCACTGTGCAACCTGAAGCATGTCCCCAAGCTGATTCTGTCTTCATATCTCCATCTATGAAATGGAAAAATAATAGTGGCCCCTTATTGAGGTCACAAAGAAAAGGAATCCTGGAGCTACCTTTTTCTCTGCTATGAACTCCATGAAGGAAGAAAGGGGCCTCAAAGCAGACACTTGAGTTCCATTTTCTGTGCTAATTCCTATCAATCCCACAAGAATCAAATAGTAGAATAATGGAAGAGAGAAATATAAGAGAAAGGGAATAGACAAAGTCTTGGGATCAGGTTAAATTGTAAGCCATTGAACCAACAAAAATGTGTGTGCCCATCCACAATTCAAAGCTATTAGAAGTAGATTGCTTACCTGGATTATAATACTATAGAATCTTATATGACTTGTACAGAATGGTCACTTAAAAATGTTTGGTGACAGTAAGAACAAAATGGCATTTTTTTCCCCCTTCAAGCTAAGGAAAACCCCAAGACAAATAGTGCTGAATTATCAAAGTAGGAAAAATCAATAATAGATGATTTATATACCTAAATCACCCAGATCACATTGGAATTTGACAAGAAATTTTTATTGTCATATATCAAATTGGCTCCAGACATGAGTTACTTTAATCACTGTTTTATGTCAGATAGGAGTAATAATTACAGTGAAGATTTGGAGAGAAGATTTGATATTTTCTATTCAGGAGGAGGAACTATGGTAAAGTATAATTATGAAGAAGTTAACATGCTAGGCAGGACAGAGTGAGCGATTAAATGACACAGTTCTTTCTCCCTTATGAAAAGCAAAAGAAATTTTTAGTAAAGTAACATAGTCACTTCCAGAAAGCCAAAATGAGTCCAGTGTGAAACATTTGTATGTAACTAAGTCATCTTAGTTTCTTTGGAATTGAATTTTAGAATTTATTGAGAAAATAATAATTAAAAGTAAATACCCTCTAAATAATTTATTACAATCTTATGATGCTCACATTTGTTAACTATGTAAAGAGGCAAAATTTCACTGCTAAAAGAGCATATATTATAGCTAAGGTAGTTCTATTTGTTATAATGCTGAAAAATGTTTTTAATTAAATGATATTAATATAAGTGCAAATAGAATTCTTTGGGGCCACTTCCTCTTATAAAGAGGTTTTAAATATTAAATGAAGGAAAATGCAAACTACCTTAGTTTGTCCATCTTAAAGATGAAAGTTGTATGACCTTGTATCGAGGGAATGCAGTGTAGATTAATTAGCTAATTAGATCTTTGTTGTATCCAGTATTATGAAAGGCAAAGTATGCCTGTGGCCCTGGTTCAAGCCAACCCTTTTTCTGAAACACCAAGGCATTTAAGTTGACAAAAGGGACTGTCACCAGACTGGGGCAGACTAACAAACCATAATTAAAGTTGTGGTTAGCGCCTGGAAAATCAGGGCAATTTGCCCCTCGCTAGTTTTGTGGCCTTGTCAAGTTACATGACCCCTTGTAACTCACTTTCCTAATCAGTAAAATGAATGGGGTTGAGCTTTAAGGAGTTTTTCAGCATTAAAATTCTATGGCCTACAATTTTTATACATAAGAAAAGCAAACAAATCATTCTCCACATCAGAGAAAGGTGCTGATTTGTTGTGGGGGATGGAACCACATCATGCATCATTCCATGCAGGTCCAAGGACCAGTCAAGCGTCCGGAAGTCCTCCTGCCTCCCACCACTCAAGCTTCCTCTTGCCCAGCCACCAGTAGACCCAGGAAGCCCAGGAAAATCCTCACAGTGTGAAAACCTAGTGACAAATTCAGTAGATCTCCAGGAAAGCAGGTATCTTTATGCCCCTCCTCATCAGTTTCTTCTTGACCTCTGTAACTCTCTTGCCAATCTGTTTTACCAATAGCTGAGTTGTCCCTTTGGTTTAGAACACTCAAAATGCTGCCTCCTCTCTTTACTCACACAAACAACAGGTTAGGTTATTCTCATTCTTCCACTCATCGTTAATTCATTTATTTGCTGGTCTAGCATTTATTAGGCAACTACTATGAACAGCTGTCTTCACTAGGCCTTGATCTCCTCTGACTAGAATGTTGTGTACAGTGAAGCCAGTGTGTTGGTTTGTGGTGGCTAGCAGCATCTTCCATGGAATCAGACTGCCTGAGTTCAAATCCCAACTCTCCCACTTACTGTGTTGTCTTGAACAAGTGTCTTAATTTCTCTAAGCCTAAGCGTTCTCATTTGTAAAATGTGGTTAATAATAGGAACCACCTCATAAAGTTTAGTGGATGGTTAAATAAGTCAATCTGTGTTTAGTGCCTCGAAAAGCACTTGATAAGACCTGATAAGCACTAGATAAATGTTAGTTCTTATTACTATCCCCAAACTATCTGAATTAGTCTGAGATCAGCAGCCCCATGGCTGAGCTACTGATGACATTTGACACAGTGCCTTCTATATAAAACATGATATTTCATGGCTGTGGAGTTGTTTGTCCACTTCAAAGGGCCATTGGGAATGGATTTGAGGAGTATTTGTCACTGACAAGGATTAGTGAAGCAAGCAGAGTTGCTACCTCAGAGAGCTCAGGGCAATGACAGCCACTTTGTCCAAGCCTGACAGTAACCAAAGGATGGCAATAACCCAAAGAAAAGAACCAGACGAGGAGGTATTGCCAGGAAAACCCCGGATGACTTGAAGATTTGCTCTAGCCATGCCTTTTTGAAGGTACATATGTCCATGTTGCATATTTATTATAAAGGTAGTGGTAGTGATTGTAATTGTTGTAGTAACAGTAGTAGTAATGCAATAATGGGAGTATTTGAAATAATAGTGATGGTATCAGAGGTAGTCAATAGTAATAGTAGTAAGAGTAACTGTGATAGTAATAATCATAGCAACGGAAGAGTAGTAATCATAGTGGTGGCAGTAGCAGTGGTATAGTAGTAATCATGGCAGTGGTAATTGCAGTAATAAAGCAGTAGTAAGAGCAATGATTTAATAGTAATGGTAGCAGTGGTGACAGTAACAGCAATAGTAGGAGTGATACTGTAGTAGTGATGGTAGCAGTGGTGGTGGTGGTAACAGAGCAGTAGTGGGGGCAACGGCGGAGTAGTAATGGATGCAATGGTGATAATCATAGCAGCAGGAGTAGTTGCAGTGCTGGATGCAGCAGAGTAACAGTTACACTTTTTTATAGCACTGTTCAGAGCACTTTACATTTATTAAGTCAATTCACACAACCACCCTATGAAGTAGGGATTATTATAAATGTCTGTTTTACAATACTGCCTATAACATTTTGAATTATTTCAGTTCTAACTGATACCAAACTTGGTTATGCTAGTTACAGCAACATCTCATTAAGACTGTGGTCCTCTCGGGGTGCCTGGGTGGCTCTGTCAGTTGGGTGTCCAGCTCTTGGTTTTGGCTCAGGTCGTGGTCTTACTGTTTTGTGGGTTCAAGCTCCATGTCACACTCTATGCTGACAGCATGGAGCCTGCTTAGGGTTCTCTTTCTCCCTCTCTGTCTCTGCCCCTCCCCTGCTCGTGCTCGTTTATAAACCTCTCCTCTCCTCTTCTCTCTCTCTCTCTCTCTCTCTCTCTCTCTCTGTCTCTCTCAAAATAAATAAACATTTTAAAAAGACTGTGGTTGTCTCATCTCAAATCCTCCAGATCCCACTCACTGAAGCCCCCCTACCACTCATGTAACCTGAAGCCCCAGAGCCTCTGCCTGCCTGTAGTTGCTTCTAGTGGGAAAGACATTCATTATGCAGTGTGCTTGCTTGATTTCAATAGAGGGTATCACTCTTGGCTAGAAAAAAGTGGGGGAAAAGTTTCACCCTCTGATGATGGGTATGTTGTAACGTGGTTGGCTAGAACGGCAGAAGGAAAAGAGGGAAAAGAGGAGTCCCTAACCTCCCCCTTGGTTGAGGCAGAGTCATCACACTTCCTCAATGCCTGAAAGAAGCCTGTCATCAACCTTCTGTCATAACCTGCTTCCACATGTGACTCACTCTTTCCCTTTGATAAATCAGGATGTCTCTAAAACGGCCATTTCAAGTAGTGGTTAGGAGTCAGATGAACTGGTGTGTAATGTCAGCTCTCTCCCTAACTGCATGGCTTTCTGAGACTCAGCTTCCTCCACTGTAAAATGAGGATAATTATTACCTCCTACAGCTGTTATAAGAAGCAAAAGAGAAGACACATCAAGAGCCTGATCCAGAATGTAGCACATATTAAGCCTCAGTAACTATTACCCGTTACTATTACTGTGATTACTGCCATTATTCTTTTCCTTCAAACCATTAAATCTGTTATTGTTGTGAATAAATATCCAAAAAATTCCTGCCCCCCAAAAAACTTCTTTGTGTTATTCATAACTCAGAAAATGAAATTTCAGATCTGTAGTGTCAGGGAATCATCCAGATCTCCATTCCTCAAAGACACTGTATTAGTCTCCCATTGCTGCTGTAACAAATGACCACAAACTTAAAGGCTTAAAACAACACAAAGGTATTATCTTACAGTTTTGAAAGAAGTCTAAAGTGGGTTGTCAGGAGACTCTAAGGGAGAAAGTGCTTCTCGCTCTTTCTAGCTTCCATAGGCTGCCCACAGTCCTTGGCTTATGGCCTCCCATCATTCCACTCTCTGCTTCCATTATCACATCTTCTTCTTTGACTCTTCAGCCTTTCTCTTTCCTTTACAAAGACCTTTGTGATTATATTGGCCCCATCCAGATAATAAGGGTAATCTTGCCATCTCAAGATCCTTAATCATCTGCAAAGTCTCTCTTGCCACATATGGTAACTTATTCACAGTTTCCAGGGGGTTAGGACATGGACATTTGGGGGACCATTATTCTGCCCAACACAGATGCCCTGAAGAACTAGCCATTGAAAAAGCTGAGTTGGGGTACTTGGGTGGCTCAGTCAGTCAAGCATCCAAGTCTTGGTTTCAGCTCAGATCATGATCTCATGGTTCGTAAAATGGAGCCCCACGTCAGGCTCCATGCTGACAGCACAGAGCCTGTTTGGGATTCTCTCTCTCTCTCTCTCTCTCTCTCTCTGCCCCTCCCCCACTCACATTCTCTCTGTCTCTGTCTCTGTCTCTGTCTGTCTCTCAATAAATAAACTTTAAAAAAAAAGAAGAAAACAACTGAGTTGTCTCCACTGAGTTCCCCATTCCTTATTCAGTCTTTAAACATTCATTTCTGATCTTCTGCCCTCCCCTGATCCTCAGTACATTACCCAACTTCTTTGAGAGTCAGTTTCCACATGTGTCAAACAGGAATGGCCGCACCGAATGTATCTGAGCGTTTGGGGCACAACCAACGTACTTGGGTTGTAAAATAATTAGCAAATCTTAGAATAAAGTGTCACATAAAAACAAAAGTAACAATTTAACTGTCTCACAAGTCAGTTAATAGACTCAAACTGCTTTAAGATCTTTGGATAAAAGGCATTCTTCCAATGCTAAGTATATGTTGGTGTTTTGCCTTTGTCCTCACTTTCAGCCGTATATCAAAAGCACACTTCAGTGTATTTTTCCTATTTCAGATAAACTATCTAATTTTCTGCACCTGTGGTTTTCCTGAATGTCTCCTCCCCTCAAGCCTTCCAGTGGCAGAAGTGTAGCTCATTTTCTTCACTGGGTGTTCTGTGGGTGGCTAGATATGGCTTCTTTGACTAGCCTTTTTTCTCCCTTTGTTCTCAAGCTACAGCTTTTGCTTTCTCTGACTTGGTTTTTGCTGTGTAGTTATGAGTTTGCCACCTGTCTTTTGAGCCTCATCAAGGGCTTCTCTGGCCTGATATGCCGGTTTCTTTCTAGTTTGACTGTCTCCAAGGGAAATGGAGTCGATATGGTTGTTCACCTGCTGAGTTAAGAGTTTGCCCTCATACACGCACCATGTTATTTTATCCTAGTTACAGGGAGCATACAGCGATTCACTACCATGGACTCTCACATGAAAATGAAGAAGCCACTGTGTGTCCACAATCCCTCATGCATTGCCTTTGCTTCCTGTAGGGCAGGGATATATACCAGCTACACCCAGGAAGGAGGTACAGATGACTCTACTTTTTGAAGTTGACCTTCCCAGAAACCAGGACCTGCAGAGAAGCAGACCTCTATTTGCTTTTTAAAAAAAGAAACCAAAAGTTGCATCACATTTTTTAACATCTAAAAAAACATGACTGCATTTAGAATAATGTGATGCTCCCCTTTATGTCTTTCTCAGGAAAAATAGTTATGTGGATGTATCAGCCCCCATTCAGATATGTAAGAAAGAAGAGATTTAATATAGGAAAATTGTGACAAAGGTGTTGCAAATGCTGGCTAAGGGAAAGGAGGCATTATCTAGAGGTCAGCAACTGCAGGAAGTTGCCATGGCCCCTATAGTTGGAGGAGCAAAGGGGTGAGTATGGTTCTATCCACAGTTTACCAGTACACAGTTGCTGCCCGTATTGGAAATGATGGATCTGCCCTTGTATTAGTTACCTATTGCTATTATATAACAAATTATCTCAAAATGTAATGAAACAATAAACATTTACTACCTCCCACCCCAACTGCTCTTTCAGAATCCCTTCTGGTCCCCCTCACTTAATCAGCTGATGCCCCACTCACCACTCTTCACTGGAACCTCTCACCTAGACTTGCTTTCTCAAACTGCACTCCAAGTTCCCACCCTTCCCTGTCTCTTTGCCTTTTCCCTTCCTCAGAGCTTAGCTATCCTATGTTTCCCTCCTTTGTCTCCTCAGGGCTCTTTTTTTATCAATTAGCACTGGATGATAATGGGAAGCTTTGAGATTTATTCAATTCAACAAAATCTATTATACAAATGCTATGTTTCAGGCATTATGCTAGGGGCTAGGGATGCAAAGACAAAAAAGAAATACTTCCTGCCCTTGGAGAGTATGCAGTTATTCCAGGGACACAGATGTCTATAAAACAAAGTGATAAGTGCTATAATACAGGTACATTCTGGCAGATTGATTGACAAACCATACAGATCTGTCCTCAATTGGCTTCAGGTTATCTGCATCCTTGGTTCTTGCTAGGGAAAAAAAAATGCAACCTTGAATTCACAGTCATATAATCCTTATCAAATAAACTTAAATAATTTATGGAGGTTTACCTAAAAGACAAACAGCCCATCTATTACTTTAGATATCCTAAATTTTACCTTCATGTACACAGAAACATAATTCAATTTTTTAAAAAATCTATAAAAAACTAAACACAATCCATGGCCTTGTTTTCATACCTCAGTAGAACTGCTTTTACCCAGCTATACGTTGGTGTCTCCTCATCTGCCTAGATCGAGCAACATTTTAAAAACTGCTGAATGAAATTAAATAAGTATCCAATGTAGGAATGTTGAGAGAGTCCTCCCGGACATCCCTGTGTTCATTTTCTAAGGTCCGTATGGAGTTTTTCTCACATCTCAGATTCAGGAAGAGCCTCCTCAGAACAGCTCATTTGTTTTTGTCTTATGGATACAACAGAGTCTTATAATTCATTGTGTCTCCATTTTTGCTGTAGCTGCTGGAAGCTTAGGAGCAAATGTGTAGTCCTCCTCTACCAACTATACGAGAGCAGGTAGTAGGCATTTGTTTTGCTGTCCTTATTTCCCCTTGATCCCAAATCCTCCTTTATCCTTCTGTAGGTATATTGGTAAGATTTCTCAAACTCTGTATAGAATGAGGAGGTTTATGTTGATTACAAACAAATTGTGCAGGCGTATATGTGGTGTTCTACTTGGGAGGAAGGATCAAAAAAATCATAGAAAGAAATGATATGTGATCTGACTCTTGGAAAATCATAAAATTTATCCAGTCTGAGAAGATCTCTCCAAGTCAGGAGAATAATATAAGCAAAGACTTAGAGGCATAAAAATGAATGTGAATGTGGAGTTATGAGACCAGATCCAGAGGAAGGGAGGATATAACACTTACATGTTTATTTTCCTATTTGTGCACTATCCTTCCCAGTTAAAAGGAATAGTTAAACTATTAGAATGGATCTTTACACTAATGAGCCCTTAAGGAGTGACTCTAATAATAGCCGTTTCTATCAGAAGAAATAAGTAATTTTTTATCAAGTAAGCATTCTCTGTTTATTCAATTTATAGGGGCTTCCCACTCTATCTGCAGGTTGGCTAACCTAGTGCTAGGCCACCAAGAATAACAATAGCTGTCCCAGGCCTCTCTCAGTGCGTATAGCCAGGTAAAACCAGAGAGCCCATCCCCCAAAGCCCAGTTCATGGTCCTCTGCTCCTGCGAAGCTATCTCCTGGCCTAGTCAGGCCTTCTGTGAGGGCAAAAAGAGCAATGGGTGGGTATGAGCAGATCTTACATGTGGCGGAGATGCTCCTGCAAGATTTTAAGCAAGATACTTCCCTCTTGCTAGTCCTCATTGTCTATTACAATGTGGATGTCTGAAGTCTGATGTTTTTACTGACCTCATTATTCTATAATTACACTGCCTGTCTTGACAATATGTGATATTCATTGATTTTTCCAATCTACACACCAGCTATATACATCACCATAGACTCCCAGTAGCTAGAGATAACTTTAAAAATGAGTCATTCACCATGCTTCAGGCGGGAAATTAAGACTTGTAATGTTGAGATATGAATAATTTGAGGTACCTTTCATTACTTTGATTTCTTTTTTCTGATAAATATTATAATTATTTAAGCAGCTGAAAACGTCATGTTAAAATGTCAGTAAATACAGTAACAAATCTAGCTCTTAAGTGAGTCCCCACCAAGGCATCAGGCAAACAGCAATTTGCTGGAATCACACATGAAAAACATCAGGCTATTTGAGGATTTGGGGTGATTTCCAGTCTGAAAATTGGCCTATTTGAGAAGAAAGAACCATCTCCGGGAAGGAATTAGCAAAGCAATGGCTTTTGTTGTTGGTTAGGTAAATTTCAAGGTTTTTAAGTGTTGCTTTTTATAAATACCAAAGGGGAAAATTGGGTAACCCGGATTGTGGCTTTACTATTTAGCTTTAACAGAGGGTTTAGGCCAGCCTGGGGCTCTAAGTGAGGGAAAGCTGAGTGAAAGCACTCCACTAGCCTGGAAAGGCATTGGCAGCAAAAGGGATCTGCAGGAAACTAAATGTCCTCCATGCACCAGCAAGAAGCAGTGAGGCAAAATGGATGTCCTTGAGTACAAATGTAAAGAAACCCTACCATGAGAGCTCTAGCCTTGAGTTGCCCACATATACATTACTCTTACTAATCCCACCTCAGACCTAGCCCTGACTCACCCCCCCCCCCACCACCACACATTTACCCGGGCACCTCGAATCATCACCTGTGCCCATGACATTGTGCTGAGCACTCAATAAATTGTCTCCAGATGGCCTTCAGACTTTGTCTTCCTTTACAGATTTGCATGTGCAAGTTGCCTCTTTGTAGGTTATCCTATATGCCTGAGATCCATGTGGTTTTCACTGGGCAAATAGCTGTGCATAGCTGCTGTCTAGATTCTCCCAAGGTGCCTTAGGCTGAGACTGTGAATACTTAGAACATTTATTTTTATAACCCTTACGTGACAGAAGTATCAAGGAAACTAGGTTCATAAACTATGGATGGAAGTATAAATTATTATAATCTCAGTATAGGGCAATTAGGTAATAACCACTGAAATCTTAAATACATATATACTTTGACCCTTCATTTTCATATGCAAGAATTTATCCTTCAAAAATACTATATTAGACGTAAACAAAAATGGCTTGCTAGGATATTGATAGCAATATCATCATAACAAAAACAATATACCATAGATGACAACCAATATTTGGAGAACTCCAAATGTCCAAGAGTCTATGTAGTTACAAAAAATGCATGAGTTGGATCTCTCCCAAAAAAAGGTCCAAAATTGGCTACGTGAAAAAGAGGCTTGACTGCCACACAACATCCTATTATTTCTCCCTGTCACAAAGTAAGCAAGGTCACCCCCATGGCCCAGAACTCTTTACACAATCAAAGAAGCCCACCTTCAGGCAGCATGCCAAGACAGTACAGGCAATATCTGGTTATTTGATAAGGATTAAAGGCAAAATAAAACTCCAGGCAAGTATCTGTCTCTTGGTGTTCTAAAATTTCCATCTCGTGCTGAAAATATACCAAAGTATGATCTTGTCCAGAGAGAAGAGAATGCCTATGTTTGACAGGCCCTAAATGTCTTATTTTCATAATTTAAAAAAAAAAAGTTAAACTTCAATTCAATGAAATAAAGTATAAAAGATTTTCTTATTAATTTGTTAAAATACACAACAAAATACTAATTACCAACAGTTTGCCAACACATTTAAGTAAATATAAATTTTAAACAACCAACTCTCATAAAACTTCAATTCTCTTCTCTCATTGCTTAATATAATCTCTTTCCCCCCCTGCTTTAAGAAAAAGCTTTAACTTTCCTTCACTGAAGTTCAGGTATCAAATAGCTTGTCCACAGTTCCCAGGATGCTAGCTTAGGGCAGCAGCTATCAGATTCCATTGATTTGCTGCTAGCAAATTGGAAGATTTAATGGTGTGACTTCCATATGTTGCTGGTTGGTGATCAGGTCTCACTGGGGTCTCTCCAAATGGGAAAAGAATTGCTTCCTGCTAATCTCAGGCAGCCGCATTGCATCCACATCCATTTGCTCACTGATCTTAAAGAGAAAGAATACAGAGAAAGATTATGTTTCATTCTCCCACTGCGTCTACATAAAACCCAATTGTCGTCCCTTTCTGATCAGCAAGATGTTACCTTGGCAACTACTTTGTTGAGCTCTTATTCCTCCCTCCCCTGAAGCTCATCATTTATGTAAAAGTTATTTTGCCTCCTAATGACTAAGACAAGATCAGCCAGCCTGACTGGTTCCCTGGTTCCTCAAGACAAAGGTTATAAAACTGGTAGCCTAGGGGCCACATCTAACACTTAGGCATGTTTGACCACACAAAGGTTTTGGGGTTTGGGCTTTTTTCTTTTTTATTTCTTTCTTTTTTTTTAAATGTAAGCTAACATGTATAAGCCAGAAGGTTTGACATGGAAATCCGATATTCCAGTTGTCTTTAAAAATATTTAGACCTGAAAACACTGGGCCCACATTCTCAACAATCAGCTGTAGCTGAATACTGGCTGCTGCCCTGTACTCAGACTTCTTCCTTTGATAAGATTACCTGATAGGCATGTAGCTTGTGACCCCTGTTTGAAGATATATACTCTTCTAAAAATGAAAATATTCAGGGGCGCGTGGGTGTCTCCATAGGTGAAGCATCCGACCTCAACTCAGGTTATGATCTCACAGTTCCTGAGTTCAAGCCCCACATAGGGCTCCATGCTGACAGTGCTGAGCTTGCTGGGGATTCTCTCTCTCTCTCCCTCTCTCTGTCCCTCCCCACTATCTCAAATTAACTTCAAAAAAATCTAAAAAAATCTTTTGTAATGAAAATATTAGAATGTATGAAAGTTGTTTCTAAGCAAAGATGTTTCTTTCTCAAAATTCAAAGGAACTTCAAACTCACCAAACATCTTCACAACTGCACCAGGTTTTCTAACATTATTCTTAACTTTTTGCCACCATTCCTAATTAAAGCCAGCAATTTAAGAAACTTTGAGGGATACTTTGAGGGTTTGAACAAGAAAAGGCAACGTTGAGGAGAAAAACAACTCATGTCTGATCAGTTAGAGTGGCAGTGAAGTTGATAAAGAAGGCAATGGCCTTCAAGCTTAAATATGCATTAGAATCACCTGGAGAGCTTGTGAAAACAGATTTCTGGATCTGAGTTTCTGATTCAGTAGGTCTAGGGAATTTGCATTTTTTTTTAAGTTTATTTATTTATTTTGAGAGAGCACAAGCAAGGGAGGGACAGAGAGAGAATCCCAAGCAGGCTCCACACTGTCAGCACAGAGCCTGATGCAGGGCTCAATCTGCTGAGATCAAGAGTCAGATGCTTGACTGACTGAGGCACCCAGGTGTCCCAGAATATACATTTCTAACAAGCCCCAATGATGCTGATGCTCTTTGTCTGGCATCCATACTTTGAGTATCATCAATTTCGCACTGTGTCAAATATATCTGTAAATGTGTACTGGCCAAACACCATAGAAGTTTATTTTTCTTTCACAAAACAATCAACAGCAAGTTTCTTTCATTCAGTGAGTGTGGGACCCAAGATGTTTTGAGCTGAAATCTCTACTAGCCACTAGGAGCATATACAGGTGGAAGAGAGAAAAGGTGTCCAGAAATCAGACCATTTTTTTCTTCTTTTTTAGTTCAAGCATAATTAACAGTGTTATATTACTTTCAGATATATAATGTAATGATTCAATAATTCTATAAATTACTCATTACTCATCACAGTAGATCTATTCTTATCCCCTTCACCTATTTCACCCATCCCCCATCCACTTCCCCTCTTGCAACCACCAGTTCTCTATAGTTAAGAGTCTAATTTTTTGGTTTGTCTCTTTGTTTAATTTGCTTGTTTTGTTTCTTAAATTCCACATATGAGTGAAATCATGTGATATTTTTCTTTGTCTTACAGACTTATTTCACTTAGCATTATACCATCCAGATCCATCTTTTTATGACTCAGTAATATTCCATATTATTTATATATGTCACTTCTTCCTTATCCATTCCCTCTATCAATGACACAGGCTGCTTCCATAGTTTGGCTATTATAACTAATGCTGCAATGAACATAGGGGTGCATATATCCCTTCAAATTAGTGTTTTTGTATTCCAATAGTATGATTACTGGACTATATGGTAATTCTATTTTTAACTTTTCGAGGAATATCTATACTGTTTTCCACAGTGGCTGCACCAGTTTGCATTCCCATCAATAGTGCATGAGTGTTCCCCTTCCTCCACATCCTCACCAACACTTGTTGTTTCTTGTGTTTTTTATTTTAGCAATTCTGATAGGTGTGAGGTGATATCTCACTGTGGTTTTGATTTGCATTTCCCTGATGATAAGTGATGTTGAGCATCATATCTGTTAGCCATCTGTATGTCTTCTTTAGAAAAATGTCTATTCATATCTTCTGCCATTTTTAATTGGACTATTTGGTTTTTGGTGTTGTACAAATTCTACAAAATGGAAGGGAGAACACAAATTTTTGTGTACATCTGCACCTCAGCAGCTATGAATATGGCTCACTCTTCCTCTGCTAACTTCCTTCCCAATTACCAGAAGGCTTTTCTCCCTTCTTATTGCTCATCCAAATCTGAGCCCCCTTCTGGTTATATTTTACCTCCACTAGAATTCCCAGCAAAAAAATTTCTAGTCTTTTATCTTGACAAGTAACTAAAGTAACTTTCCCAAAAGAGTCTGTTTCCTTGAAGATATTTATTTGATAATTATAACTTTAAGAACAAGATTCGTTCTTCTCCAGTTAATCAGAAGGAAAATATAAGCTGTTTGCATTTTGAAAGTTTTTGATTAAAGACTTACTAGAGTCAAGTACCACGTCAAATTATGTTTCCAAAAAATAAATAGACAAAGGAAATAAGTAATGAAAAGTGCCTAAAATAATTTATATTGTGACATTATAACCTAACTACTCTCCCTGTAGTAAATTAATACTTTCTAAAGTCATCTGTAGCTCCTGGGATCTAAAGTGAGTTATAGAGTTGATCTGTGAGCTTCTAAAATCAATCAGAACTAACAATGTGAAAATAAAACAAAGTGTAGCTCATTTACCATTGCAAGTAGCATAAAACTGAGTCTGAACTAGCTTAAGCAAAAAGGGAATTTATTGTTTCACTTAGGATGAAAAGTCTAAAGGGATATTTAGCTTCAGCCATGGCTGAATCCTGAGCTCAACAAATGTCATCAGGACTGTTTTTCTCCATCTCTGAGCTTCATGTTGGAACAGAATGGCTACACTGGTTCTAAACCTTACACCCTCTTTAGGTCCAGCAGATAAGATCAAGAGTGCCTCAGTGTGGAAGACATCACTGTAGCTCATTGGAATTGATTGGGAGTCATACACTCATCCTTAAGCTAATTATCATAGCCAGTAAAAGTAACTGTGGTGTCATGCGTGGAATCAGTTTCACTTAATCCAAAATGAGTTGGACAAGGTAGATCTTTACAGGGGAAATGTATGCTTACTGTTGGGGTTTGAGGAGGCTCAATGCCCCACCATTGGAACCAGCTGAAAAACCCAGGAGCCAGATAGGCACAAAAAGGTTACCTTTATTATATGAGTTTAGGTCTATTTACCAAGAGGGCTTGCTAATTCCTGAACTAGATGAATCGGCCCCATCATGGACATGGAGGCTCCCACAGGGGCCTGTCCCTATCAGATTTATGGCATGAAGAAGCCCAGAATGTTCTCTGCATACTGATAGGTAACATCAGAAGAGGAAATAGGGCTCAGCCACTGCACCAAAACTCACCTATCGAATAAGTCACTCTTCCCCAGTTGGGGCGAAGGGAGAGCAGCTAGGGGGTAGAGGAGTTAAGATTGTTACTCTGAAAACTTTCATACACACAATGTAGGAATAGAGAATAAATGTCACCTAACATTTAACAAGAGAATAAATGAATGCTGATAGCAACAACAGATGTTCATTACCAGTAGAAAGTAAGAATGAGTTTTAAATACAGAGAGCAAAAAATATGCATCCAAATGGTTAGATTCCTTAACCTTTGTAGTTATAAAAGAATATTGATCCTACCTGCTATGAAAACACCATAATACCCTTTAGATGCTGTACTTCACCATTATTGTCTCTTGTCTGATTTAGTGTTTTTCTGTAGATGAAAGGTAACCAAGTATAAAAGTGGAATTTAATTGATGCCCTGGGATGAAACAAGAATGAGTAGCCAGAAGAATATGGATGAAAGCTTAGCAAAAAGAATCATACAAGACAAAGAGGAGATTCATATTGATCTGGACCTGATTCTAGAATATGAGTTCTGTGAGATCAAGCTCCTTGTTTTCCCTGGAGAAGACACCATTGTATCTTTCCCCAGTATCTAGAATATGGCCCCTGGCATATAGTCAGTGCTCAATAAACATATGTAGAATGGATAAATTGGGAGATGGGGGAGGGTTGGAATAAGAGAAAATGAAAATCTTGTTTGGGGTTATAGTGGCCACAAAAGAGTAGTGTCAATTTGGATCTATTATCCTGACCTTAGCTAAAAGGATCCAATTTCATGCTAGTAGGAAGTAGTCAGCTGGCCTGGAAGAGTTCAATAATTAGGAAACCAAAAATATCTGAAATTATAGGAGTCTAACAGGTAATTTAATATAATTCCCAACAATGACTGCATGTTTAAATCACTTGGGGAGATATTTAGAAAATTAGAGACCCAGACCCCACTTCTAAAGATTCTGACCCAGGCATCCATAATTTGCAACAGTTCCCAAATGATTCTGACATTCAACCTGGGCTGAGAACCACTGTTCTACTACAACCACTCATCTTTTAGAAGAGGCTGCACTTCAAAAGGTGAAGGATTCAGAATATAACTTGATTGTCAATGGCAATGTTTAGATATATTTTAAAAGAATCATGAAAAAGAAATAACCAGCTTTTAATGTCAACCCTAGTCAATTCCTGAAATGAATAGGTCTGAATTTCTCAAAATATTACCAGGACCAACTAATTTTATAGATAGCAAAGGATGTTTATTCTAGCCCCAGTACTCTGCCTTGAAATCCCTGGGGAGCCATTGAAAAGTTTTGCAAAAATATCATGATGAGAAGGTAGTTTCCAGAGATGGACCAGGCTATGGTGGAAGGAAAGTTTGAAGGAACAAGTATAAACACAGGGAGGTCACACAATGGCTATTATCCCGGAATGAGCCCTCAAATCATCTAATGTAAGACAGAGACGGTGAATATGAGCAGTATCATGTAAAGCTATTCACAGAGTATGGGACGGTTGGCCTAGGAAAACCTACGGTGAGCCAGTACCCAAAGCAACTACCAGTTCCAGCTATTTACTTAGTCCAGCTTTGCATTCTAAATAACTGCCTGGCCTAGAGCTTCCAGAAGCCCCTCTAAGGAAGGGGAAGGAAGGGTATAATGGAAGAGAATGTAAATCACTGGGGGCAAGGGGCAAGTCTGATCATTTTGTCTACCTAGGGTACTTAACAGACTGCTGTGTTTTGTGACTAGAACCAAGAAAGACAACGGTTATGATTATCTCAGGAGAAGCCACTTCCTGGTCACTTGGGTGACCTCCAAAGTCCTCCAGGAAACTGGGGCCATCAGAGAGAGGGGTAGAGGAGTGACACCTTCTACTTGGTGGACACAGAGCTGTCTCATCACCATGTTTTAAAAATTAAGTGTGCTAGAAGAATAAATCTATCCACTTCAAACAAGCCCCCCCCCAAAAAAATATTTGACAAACCATCACCTAGCCAGTGAAAATTTTGTTTCAAAATTTCTCTGATTTAACCCAGCAGTCTCTCCCACACCTGAGGGGCTGTGGGGTGTACCGCATGTATTTATACACATGCATACACAGCACCTTAATTTTGCAGAGGCAAAAATCACTCCAAGGTGAAATGATCCTGCTGAAAGGGCTTGTATTAAGTGGCTCTTCCAACAGGACTGAAGGGGTGAGGAGGTCCAAGCAGTTAGCCTTAGGCCAGCTCTGGTAGATCCCCAGCCCTGAGAAGGAGCAATGCAATTCCCAGCAGCCCACTCCCCTCCACCCCCCAGTGTCACCAGGGCCCCCTTAAATGCCTCCAGTAATGGGTCTTCTCAACTTCCCTTAGGAGACAATGCCATCAGCTAATAGACATCACTGTCAGGAAGGTTTTTATGCTGCACGGCTTACATTTTCTTTTCCGCAGTTTCAGCTCATTGCTCCTAATTACCTCCCCTTGGACCCCCCAGCATACAGGATCAACAGCTTGGCCTGCCTCAGCACCTCTCTGCCAGAGGTTCTTCATTCAGAATGGCCCACTTAAAACGCAGCCCCACACAACTGGTCTCCAACTCAGTGACAGGCCCCTGGAGTTGCCTACCTTCCTGCTACCCCTGCCTGGCTTGGGGCCTCCTACTGGCTAAGCCGGGGACCCCCAGCAGATGAGAGCACGCCACCATCTCTTTCCCCTTTTTCTGCCCGCCTGGGCTTTCTCACAGGGTATGTGTTCCTACAGTATTTGAGTACAGCTGACAGAAGCAGAGCTCTGGGTACCAAGCCAAGGAGACACAGCATTAATTATTCTCTCTTCTACAAGCAAAGGTGCGAGGGCTGTGGTCTGCAATGAACACGGACTTGGAGTACAGTCAGCACTACATCTACGGGCTGAAAACCAGAGAGGTTCATTCAATTCCCTCACTCCTCCTGTGCCTTTTAACTAACTTTGAAATTCCTCTCACTGCTGCGGGTCCCTCCGTGCTTTTTCCAAGGGCTGGAGCCCAACACAGATTTATTTGGTAACCATTGCAGGAATTTCAAAAAAAAAAAAAAAATGAGAACTAGAGGAAGAAGCCAGGCCTGAAGTAATTAAGATGATTTGTTTCACATGGTTCAGGTAGGCACAAAGGGGATCCTGAACACAGAGAATAGAAGATCAAAGGGACAGCAATGAGAAAGGGAAGCTCAAGTCTGCAAAATGAAAACCCCTCTCTGGATTTTTAGCCTCTCCCAGAGATAAAACAGAGGGAGATAAAAAAAAAAAAAATTTAACTTCTGCTTTCAGCAGTTAGCTTCCAGAATAAAATATTCAAATGTATGATGCCATATTTACAAGGTCATAAGATCTCCCACTCTGAAATCATTTGTCACTAGAAAGTACTGCTCTATTTAAGCCCCAGGAATCTAGCTGCAAAAATGAATATTCCTTAGAAAGTACATGTACTTTGCAAGCTTATTGGTAGCTGCTGAAAATCCCCGTCTGCCCAGTGGTACCCTACCAGCCATGGGATGTAAAGGTAGAGGTCAAGCAGGAGACAGGCAGTGCATGGGAGCACGTGGGTACATCTGATTGAGTCACCTTTAAAAACCATAACATGGTGTTTATAATCCACAACTTGGTTTTTGGCTGTGTGGTTCTCCTTCCCAGGAACACTGATCATCAAGAATCAACCATCATATTATTTTCCAACACTATTGAAACCTCAGATCTTCTGATATTTTGCCAAAATAAATATGTTTATCTCTCTCCTCTGTTAACTAACTCCATGGCTTCCAGCTGACTTGTACCATCATATGCCTACTCCTCACTCATATTTCGTCCAGAGTTCTTCACAGGTCCTAGGAAGTTATACTCATTCGGGATCATAGTGACAGACCTACAGCTGGAACCTGGGGCTCTGGCAAAATGAAAAGAGGCTTTTTCTCTTCTTCGTGGTTTTTCCTTTCTCATCCCCTTTCCATAAGGTGATTTCAAGATTCCTTCCACTTCTAAATATAATTCACCTCCTGTGAATATGACTTTAAGTCTGAGTAATAGAGTCTTACAGAGTAAATACTGAGCTTACTATATACAACACACCTATAAGACCAGTACCATTCTGATAATCAATTTAAAAATCAAGAAACTGGGGCACCTGGGTGGCTCAGTCCGTTAAGCATCTGACTTCAGCTCAAGTCATGATCTCACGGTTCATGGGTTTGAGCCCTGCATAGGGCTCTGTGCTGACACCTCAGAGCCTGGAGCCTGCTTAAGATTCTGTCTCCCTCTCTCTGCCCCTGCCCCACTCACTCACACACTCTCTCTCAAAAATAAAATAAACATTAAAAAAAATTAAAATCAAGAAACTAAAGTAGGGGAAGTTAAATCACTTGCCTCCAGTCAGAGCTAGCAAGTGGAGGATATAGGGGTTTCTACTGCCTCTTAAATAACCTGAATTCTTTTAACACCCAAGGCTGCATTCACCGGTGTTGTCTGAACTGCTGTGGGAACTGAACTGACCAAGCAGTCATAAACCCACGAGCTATTGTTTTCAGTGAATGGACTTTTGACAGAACTGATTGACCCGAATAAGTGCTGCATTGTCTGGGAGACTTCCCTGTGCTTCACTAGGGCATTTTCCTAGGAGGCTGCTGCCTCAGTGATGGTCTTGCTCTGGGTCCCCTGGAGGCCTACACACCATTGGTAAGGTGATACCAGAAGTACTGACCATGATTATGGAAAGAGGCAAATTAATCTGTGTGATGGTCCCTAACCCATGACATGGTCTCATTATCCCCTCGCTTTGAGCAGAAGGTCCCAGTCATTCTGCCATAATCCAGGAAAAACCCCTCAGAGGCCATGTTGACTTCTCAGCTCCAGAGCACAGGGATGTCACAAGACTTTCTTCCCTGAGCCAGGCTTCATGGAATTGTTTCCTGTGGTGGAGGGAGATGTGTGGACAAAGGGTGGTGTGGACAAAAAGAAATGGCCCTTTTTGTGTGTATCAGTGCTTCTCAGGCTTTGGCATACACACAAGGAGCTTGTTAAAATGCAAATTCTGTTTCATTGGGTCTGGGGTCCTGAAATGCTGCATTTCTTTTTTTTTTTTTTATAGATTTGTTTATGTTTATTTTTGAGATAGAAAGAGAGCACGCAAAGCATTTGAACAGGCTGCATTCCTAATAAGCTCCCAGCAATGCCCACACTGCTGGTCCTGACACTGCGTGTGGCCCGCTATTATTTGCACATATCTCGTTTCCATTGTGAAGCCCTTGATGTCGCCTTTTGACAAAGAAGTTCCGTAAAGACTAGAGGCCATGGCCTTACATCATTGCTCTGAGTAGAAGGAGGGCTTTCCTCTGAAGCAGGGAACATTCCTCAAGTCAATCACCTGGGAAAAAGCCCTTCAGACCGCCCAGAAAGGAAATTCCTCACCTTCTGCTGGACCTGCACAACTGAAGCTGAGGCTTGAGCAGTCCCTCAGGAGTCAGGGATAGGCTGACCCATGAGGCCATAAGCAGAAGGAAAGTAAACTCTGCCATGTAACCCTTCCTGCATGTAGTTCCTTTTGTGGCCAGCCTGACTCAGTTGTGAGTCATCTAGTGGGATCACCCCAACCCTCAATGGACAGATGGCATGTGTCTGCCAGGGCCCACCAGTTTGCACATGTGCCAACACCTGTGTGCCCACTGTGGGGTGGCACAGGCAGGGGCCCAAGGTTGGGCTGGCCCCAGGCATTCCCCATGTTCATGGTCAGTCACTCTTGTTCATGTGTTTATGACATAGCATCTGTGCAGCCCATCTGGGGCCCCAGGGCCACGCTTGACTGTGTTTGCATTGACCTAGTGTCTGCCAAAATCAGGTGAAACCCATGGCCATGAACTGGGCTGGACCATGTTCTTCCTGTCATACACACACGTGTACATGTTTCTTAGAAACTGAAATAAAGTCTAATTTAGAAAAACAAAATCCAGGGCATGGCAATAACATGAAGTTTAAAAACAAAAATAAAACTTAGGTCTCAAAAACTTGGTTCTTCAATACTGCTGGTGGACGTGAGGTTGCCAGTGCTATGGCAAAACTCTGAAACACAACTCAAGAAAGGGAGACTCTGGGTGAAGCCCAGCAACCTGGTTTAGCACCCCCTACTGGAGGAGGAGCTAGCATTCATGGTCTTTGCTCTGATGAGTTAAGGGACTTGTGCATTGGGATTCCTTGAAAGGTCATTTTACTAAGCAGAAATCAACCCAAGCTCTGATCTTCCCTAATAGCTTAACTACTTGGTGCACATTTAGGCAACTATTAAATAATGCCAGTTCCAAAGGCAGAGAGGCTGTGGCCAAACCAGCTTTTAATGAGCAACCCAGGGCCTGGCCAGACTTAGAAGGAATGAGCATATTGAGATATTAGTCGAACCTCAAAAACAATAGGTGCCTGCGCCCTCTAAGTAGCTCATGTGTTACAGATCTGACAAGTCTCATTGATTTAAATGGCTGGAGCACTGCTTGGATTTTAATCTCCTTCACCCTTATACCAAGGAGGTCGCTGTTTAAATGCTTTTACTTAATAATGTAAACACCTGTCACATGCCAGGGGCAAAGCTATTAAGGAGAAGGATTATTTAAAGCAATGCTCCTGAATACAACATTGCTATTATTGTCTTATCCTCAATTTCCAGGGCTTCTTCCTTAGGACCAGAGCCAATGGCCAAGTCACCTAGTGCTCTGTCTCCCAGAGAGATCTGCAGAGGGTTCCTTTAACCCACACACAGAATGAGCATCTGCTCATGTCTTGTCATCTGAAGGCCCCCAAATATCTGACCTGCAAAGACTCTTGCAGTCAAAGCATGTGTCTCCCAAAGTCCATTACTAAAATGGAAAACTATTTCCATAAAGGAGTATTACACCATTATCCTGGTAGCTGCAAGGAACAGAGACTAAACTCTTTACAAGCATCATCTCTTTTATACCTGCAACAACCCTATGATTTAATGCCATTGTTATCCCCATAATCTGAAGTACAGAATGGTTAAGTGACTTTCTCAAGGACACACGGTATCTAGCATGAATAAGATTAGAATCTGTGGCTGACTTCAAAGCACATACTTTCAAGGAGTAAGCACTATGTCATATTGTCTCTCTCACTCTCAAGGATGCATTTGTTTACCACGTAACTTGGTGAGATGAAAGCCTAGAGGAATGATACAGAAGACAGTAGAATGTGGAACAGAATATTGGCATCAGGAGGCCCAGAAGTTAGGACTAGAAGGGCAAAGGACCCAAAGACATTTAAGAAGATACAAAGACTAAAGATGTAAGAGCATCACCTACTGCCAAACTTAGAGGAGGGATGGCCTTGCTCCCAACTCTCTCTGTTACTCTCCACAAGCTGCCTCATGGGAAGGCACACAGGAAGCCAGTGCACAAAGCCCTCCCCACCTTTACCTGCCCATGTCTTCTAAATGGTCATCATAGCACTAGTCTTCATAAAACCCAGGTCAGCCTGGACCCTGCCAACAGTACCCAAAGCCCTGATGTCATCTAACAAACTGCAGGTTCGTGACATTGGCCTTAGAGAGGAAGTTACACTCATGGGACAGCACAGGTCCCAACAGACACTGATCAGATATTGGTGTGGTTTATCAAGACCGCTCCTCCACAAACTTAGTGATGAAAGCCAATCCCTTTGGCTTAGTGTCAGCACCTGAATTCAGCAGTGCTTTGGTGAACAAACCCTTTATAATAGTACAGAACAGGAGCAAAAGAGAGAAAATTGTTCATCCATTCAAAAAATATTTATTATCTTTTATAAAACCAGGCACTGCCCTCGGTACTGTGGATAAAGCAGAGAATAGGGTCATCAATGTCTCTCCACATATGGAGCTATCAGTTGTGTAGGAGATAGAAAGCAAATCATTAAAAGATGAGAATAATGTTATGTTTTGAAAGAAAATAATCAGAGCATTGTTTGTCCAGGAGTGGTGCCCAAGCCAGCATCATCAGCATCACCCAAGAACATGTTAAAACACAGATCCTAATGCCTCTCCCTAATGCCTGAATCAAAAATTCTGGGCGTGAACCCCAGAAATCTATGTTTTAACAAGCCCATGAGGGGATTCTGATCTGCGCTAAGGTTCCACTGGGATAAAAAGTAAGGGTGGGGAAGGGAGCATCTTAAGATAAGATGATCAGGATAGGCCTTCCTGGTACTCAACTGAGACCTGAGACATGAAAAAGAAACATGCCATGCAAAAGCCAAGAGAAAAAAAATCCAGGCACAGAGAACAGCAGGTGCAAAGTCTCTGTGGCAGGGAAGAACTTGTTATGGTCAAGTAACTGACAGGAGAAAAGAATGAACAGAGTATAATTATTAAAGAGGAAGCTAATGAGAACAGAGGCTAGATCCTGCAAGAAATTACAGACCTCAGTAAAAAGCATGAATTACAAAGTGACATAAATGCTCTAATGAAAGAAACATGCTCCTATGCTGTAGAGCATGAATCTAATCCAGACTGAGGGTCAGAGAGGTATTCCCAGAGGTAAAGATTTTTGGGATATCAATAACAAATACAAGATTACTAAGGAGGTGGGGGAACCATCACTTGCAAAGTCCCTGAGACAGGAAATATCATGACATTGTTAGGAGAACTTGTAAAAGACTTTAAAATAGGCAAAACTGGGGGTGCATGGGTGGCTCAGTTGGTTAAGGGTCCAACCGTTGGTTTCAGCTCAGGTCATGATCGCACAGTTCTTGAAACTGAACCTCATGTTGGGGATGTGTGCTGAAAGTATGGAGCCTGCTTGGGATTCTCTTTCTCCCTCTCTCTCAGCCCCTCTTTCACTCATGCACATGCTCTCTATCTTTCTCTCTCAAAATAAATAAATAAACTTTAAAAAAATTGGCAAAAATTATTACTGGATATTCTAACACACCCTTCCTAGTTATCTGTGCCTTCATTATCTTTGACCTATTTTACAACTATTGCAAACTGTAGAAAACTGAGAGTAATGCCCGTGACTCTTGTCCAGAGAAATGCAAATTAATTTTTCCCACTGGAATGCAATTGATTATTGCCCTATGAATATGGCTAGTTTTGCCTCTATTAGCTAATTGATTTCAGCATTTCCTGATTGTACATATGTATGTGTCTATATGTGTGCTGAATTCTCTTTTGAACCAACTGTGACATCTTGTTCTCTCATTAATCAAGGAGTTTAACCTTTGATACATGTTTATGTTTGCATAGGGGTTATGATTTTATCTCTTTAGAAATTATTTTCCGGGGTGGCTCAGTCGGTTAAGCTTGATTTCTGCTCAGGTCATGATCTCCCAGTTTGTGAGATGGAGCCCCACATTGGGCTCTGCGCTGAAAGCACAGAGCCTGCTTGGGACTTTCTTTCTCCCTGTCTCTCTGCCCCTCTCCTGTGCATGTACACACACACATACACACGTGCTCACTCTCTCTCAAAATGAATATATAAACATTTTTTAACAAAGAAAGAAATTATTTTTTAACAACAATACACCCAGTTAAATCTGAATTCAGATAAACAAGAATTATTTTGTATTAGTATGTCCCAAATACCACATGGGACATATTCATGCTAAAAAGTGTTCATTGTTTATTGGACATGCAAACTTAGCTGGGCATCTTGTACTTTTATATGCTAAATCTGACCACACTGTAGCATGGTCACTGCTGACTGTGCTCCCACAGCAGCCCCTATTTTCTCCTAGGGTTGGGAACATAAAGGAGCACCTTTCATTCAGTCTTTGACCTCTGCTCAGAGGCCACACCAATGCATCTTAGAACATACACAGTAGGATTTGATAATGTTTCCAATCTCACACACCCTCAGCCCATCCAAGATGGCCTGCCTTTTCCCCAGTGAGGATGTGGTACTTCAGTCTGAAGCTTTTCCATATTCAAGCTACCTATTAAAATGCAAATACCCCCCTCCCCCCCCCAGAGTATCCTAATATTGGCTAACATTTTAACAGGAATCAGCTGACAGGACATGATACACAAACGAAGCACTTTGATAGGATGCAGAACAGCAGCTTGGTAAAGGGTGTAGGGGACAGGCAGGATGGGGGACCCCCAAAGAGGAGGAAGATATCCAGGAGACCTAAAGTCATGCTTTAGTCCTTAGATCAATCTTGCAGGCCAAGTCTTTAATATAAAATATAGGAAAGGATCATTTTAAATCTGGCTAAATGCTCTTGTTATTGGGAGGGAAATAAAAAATGTGATACAAGATACCTCCAAAAGGCCTATCTTCACAGTAATGTATTTTTGACTCAGTGGGCAACTCCACAGGCTGGCAATAGAAAACACCTGCAAAATGGAAAACCCCACACAGACACATAAAAAGCAGTTCCAATCCCATTCTCCTGGGCCCCATTAGGCTCAGAGGAATTATTATCATTTCTGAATGCAGAGTACAATGAATGGGTCTAGCTCTTCCTGGGATGTAGGAGTGGGAGCCTGGCTGACAGATTCTCTCCAGACTAAATAAATGCTGGGGGGCCTGGGGGGAGGATCTGTCCCCAAGAAACATCCATTCCTTTTTAAGCAATGGCTGTGCACACCAACTTTGGCTCCCAACTTCTGTAATATTTCTCTTTTATAAATTGGGCAGCCCAGCATGTGGTCAAGGAGCCATTACAAGCCCTCTCAAACAAGATTTTTTTCCCAGGGACTTAATTTCTTACAACATTGGAACAATTGTTCTCTTGGAAAGTAAGACAGGCTCTCTTTCAGCCTGCCAGACAAAAACACAACTAAACAAAACAAAAGAGCAAAGTCTCTGGAAGTTTAATGCAGGAGCAGGCTTCCTTCTAAACACCTGGAGGCCCCTCCCTCCCAAGCCAGAGCTGATAGATCTCTCTGATGAGAGCAGATGGCACCTGTCTGGAGACAGGCTGCACATTCCATACTTCCCATGTCCTCCTCCTGAAACCTGATTTTAGCAGGTTTGGAGCCCAGTTGTTTAAGTGGTAGCCTAGATGCGTGCCAGGAAAGGAGGATGTTAATATGCACTAATACATTTGCTGCTGACTTTTGGAGCGCTCAAGGCACTTCATAACAGAGGGGGAGAAATCTTCAGGAGGCCCTGCTCCAAGGATGGAGGAAAAGGTTGCCATGAACAGCCCACAGGAGGTGACTCATCTAGTCACTGGCAGAGAAGAAATTGTACCCCCAACCTCCCCACTCCATGATTCCAGCTACCTAATGCCACCATGTGACTGGAGCATGGAACAGCCCAGGGGCAGAGTACAGAGTGTGGGAGGGCAAAGATTCCTCGGGAAGGGGGGGAAGAAGGTTAGGAAACTCATTTTAGGTAGAAGAGGCTAGGCTGAACCTGAACCTAGTATCTCTGGTTCACTGCACCCTCACCCCTCCAAGTGGAGAAGTCACCCACCTGCACGTGATAGCTGGTTCTTAGCTCGTTCTGGTTCAGCAAAGAGGTCAGAGGTGACCTTAGAAGCACCCCTGCAGGGGTATCCACATAAGGAAGACACAGAGAGTTATGTTTCCAGACCAGCAAACTCCTGAATTTTAAACTCTACTTTTCACAAAAGGTGTTTCGTTGTCGTCATAATTGCCAAATTTAAATTACCTCTTTTCAGGTCTCAGGAAGCCATAAAGAGAGAAAGGAGAGATTTTCGCGGTGAGAAATGAGAAATGATGAGGGGAAGAGGGTGGCCTGTGGAGCAGAGACTTAAAGAAGAAAAATGCTTCTGGAGTCAGCTGCAGGTGAGGAATCTGGAAAGGAAGGAGAAACAGGATGAGTGGACAGGGAAAGGGGGAGGGGGGTGAAGGCGAGAGCCGATACAAGGAGCTTTGAATTAGGTCAGAGGTATGGCCCAGATGAAGTTCTAGGAAGGAACTTTTCAATAATGGTCACTTAAAATGAATACAAAAACAAATGTAGAAATTGAAATCATGTGGGTTTGTGTCCCTGTGGGCAGTGTCCGTCAAGGATGGGGATTGAACCCTCAGAGTTCTGGGTTTCTTTTCTGTCTTTAATAATAAAGCAAAAACAGGAGTCGCTGGAGAAATGACAATGATAATCAACCACTGGACCTTTGCCATGCCCCCAGGGTACTTGTGATATTGTGACTTATAATAAGAAATACATATTTGGTCTTCCCCCTGTTTCTCACACAGACCTTCTAAAACCCTAGGAATTTCTTAAGTGCTAAGAATGATCAAGGTTTCTTTTGTTAATGCGGTGACTTTAGGATTTCCCCTAGGTCACCTAAGGATGGGGCCTGGTTGGCAGAGGAACCAACCTTGTGATTACAGGATTGGTATCTTTAGGCCCACCCTCCTGACCCCCAGGGAGAGGAGAGGTACTAGAGTTTGGCTCAGTCTCCAGTGGCCAATGAGTTAATCAATCAGGCCTGTATAATGAAGCCTCCATAAAAATCCGAAAGGATGTGGTTTGGGAGAGCTTCCAAGTTGGTGAAAGCATGGAGATTCGAGAAGAGTGACGCCCTGAAGAGGGCATGGAAGCTCCAGGCCTCTTCCCCATACCTTGCCCTATGCATCTCTTCCTTCTGGCAGTTCCTTTTATTTTTTTTTTTTAATGTTTATTTTTTTATCTTTGAGAGAGAGAGAGAGAGAGAGAGTGTGTGTGGGTGGGGGAAGGGGCAGACAGAGTGGGGCACAGAGGATCCAAAGCGGGGCTCAAACCCACAAACTGTGAGATCATGATGTCAGCCAAATTCGGACGCTCAAGCTCAACTGACTGAGCCACCCAGGTGCCCCAATCTAGCCCCAATCTAGATGGTTGTTATAGTGAAACAACCATCTAGGGGCGCCTAGGTGGCTCAGTCAGTTAAGCGTCCAACTTCAGCTCAGGTCATGATCTCACAGTTCATGAGTTCGAGCCCCACCTCGGGTTCTGTGCTGAAGGCTTGGAGCCTGGAGCCTGCTTCAGATTCTGTGTCTCCCCCTGTCTCTGCCCCTCCCCTACTCACACTCTGTCTCTCTCTCTCTCAGAAATAAAATAAACATCAAAAAATAAAAAAAAAAAAAGCAATCATCAAGTAAGTAAAATCTTTCTCTAAGTTCTGTGGGCCACTGTACCAAATTAATCAAACACAAAGAGGAGGTCATGGGAACCTCAAATTTATAGCCAGTCAGTCAGAAGTACTGGTAACAACCTGTACCTAGTCTGTCATCAGACACCTACCCCTGTCTCCCCATGGGGAGGGGGGTGGGGAGGGGGAGAGAGGGGAGAGCCAGTCATACATGACTGACCCTTTAACCTGTGGAATCTGATGCTATCTCCAGGTAGATAGTGTCAGAATTAAGGAAACCAGGAGGGTGTCTGAGAATTTCTTGGTGTTCGGTGGGAGGCTTCCCGCCCCCTTCCCACCCCTCCCCCATACACACACACACTGGAATTGGGTCCAGGAACCCAAAACAGAACACCTGTCAACAAAAGCTGAAATCCCTTTTCCCTCTATTGTTCTAATATCAGCAAAGTGTGTGTGTGTGCATTTCTCAATAATTTTTAAATACTTTGTGCAGAGGTGGACTCTAGATTCTAAATAGATCATCCCTCTGAGTAATATCCAGAAAGTGATTACCTTTTGGTAATTCTGGCTAATAACTCTCTTTGATGGAGTACCTGTTACATGCACACACATTATGTAATGGGAGTTTTACAACACCCCTCTGTGCATTATTCTCCCAGTTGAAAAATGAAGAAACTGAGCCTCTGGTTGTTAAATAAATCGCCCAAGGTTACCACTGTGGATTAAATGTTTGTGTCCTCCCAAAATTCATATGTTGAAGCCCTTTACCCCCAGTGTGATAATAGTAGGAGGTGAGGTCTTTAGAAGGGAATTAGTATGAGGGTGGAGCCCTCATGAAGGGAATTGGTACCTTTACCAGAAGAGATAGGAGAGAGATGATCTCTCTTAGCCACGTGAGGCCGTGAGGACACAGCAAGAAGGCAGCCCCCCACAGAACAAGAAGAGAGCTCTCACTAGGAACTAAATCAGTCTAATACCTTGATCTTGGATCGCCCAGCCTCTAGAATTATAAGATATAAATGTCTATTGTTTAAGCCACGTAGTCTTTAATAGCATTTTAAGCCGACTTAGATAGTTACACACCTAGTAAATACTGGAGCAAGGACTTGTACAAAGTCAGCACTCTTTCTACTATACCAGACTGCATCTCAGCAGCATCCTAGCTCAAACCAACTCCGCTGGGCATGACAACCACAGTGACATCTTTATACTTGTATGACTCGTTGAGTTAACAAAGCACTTTCATATCTAGCACTTAATTTAGAGTGTGTTGTAAAAAGTAGGGTCTAGAATCTTTAGACCTCAAGTCCTAGATCCTAATACTCAGTGCACAGACCCATCATTGCATGTTATTTCTTTTTTTTTAATTTTTTAAAATATTTATTTACTTTCAAGAGAGAGACACACAGTGAGAGTTGGGGAGGGGCAGAGAGAGAGGGAGACACAGAATCCGAAGCAGGCTGCAGGCTCTGAGCTGTCAGCACAGAGCCCTACGTAGGACTTGAACTCACAAACCGTGAGATCATGACCTGAGCTGAAGTCAGACACTTAATGGACTGAGCCACCCAGGTGCCCCGCATGTTATCTCTAACAGAAACAAACTGGTCAAACAGACTTTAATAATATACAGTTTTGGGGCACCTGGGTGGTTCAGTCAGTTGAGCATCGAACTTCGGCTCAGATCATGATCTCACAGTTCATGGGTTTAAGCCCCACGTTGGGCTCTGTGCTGGCAGCTCAGAGCCTGGAGCCTGCTTCAGATTCTGTGTCTCCCTCTCTCTGCCCCTCCCCCGCTCACGCTCTGTCTCTCTCTCTCTCTCAAAAATAAATAAACATTAAAAAATTTTTTAAATAATATGCAGTGTTCCTGAGGATGCAAGGACATTGGCATTCTCTTACACCTGGCTGAATATGCCATGTGGTATAAACTTTCTGGAAAATAACTTAGTAATAAACATTTTTAAAAATGACATTGTTTGGGGCACCTGTGTGGCTCAGTTGGTTAAGGATCCGTCTTCAGCTCAGGTTATGATCTCCCAGTTCGTGAGTTCAAGCCCCACATCGGGCTCTGTGTTGACAGCTTGGAGCCTGGAGCCTGTTTCATATTCTGTTTCCCCCTCTGTCTGCCCCCCCCACACCTGCTCGCTCTCTCTCTCTCTCTCTCAAAAATAAATAAACATTAAAAAATTTTTTTTAAAAACGTCATTCTTTGATCCAGTAACTCTAATCCTAGTACTATGTCTTAAAAAAAAGGATGAGAAATGCACAGAAAGATTAATAAAAAGGATATTCATCATAAGGTAATAAATAAGAGTAAAAACTTTCAAATAGCCTGAAAGTCCAAAAAATCATTAATTGACCAAATAGATTATAATATATATAATATAGATTATAATATAAATTATATATTTATAACAGAGTACCATATATCCACTACATATCATGTCATCAAAGAACATGCTAAGGTATGTGGAAGGCTTCTGATACAGTCTAAGTGAAAAAGCAAGTCAAAAAACAGTAACATATATGGTTCCCAATTTTGTTTGTAAAACCTATCTACACATAAGTGTGACCAAACATAATTGCATTTCCTTTTAACCATGGTTGCCTCTGGATGAAAGTTGCAGGTGACCTTTAGTTTCCTTTACATTTTTCTAAATCATCTATACTTAACATGTATCTTTTCTAATCAGAGAAAAGGAAAATAGAATGTCATTTTTTTATTTATAGTATCTGTACAGTGAAGCCTCCCCACTAATCATTTCTTTGCCAAGAGACCCCCAAACCCACATTCATACCCATACTCTGCCTCAGGTCCCAGGGGGAACTCAGGCCCATCTGTACTGTCACTATCCCTCCCATTGTTCTTGCATCCACACAGGAGGCTTGCTCCTAGCATCCCTCCAGCACAGTTCCTTGTTTCTATACAGACAGTCCCTAGTAATTTTCTTCCTTAAAAACTGAATTTTCAGTTGAGAATTTGGAAGCTTGGCAAATGCCAGGTCACAGATCCTGTGATAACTAGCCTCACGTGTGATGTTTTCCACAGCCTGACTTGGAGCAAGCAGAGAGACCATCACCTCACTTCTAAATAGCCTCTAACCAAGCAAACAAACATTTCAATTAAAAAGGTTACTCGAGGTTTTGTTTTGTTTCTTTTATTGAGCACGTGCACACATGCGCACACATGCACACATATACACACACACAGATGTACCTGCCATTTCTTTTTTGGGGGAAGGAATGCAGGGAAAAATAATTAGGAGGCAATGTGATCAAGAATTTTACTTCTCCTGTCTCATTTCTTATTCTACCACCTCGTACTCTCTGACCAGCCAATCTAAAATGGGTTTCCACACTGACATGCTATCCACACCTTGGGACTTGTACACTTTACCATCTCCTCAAATTGACCTGTTAACTCCTACACATCCACAGGATCTCAGTTTGAACACCCATGCTCCCACAAGCCTTTTCAGACCCTCCAAGACTGGGTCAAGCAACCTGTATCACTCTGACTGCTTTTTATTAAAATTGCCTCTTTTGCTTGTCAGTACCTCCACCTGGACTAGAAGCATGTGTAAGGCAGGGACTGCGTCTTACCCACCTCTGTATCTCTGGCATATAGTGTGGTGTCTGGCACAAAGTAGACACTCAGTAAATATTGGCTGACTAAATAAAGGTTCGTGCCCCCCATAACCCCCTAAAGTCCCTGGCAGTCCTTGCTCCACACAGAGAGAGTAGCCACTGATAGGACCACACAGTGCCTCCTACGGTGTCCACAAATGATGTCTTTTAGTTGCTCATGGAGATCTGGCTCCAGGCATGGAAGCTTTGGAAACTGCTGGTTATGACTCTCAGGATCAGAACAATTTGCACGACTGGATTGAATGATCCTATATCCACCTCTTTCGGTTAGAATATTTAAAAAGGCATTTATTACCTTTACAGCAAAGCTCATCCCACTACTGCTCTAGTAGTAGTGGACTAGCAGGGTAGTGGCCCTGTTAGAGATTTACCCTGACATGTTCAAGCATCATGCTGTAGTTCTTGCTGACTGCGTTGCAACTGAATGCTGATAGTTGGGCATTTTTAACAAGAACTGATTCAGTGGGTGTGAGTTTGCAAATGTGCTACTTTAATGGCTATTCATATTAGCTCTGTGTAAAAAGGTCCCAGGTTATGTCTCCATCTAGTCTGCTGTTTATTTAGTGTTCAGTGTTAGAATGAGTAATAAGCCCCTTAGCTTTGTGACAGATTGTTCTTTAAACACCAGACCCATCAGCATGCTGCCCTTGAGTTCCTGCTAAGCAGAGAAGATTCCAAGGGAGTAACTCCTCGGCCCCCTGGGAGTTTGTGAAATGTGAAATTGGAGGTCGATGACAGCATAAACAATCCGAAAATAGCTCTTGTGAAAAATCTGCTCTGCAGTGTAGAACCCATTTTTGCTATAGCTGGTTGAGACCTTCCATGGGTCCCAGATCCCTCCCACTGAGACTAGCAGGAGGTAGGAAGAAATGTGGATTTAGCTCTCGCAGCTGACTTGGAGACACCAAATTTGGATACAAGTAATTTTTTTTTTTTAAATCCCAGGATGTTTTTCTATGGCTCTGAGAGGACAGAAATAGATAAGATACTCTTACTTTTGTTTTATTGATGAAGAAAGCAAAGCATAGCGAAACTGTTGGCTTGACCCATGTGGAAGGTGCTACTTGATAAGTCAGTAACAGCACTTAGGATTCTGGAGCCTAGAGTATGTCCCAACTACTTGCTTATGTGCCTGACACAGTGCCTGGCACATAACGCATAGGCATACAATAAATGTTGAATGAATGAATGAATGAATGAATGAAATCAACTAAACCAATGTCCTTCAAACTTGAGTAATATAAGGACTTCTTTTGGAGAGATAATAGTCTCTTGACCCAAGACGTTATCTACAAAACCTCAATTTAAATAATAGAGTCTTGGGGCACCTGGGTGGCTCAGTCAGTTAAGCATCAGACTTCGGTTCAGGTCATGATCTCACAGTCTGTGAATTTGAGCCCTGCATCAGGCTCTGTGCTGACAGCTCAGAGCCTGGAGCCTGCTTTGGATTCTGTGTCTTCCTCGCTCTCTGCCCCTCCCCCACTCATGCTCTGTCTCTCTCTCTCAAAAATAAACATTAAAAACATTTTAAATAAATAAATAATAGAGTCTTAAGAAACTTCATTCTTATTCTTTAAAATATATATCATAGCAAATTATCATGCAAAATATAATTTCAATCCTCATATATGATAAAAATATTATTATTGAAAGAAAAACACAACTTTTTAAAGTTCTCATAGAATTCATAGATCTCAGTTAATACCAGCCAACTTCATTTGCAGAGAAACTGTACTGGATTGTAAGCCCTTGAAGGAGGGCCAGTCTGAATGTTGTTCTGTATGATATCCTTAGCACCTTCACCTGGTAGTTTTTCTCCCACTACTTGAGAGTGATGATGGCGATATGACCATGGCCAACCTCTGCCATAAACAGAAAAGGCCAGCTTGCAATGCCAGCCTGTGGGTGCCAAGCACAACAGCAGAGCTCTGGAGAGTGATGGCTGAACACACTGCAGCTGAGCAGAGCTCACGTCCAGCTGGAACTTCAGAGAAGGTGTGCTAGGGCAGGTGGAATGTGGACTGGACATGGGAACATGAAGAAGACTTGGTGATAGAGAGAAGGAGGAGGGCTTTAGCCATGAAGAAAGAGGAGTCTTTTCCTTTCCTGCTGATTTGCTGCCTCCTCGTAAATTGGATTTGCCAACAAAGGCCCTAAGGACATCAGAAGTCCTGCCCAAACCTCAAAGGACTACATGGGTTTTGAGTAATGCCCAATCAGACAGGACATAATAGAAAGGTAATTAAAACTCTCTAGAAACTGTTATTCCTCGATGAAAAAAATCATCTGAGAGAGCTGGAAGAAAATTACTCTTTTCTACCACTTTGTCTTCATTTCCCCACTTCTGAGTATAAAAACAACTTTGGCCGCCCAGATCCTGTTCTCAAAACCTGAAGTTTGCCTTCTAAGCTCTGAAACTTCTTTATGTTTTCTTATGTGTCTTAATGTACAGCACACATCCCTGCACAAGGGGGTCTCTAAAGTCAACTAGTGTGTCTTTTTGGTGTGTGCTTCCATATCCTACTGCTAATTCATATCCAGGCATTCCATAAACATTTCCGAAAAGAATACTGCTTGGCCAAATATGTGCCCAGAGTTATCCCCCTGCGCTGTCTCTTCTCCCACATCAAAATTTACTCCTACCAAAGCAGCTAAACAATTCAGCCACATTAAGACCTAACTAATACCACTTAGTAGGCTGCCCTGTGCAGTGGCATTTTAAGTCTCATATAAGTAGCATTTTTTTCACAAACAGATTTGCAAGATAGTTCAAGGCTAAATAGGAGTGTTCTTTGTTTCTAACAAATACGTATATCTTCTTTTTTAAGGTTTATTTTTAAGGGAAAGAGAGAGAGAGCACAAGCATGGGATGGGCAGAGAGAGAGGGTGAGACATAGAATCCAAAGCAGGCTCCAGTTTGATGTGGGGCTCAAACTCACAAACCACAAGATCATGACTTGAGCCAAACTCAGACATTTAACCAACTTAGCCACCTAGGCATCCCAAATGAGTATATCTTCTTAAGGCTGACTTTGAAGCCAACTCTTACCAAAAAGATGAGGTGAAATTTTGGCATACTTAGAGAAAGACAATAAAGTTGGTCCTGTGAAAACAGATATGAGCTGCAAAGAACAGCCTTAAAAAAAAAAAAAAAAAAAAAACTACAGTCTACAGCCTAGCAATACTTATTAAGATGAGATTTAACCAAAGACTATAAAATCTTAAATGGTAGATAATAAGGTCAAGCCAAGTTACTATTTTCAGCTCAGAACAGATGACAAGACAGGAGGACATAAATGGAAATTAAAAGAAAAGGGATTCAGAACAGATCAGAAGGTCACCAAAAATAATCAATGGCTGAAATGACTTTCTGGACTCATTCACTTGTACAGAAAATATTGGGTCATTGAAAAAGTAATGAGATGATATTCTTGGGAAATGGAATAGTTAAAATGAATGAGTCCAGATAGGCCCAGAGACTTTAATCATTCTGAAAAGAAACACTTGCTGGGACACTCTCTCCTAAACCAAGTTGAAATTTCATTCTAGGGAGACAAGTAGGTGTAAGGTAGGAAGACTTCACTTTTCACATTCCATGAGTATTCGCAGCTCCTTCAAAATTATAATGGTATTTAATATCAAGGGCCTTTTATGAGTGGTGCCTCCTGCAGGATCTTAACAAGAAAAATGAGCAAGACAGCCACTGAAGACATGGGGCCTTGGCGTTCATTCTCAGCCAGGCTCCTGTCCAAAGTTGAAATCTCTGTGTATACACAAATCACACATCTGCCAATGCATAATTCCAGGGCCAGGACAACACTGAGGTGGTCTACTCTGCTATTGGGCAGCTCTAATTGTTAGAGAGCCAACACTGTTTCTTGCAGAGTCTGGCCTTCCTAGAGTTTACCCATTGGACAGATCCTTTGGATCTACAGCACATGTGTCTACTTCTGCTTCAAAGGGTAACCAGCAAATATTTAAAGGCAGCGCAAGCTAGGCTTTCTCTTTTCCAAGCTAAATATCCCCATCTCCTTCAGATGATGTTTTCCAGACTCTTTGCCTTCCTGACCACCATCTTTAGAAAGACTATAAATGTTCAATCAATCATGCACACTCACATGAACACACACACATACACACAACACACAGATATTAGAGTGGAGTGCCCCAAATTGAACATGTGTCCCCAGGTGAAACTGAGCAGTGTGTCAACTACTTTCATTGATCTAGAGACACTCTGTTAACATAGCCAAATTATATTAGTAGTAGCTACTATTCATTGTAGCCTTCCATATGCCAGATACTGGGCTAGCCACTTAGCATCCTTTATTTTTAATCAGAACCACAATGTTAATATTCCCATTTTATAGATGAAAAGAAATTAAAATTCAGGAAGCAAATAACTTGCTCAAGTTCATAGAACTAGGAAATGGCTAAGCAAGATTTAAATTCAGTCCTGTTTGACTGCAAAGCTGTCATTCTTCCCATAATGCCATACTGCCCAATACTTTCTAAATGACTACCTCTCAGTTCTTGCATTAAAGCTTATGATCAACCACAGACCTCTTACACTTTCATATATGTTATAGATTTGCACCCATCAGGGAGTAAGTTACCTTGCAAGGCAGTGGCATTCATCACAAGGCACATGAGGAGAAAGGAGCTGGACCCAGCTTGGGAGGGGTACAGGGCTATGTGGGTAGAGCTGTGGCACCAATACAGGCTATCAATTGTCCAAATCCTAATCCAAGCAGACACATAGCCAATGCAGCCCATTTGCAGGGGTCTCACAGAGACCTGTGGGAAGATAGGAGCAGGGACACAGTTTCAGAGATATAAAATATTGACCATGAGAATGTCAACCTAGCCCAAGGTCCTACAAAGAATTCTGCCTCCACCAGGTCCTCAGAGAACAGTGTTTAAAACCGTGAGGAAAATAAAATAGGCCTTTGCCCACCTGGCTCAGGCCCCATAATCTAGAAAGGGGTGAAAAAGAGGAAAACTCTAAGTACCCAAGAGATCTAGACAAAAGAGAGCTAGGCCCAAGCTTGTAGAGCCTGGTGTCCTGTGCAGTAAAAGAACGGGCTACTCAAATTCTAAACATTTCAAAGAAAGGACTTGCCCTTAACCAGCTACTAAGAGGTAACCTGTAAGCCCTTGGAATATCCTATGTGTGAAAAGAATCTTTGTATACCTGGGGCCGGGGCCATGACAGATAGCTAATATTAACAATGTGATATATGGTAAATACCCCTTTTTGTTTGCCTGGAGCCCTGGGCCCTATTCTGGGGATGCTGGAGACTGAGTAGCTAAGGTCAGTTACCTGAGCACTCCATGCCTACATGACTGACCCCTCAAACCCTGGACACCAAGGCTCAAGTTAGCAATACTTCATGTGTGTTGTCATGCATCATTGCTGGGGGAATTGAGTGGTTGCCATGCCACACCACTGGATAAGGACAACTGGAAGCCTGTGCCTAGTTTCTCCTGGACTCCACCCCATACACCTTTTTCCTTTGTTGGTTTTAACCTGTATCCTGGGGCATCTGGGTGGCTCAGTCAGTTGGGCAGCCAACTTCGATTGAGGTCATGATAGCACAGTTCGTGAGTTCAAGCCCCACATAGGGCTCTCTGCTGTCATCATGGATCCCGCTTCAGATCCTCTGTCCCCCTCTCTCTCTGCCCCTCCCCTATGTGTGCACACTCTCTCAAAAGTAACTAGTCATTAAAAAAAAAATCTGTATCCTTACATTGTAATAAACTGTACCTGTGAGTATAACAGCTTTTCTTAATTCTGTGAGTCCTGCAAGCAAATTGCAAACCTGACAGTAGTCTTAGGGACCACATACATACCTCCCAATGGCAGAATATGTAGAGGGGTGGTTAAGGGGCTCAGAACTCAGAGGTAGAGCCCAACACAAAGGCTAATTTGTAACCTCCCTCTTTGTTGCCATACACAACTTTTATATAACAGACCCACTGACCTCTCAGTGGTACTAGGGGACAGCAGGATCCCTGCAAAAAATGGGATTGTCTTTTGAAATAACTGGGATGGATCTAGGACAGGGGTAAAAAGTCAAACAGATGTCCTCATCTGGTATCCATTCAAATGACTATGTTTGTTTTTGTCTTTTTTTAATAAATGTATTGGCAGAATCTATGACTCTAATTGTGAAAGTAATACATATTCATTGTCAAAAATCTGGAAAATATAACAAAATATATTAAAAAGAAAACAGTCCATTGGAATCCCACCACCCAGAGGTAAGCACGATTAATACTGTGGTATAGCTCTTTCCAGTCAATTTCTTTTCATGAATATGCAGCAGTATCCCTGATGAGATAGAATTTAAAATTTTTTGTTAGCAAGAAAATCTGCAAGTTAAAAGTTGCCAGCCACTTCTATGTCTAACAAGTCATCTTGGGACACGTTTTTGTTCTGGAAACAATCACATGAGCAGTTTCTTTTAGTTTTGCAAATGTAAGGCAGAGGCACCCATCATAAGGGCAACAATGTTTTTTTGTCATGAAATATGTTTCTTGACAAAGGCTGCCCATCTCACCCCACTGGTACTAAAGCCAAATTGTCACAGGCTTTCAGTGTGGATTTCTCTCTTGTCCAGCAAGAGAACGGACACAGCATTAAATACAAGAGAGGCTAATGTCTGGGAGGAGACCATATTCTTTTCCTTCCGAGTGGAAATTCATGCACTTCCAAGTGGAAATTCCAGTCATTAAATTATCTGATTAATAGCTGTCTCCCTCATTCAACAAAAGATTCTATGACAGCAACAGCCATACCTACTTTCTCATAATGATAGCTAGTGCTGTACTTGGTCTGGAGTGATATTCGATGAATATTTGCTGAATGAATGAATGTATGCCTAAATGAATGAATATAGTACCCCACGGCACAGCAATAAAACCACTGACCTGTGTTGATAGTAGCATGCCTGGATTCATCAACTTTCTTTGATTATAGTGCTCAAGTCAATTACAATTTATGACCTACCCACATACTATCTTAGCCCCAAAATATTGCTAGAGAGTGTCCAATACAGCTGAGATCCAGCCATACTGTGATTGACTTCCTCTACTCTCTCCTCTCTCCAGACATCCTCTATACAGCCTCCAGTTGACCTTCCAAAGGCAGCTCTGATTACACAACTCCCTGATTAAAAACTTTTTTGGGTCCACAGTTTCCTCAGGATGAAGTCCAAGCTCTTAATCATGACATTCAAGGCCCTTCACATTTTGGCCCTCACCTGCCTTTTCCTATCTTCTGCTGCCTCTACCACCACCCCAACCCCCCCCCCCACTTCACCTAGTGTAATACCACAGGTCTTCCTATATATGATGTGTTCTTCTATCTCTGAGCCTTAGCTCTCTGTCCCCAGAATGCAAACACCTCTACTCTGACAAACACCTACTTATCATTCAAGGTCCAGGTCAAAGTCACCTCCCATTTCAAGTTCTCCCTATCTCCTTCCCACCCCCATCAAAGGCAAAACTAATGATTCCATTCTTAAATTCTTGTAGCATTTTGTACATAATTCTACTTTAGCGTTTTTAACCTGTTATATTTAGATGTTTGCATTCTCTGAAGGATTTTCAGCTCCTGGAAGGCAGGGACCATTATCTCATTCACCTCTATTTCCCCCCAAAACACACAATAGGCACTCAATAAATGTTCCTGCTGCTATGTCTTTTGGTATTACCCATTCCACGAGTCTTGTGGCACTTTCAGAAAACAGACTTTTGGAGCCATTGCTGACCAACTCGCTGAGATCCAGTGGTAGTGGGATGTGGAAATTCTCGGGAACAGAAGTGGTAAATTCCACATGGGGGCCATGAGTCTGCTTCCTCCATCACCACTGCCAGTCACTAATCTCCGCAACTTCTGTCAGTCCAGTGGGGGTGCCTGCTCAATCCTGCTAGTCCCTTCTGCTGCCCGTCTTTTCTTTCTTTGCTTTTCTGCCCTCTACCTCTTCATGAATTAGCTACAATTCTGGACTGGCTCAAGGTGAAGAGTCTACTGAAAGAATATAGAAGAACCTTCAGTGGATGCCTGGGTGGCTCAGTAGGTTAAGCGTCAGACTCTTGGTTTTAGCCCAGGTCATGATCTCACCTTGATTTCGAGCCCCATATCAGGCTCTGTCCTGACAGCATGGAGTCTACTTGGGATTCGTTCTCTCCACCTCTCTCTGCCCCTCCCCTGATTGTTTTCTCTCTCTGTCTCTCCAAATAATTAAACTTAAAAAAAATGTTTTAAACAAAAGAAAAACCTTCAGAAGCCAAGGGCAGAAAAGACTGCTAGGTTATCAAAAAATTGAAATGGAGACATTCTGGGGCTCTAACCCTCATCTCTTTCTTCCTGCTTCTACTCAGCTGGCTGCCTCAGTTTGCTCATCCTTCACACGTCCCCTACCCCCATTTATGTGACTTTTTAGCTCAGCTCTCCATATTCTAACTAGACGATTCCTTTCAGTGTTCTGGTCCCAAAAATCTCAAAAGAAGGCTCTGATCATCACATAGCCTCTCCTATTTTTGTAGCTTTGGGTCAGGTGTCCTGTCCCAGTCCAACAAGCCAGGGCTAAGACAGAGATTCAGATCATGTGGCCAGGTTCCCTGAACAGGAGGTGCAAGGAGATGGTTTGGTTAGATTAACTGACTGCGTCTTTAGTTAAGCACTAGGTAAGGACATTTTTCAATCTCAGACAAGCTGTGAAAGAGAAGTACCAGCTGTGTGGAGGTGAAGCATTGTTATTCAAAGCATTGCTGTACAGGAGACATCCTTTCCCACTATCCTCAGTGTAATAGCACAGAGATGGCTTTCTAAGCATATTTCCAAGCAGCTGCTGTCAGTCTGGCAAAATGAAGAAATGGGTCTGTAGCTCAAAAGATAAATTTTGGTTGGAGATGAAAATGTGGTCGTCATCAGGATTACTGAGCAATAAATGGTGGTAGTGGAGAAAGTGGTGGTGAGTTTTGTGTCTGTGCACATAAACGGGTTCTCACATAGGTAGAGGAAAGTGAGAAGGGACCAAAGACATAATGCTGGGACCAGGAACATTGAAAGAGTTGGCAAAGGAAGAAAATTCCTGAAGAATAGAAAGGAACAGCCAGGGCAGTGAAAGTCTTAAAACCAAGTTCTAGCCAAGGTGGGATAGAGTTTGGAGGAAGGGAGAGAATGCCAAATCTAGGGAGATCAAATAAGATAAGGATGAGCTTCTGAAAGAAGCTGAAAGATACCCTGAAAGATAAAGGTGGGCCGCAGAGAGGAACTTAGTGTCATAGAGATTTTTTTTCCTCCAAGGTAAGGTTTACTTGAAGATGTTTAAAAGCTGATGGGAAAGAGCCAATCGATTACAAAAGGTTGAGAAACAAACGAGGAGGAGGAGGATGGGTGGAATGACATTTCTGAGGGTATGGGATTCAGAGCACTCCCTGAAGGATTCCACTGAGTCAGGAAGAGGGAATGCCTCCTCCACCAGCAGTTGCGGGTTCCAAGGTCAAGGCTAGGACAGCAGGGGACTAGCCCGCCACCTTCCCAGCCGGGATCCTGCGCACCGCGTGACTATGGTGTCCTCTAGTGGCCATTGTTGGCATCGCATGGGTACCCGGAGCCTCTGTTAGCGGAAGAACTTGAAAGAGAAGCAGCGACCCAGCACCGAGAGCGTCGGCGGGGGTGGAGGGGTGGTCGAAGACTCGGTGGTCTGTAAGGATAAAGCTCACGACCCAAAAGGATTGGGGGAGGAAACCAAATAGATGGGGACATTTATCAGCCTTCCTTATGTTTCTCCTAGATGAGGGGGGGCGGGGGGGGGGAGGAATAACGATCTGGGCTAATTAGCCAGAGCAACGGTTGTGCCCGGAGCCACTAAAACACCCAAGTCTAAGTAAGCCTCGTGCTGTGGATTCGGACCTGTTGTGACCTGCCAGGCGCAGACCATCTGTAGATGGTGCAGCACAAGACAACGGGGGAGTCAGAGAGGCGCTGCTACCTACGCCTGGAAGCCAAGCCCCGGGAATGGGGGGAGGGGAGAAGTGGGGCTCTCGCGGGGAGAGGACGCATCGGCTGCACAATGCTGCCATCTACCGGGCAGGTCCAGGAATGCTCTGGCCCAGGTGGTGGCCCGGCACTTAAATGCATAGCTGCTCTATAGTAGCACCAGGATCTGTTATCAGGATCTGTTATCTGTTTTCAGGCTTAGCGACTGACACTCACCTGGGTCACACAGCAACTCAAAAAAATATGCAGGTGTTTTATGTTTTGCGGTCACCCGTCTTGTATTTTCCATCTTAAAACAACAAAGAAATATCCTACACCTAAAACTAATATAACACTGTATGTTAACCAACTGGAATTAAATTTAAAAAAATAATAAAACAACAAAGAAGCTGCTAGAAACAGAAACACTGGTCTGGCCAAATAAAATATCCAATGAAGTGTATACAACAAAGAGCAGATCAGTCTCTGGGGTCTGGAACGGTGTGGGTGGCAGTCTTAGGGTCCAAGGTCATTCTCATCCTTATAGATCCATGGAGTGCATGGAAAGAGCATTTGAGTCTTAAGTCTGTTAGCTTTTGTGAGCTCAGTTTCTTCATCACTGACATGGCAATAGTGATGGCCTCAAAGGAATGCCCTGAGGAAAGCTACATGTTATCGCTAATGTGATCAAGTGCAAACTCTTGTTCCCCATCAGAGGTGACTGAGCAAAATGTCACACATCCAGAAGTTGTTGGTGTTGAGGGAAGAATTTAAGATTCTCCATTCCATTTTCCCAGATACTGTTGTTGTTGTTGTTGTTGTTGTTGTTGTTTAATTTTATTTTTTAGAGAGAACGCACCAGCAAGGGAGATGGGCAGAGGGGGAGGTGGGGAGGGAAAGAGAGAATCTCAAGCAGGCTCCACACGGAACACAGGGCTCAATCCCATGATTGTGGGATCATGAGCTGAACCAAAATCAGCAGTCAGACACTCAGCCAACTGAACTACCCCTTCCCAGATACTGTTTTTAATAAAATCTGTCTTTCCTAAATGGTTCTCCCATACCATCACTAGGGATGTTGTAAGGAAGAAATTAAATCATTTTAATAAAAAGCTTACCTCTCCCTGAAGAGAGAATGACAAGGGCATTTGTTTTGGGGGGTGGTCAACTTGACATGTGTGTCAGTCTTATTTTGGGTAGCAAAACAGACCAAATGCTAGACATTTTTGCAGCGAGGATGATTTTCCCCATATTACTTAAGAGAAAACTGAAGTTCATAGAGGTTAATTTTCCAAAGTCAACGAGCAAGTAAGTGATGGGAATAAAACTCACAATTGGGGGAGAGAAAATCAATAAACTTTAGGTAAAGCCAGTCTTGAGCATAGACAGCATACCAGCACATCCATAATGTCATTTCAGATGCAATATGAGAACTTCTCTGCCTGATAACAAGCACTTTTCTCTACCTGCTTATAAAGAAAATGTTACCAATTAGAGAATAATTCTTAAGGTTTAAGACATTTTTGTTCCCCTTTTTTGAAAAGCAAATTCTCCTGAGAACGCTAATAACTTTAAGCTTTAGTCACTTATACCTGCATAAGGAAAAGTTTATTGTATTCTTCCCCCAGAGAGAAGCTTTTGATGAAGAAAGAGATGGAAGAAAAGCATGTGGAGGGTCTGAATACTTACAGGAATTTTTTTTTTAAAAAAAAGGAACACAAAAAGGGAGGCAGTCAGCCCCAAATTGCCTATTTCACTGTTTTACCCAGAATTTCAGCTTTGATGATTGGATGTGTTTTTGGTGCCAAAACATCATATACTGAAAACAACGAAGTTGGAGGACTCACATTTCCTCATTTCAACACTTAGTGCAAAGCTACAGTAATCATGGTATGAGTGTGGCACTGGCATAAGGATTGACATAGAGATAAATAGAATAAAACTGAGAATCAGAAATAGACCTTAACATTTATGGTCAATTGACTTTTGACCAGATTTCCAAGAAATTTAATGGGGGGAAATAGCCTTTTCAACAAATGGTGCTGGGAAAACTGAATATCCAAATATAAAGAATAAAGTTGGACCTTTTAGTCACACTAAATGCAAAAATTAACCCAATATGGCTTATACACTTAAACATCACAGCAAAAATTATAAAACTCATAAAAGAAAATATAGGGGTAAATCAGACTTCTTAAATATGACATCAAAAGCACAAGCAACAAAAGTAAAAACAGATAAACTGGACTTAATTTTAAGACTTGTACTTCAAGGGCCACTCCCACAAAAGTGTAAAGACCCCCTACAGAATGGGAAAAATAAAATTTGCAAATCAAATATCCAAAAAGTGTGTCTAGAATACATAAAGAATGCGTATAAGTCAATGATATAAAAGACAACCCAATTTGAAAATGGGCAAAGAATTTAGCCAGACATTTCTCCAAAAAAGATATACAAATGGCCAAGAAGAACATTAAAAGACCTTCAGCATCATTAACCTTCAGGGAATTGCTAATCAAAACCACAATAAGACACCACTTCACACCTAACCAGATGCCTGTGAAGAAGCCTCTAGGATCCTAGCCCACAGGCATTCAAGTTTTCCCACTGAGGCCCCAGACAAGGTGGAACACAGACAAGTCAGCCTTGTGTGCACTGTCCAAATCTCTGACCCATGTGATCCATGTGCACAAAATGGCTATTGTTTTACACCAAGTTTGGGGTAGTGTGTTATGCTGTCATAGATAACCAGAACATTGTTTAACTCTGTTGCTCAGACTCTCTTGCTCTGTGAACCTGACCAACATAGGACCAAGAAACAAGAAGAACACAGGGTTCTTCCTATGAAAATCACTAGAGATGGTTAATTGGGCATCTGCTATATGCTAGAGTGGTGTTAGGTACTTTCCAGGCTTTATCTTTAATCTTCCTGGCAACCCACCCAAGTTGTTGTAGGAGCCCCATTTTACAGGTAAGGAAGCTGGGATCAGGCAAATTTGAATGACTTGCCCAGGGTCACATAGACAGTAAACAGCCAGGATTGACATCCACACTAATCCGACTATATTCCACCACATCCAAAACCTACGTGCTGCCCCCCCACAGTGTAGCACCCACCCTCCCACCATCCCAAACTGTCCACTGTGAATGCAAGACTATTCCTAAAACTACAAGCAAGGTATTGAGGTATGTAAAGAATGGTGACATTTTTAGTTCCACTGTCAAAACTACATGAAACATGTAGAACACCAAGTGGCAGAGGTGTTCAAGGTGTTTGTTTTCCTTAATTCATCTTATCAAAAGAATTTTAAGTATTAAAAAGGAAATGAGGGGAACTGAAAAATAGGTATTTCATTTTTCTGGCCTCCCCTCCCTGGAATCAAGACTGGTCAAGGGATAGGGAGAGCCTTTTCTCATTTTGGACCAGACTTAGGGGTATAGACCTGGCTAGGTCATTTCTTACCCTGTGAGCAAAAGAGGTGACCAAATTGTGGTAGATGATCCAGTGGTCCATGACTCTTTGGGGAAAGGCCAGAATCTAGAATAACCCTGAGATGTTAGAAAAGAGTTAGCCCCTAGGTATTTCCATATTAACATACTACATGCCATACCCCCAAGCAGTTCTATAAGTATTCAGTATGTAAATCATTTGTTTAATGTCTGTATTAGGGTTCTCCAGGGAAATAGAACTGTCAAGATAGATAGATACATAGGTATCTCCATAGCCAGAGAGAGAGAGTTATTATAAGGAATTGGCTCATTGCATATGGATGCTGAAAAATCCCAAAATCTGTAGCTGGCAAGCTGGAGACCCAGGAAAGCTGATGATGTAAGTTCCAGTACACGTCTGAAGGCAGGTAAAGGCCAATGTCCACTTTAAGAGGTCAAGTCACTGAACTCCTCTCTTTTCTTTTTTAAGTTTATTTATTTATTTTTGAGAGGGGGAGGGGGCAGAGAGAGAGGGAGAAGAGAAATCCCAAGCAGGATCTTAGGAACCATGAGATCATGGCTGAGGTGAAATGAAGAGTTGGACACTTAACTGACTGAGCCACCCAGGCAACCCTGAACTCCCGTCTTATGCAGCCTCTTTGTTCCCTTCAGGCCTTCAGTGGATTGGATGAGGCCACCCACATTGGGAAGGGCAATCTGCTTTACTCAGTCTTCCAATTCAAATGCTGATCTCATCCAAAAGTACCCTCACAGACACACCCAGAATAATGTTAAACTAAATATCTGGACACCCCAGTGGTCCAATCAAGTTGACAAATAAAATGAACCATCAAAATGTCCAGTGCTCCTATCAGACTGTAAGTTCTTTGAGATCATGACTATTTCTTTCCAGTTCTCAGACACAGTGTCAGAACCTGGTATAATAGTCTGTCATCAATAAATGTTTGTTGAATGAATGAAGCATGACCCCAGGAACCTTCTTCACTGACATTAAGCTGCTGAATCCCCTAGGAGCACTAGATTATGACCACACTTACCTGAGTATGAAATAACACTCATGCTGTGAACTACTTGTTAAATGTCAAGGTCCAAAGCAGACGACCTGCCCAGTCACCACCATAACAGTGCTATCAAGTGAAGAAGCAGAAGCTGAAAATAGAGTAAAGGCATTTAGGGATGCAGGTGACTCTAGAGTAATCCAATAGAAATGTAACATGAACCATGTGGGTATTTTTAATGTTCTAGTAGCAACAATGTTAAAAATTAAGCAGTGGGTCAAATTAATTTTAATAATATAAATTACGGTTTTTAAGTATAATTATTTTACCCAACATATGCAAAATATCATTTCAGCATATAATCCATATAAAAATTATGAGTGTAGTGGTTTACCTTCTTTCATACTAAGCTTTTGACACTCACACTTACTGCTCATCTCAGTAGGGACTAGCCACATTTCCAGGGCTCAGCAGCCACAGGTGGCTCAAGCCAGCGCAGTCTAGAGGCAGCAGCGAGATGTCTGACCACTTTCAAGTAAGGATGAGTAGCATCCTCTGAAGCCCTGCTTATTCAGTGAGCCTGACGTGAGTCTCCATGGGATTAAATGTCCACGTCCCCATGTCTTCTCTGATTTGAGAAAAATTGGAACAAGGATCACTATGTACCTAGAGTCTATGGAGCCAGATGGGGCCAGGACTCAGGACCCACTGTTCACAATTGGTAAAACCGGGGAAAGTCACTCAATCTCTCCGGGTGCCAATATCCTGGCAAATGAAAGGCAGTGCAGCTGGGAGAGTCCAGTCTGAGGACTGTGGAACCCTGCACAAAGATGTTCAGGACTCCAGCCTGAACTCCCTGAATGTGGAACTAGTTTTGGCTCCTACTATTGGCTTCTTCCGCAGAATGGCTGAGGCTTGACCTTAAAAAAGAAGGAAATTTGGGACACTTGGGTGGCTCAGTCAGTTAAGCATCTGACTTTGGCTCAGGTCATAATCTCGTGGTTCCTGAGTTCGAGCCCCACATCAAGCTCTGTGCTATCAGCACAGAGCCTGCTTCGGATCCTCTGCTCCCTCTCTCTCTGCCCCTCACCCACGTTTTCTCTCTCTCTCTCTCTCTCTCTCTCTCTCTCTCAAAAATAAACATTAAAAAAAAGAAGGAAATTTTACAATATGTGACAATATGGATGGACCTTAAGGATATTATGCTAAGTGACATAAGCCAGATACAGAAAGACAAGTACTGCATGATTCCATTTATATGAAGTCCCCAAAATTGTCAGAGTCATAAAATCCAAGACTGGAATGGTGGTTGCCAGGAGCTAAAGGGGTGTGTGTGGGGGGGGGGGGGGGGGGCGGGAGGCGGGGAATGGATCATTATTAATCAACAGGCATAAAGTTTCAGTTAATGAATAAGTTTAACTTTTCATCAAAATAAGTTTTTTTTTTCTTAAATGGCTGAATCTTGAAAGGGAGTTCCCACTTCCCTAGGATTTCATGGGGCCCCTGAAGGAAGCTAGCCCACAAGAGGCCATCGTCAAGTGAATTTCTGAGTTGCAGACCCTGGAGGGAGCTGCTGGTCTTTTCCAGTCCAGATGCGGGAGATTTCACAAAGAGCCAATCAACTGCCAGAACACAGAATCAGAGGCATGCTCTACAATGTGGCCAAGCGATATACATGCTCTCACTCTGTCTGCCATTTTTGCATCATCCCACAAGCTCAGAGACATGTGGACTGGAACACTTAGGGATGCTGACATCTCCAGGGAATGATGCCAGGATCAGTCATATTAGGAAGACCATCCCAGACTCATCTGGGGCCCTCACAGCTGCTTCCAATCCTCTGCCTGTGGTCTGGTTTCCCACTGCCTGCACACCTTCAAATTTCTGTAAGAGCAGCTTCTAAATGTCATAGCCATTTAGGAATCTAAATGGTCTCCTATTCTCTAATTTATACATTGGTTTCCTAGAGCCCTTGACATTAACCTCCTCCCCAATGTTGCCAAATTCATATCCCCATTCATGATCTGTCAGGCTCTTTATCTCTTAGAAAGGTAACAGAGGAACAAGGAACAGGCCCAAATGGCTTTTTTGGCTGTCCATAGCGATCTTGGAAATCTGTTAGCGAGGCATCCAATCCCTTCTCCCCTATTGTTAGTACCAGCTGGCGGGCCACAGGCTGACAGTGCACTTGCCAGCATCTGGGTCGTTCTATACTGCAGAATAAAGCCTGGCTGTTTTCTTAATCTCTACCGAAGTAAATGAGGAGTCATGAGCAACTGGTAAATTATATGAATGAGATAAAACAATGTTTATGATACTTCCTGTTTAAATGGAGCCATACAGGAGGGCCGCTGAAGTATGTACCATTTCTAGGTCCCCTACTAGGTAGCCACAAGCTCTCAGGACTGCTGGGGAGGGTGGGATCTGAGGAAGCAGGTACAAGAGAAGCAGACGGATGGGGAATGGAAAGAAAGTGGAGAAAAGGTTTAAAAAAAAAAAAAAGGATGGTTCTGGTGGCAGGGAGGAAACATGTTTGTTGAATGCCTATGTGGAAGACTTGAAGATAACCAGCTGTCAGGAACATGCTTGCTGCTTCACTGCAGGAATATGGCCAGCAGACAGCCTCCAGATGTCAGGGCAGGGCCTGCCTCTGCTGGAGAAGCTCCCTCACATGAGAGTGTGCCCTCCCAGGTCAGCCACATCTGGTGGCTGAGTGAGGCAGAAATATGAAAGGCCTGCCATCATTGCCCCTTGTAGGGCACCTTATATGGGCAGTACTCCCTGCAGCGCTCATGGGTTGGCTGAGGCTTTGTGGGGCTTGCATTGCCTCTCAGCTTCTGCCTGGTCCTGCTTCCTTCTCTTGTCATGCACAGGAGCTGACCCCTCATAAATGCCTCGCGCATCAAATGCCATCTCAGCATCTGCTTCCAAAAACCCAAACTGCAATGGCCTGGATTTGATTATACTGGATATTTTACATACGTTGGCCCTCTTAATGTGCACTATTGTATAGTGTGTGTGTGTGTGTGTGTGTGTGTGTGTGTGTGTGTTGTGTACAGTATATTGTATATAGTATGTATATACTATAGTGTACATATAGCATACTATATATACAATATTATATATGGTATGTATAGTATATTGTATATGTTTCAGTCCCCTTTTACAACTGAGGAAACCAAAGTTCTGAGAGGTTTAGTAACCCACCCTTGGCTCATGCAGTGGCAGAAGGGCGTTTCAGAAGACCTTCCAAGGGGCACCTGGGTGGTGCCGTGGGTTAAGCTTCGGACTCTTTATCTTAGCTCAGGTCGTGATCTCAGTTTGTGAGTCTGAGCCCCACATCAGGCTCTGTGCTGATGGTGCAGAGCCTGCTTGGGGTTCTGTCTTTCCTTCTCTCTGCCCCTCCCCTGCCTGTGTGCTCCCTGTCTCCCCCTCTCTCTCCCTCTCAAAATAAATAAACTTAAAAAAAAAAAAAAGACCCACCAAGTACCAAGTATATTGCTGATGACCTGAAGTGTACCAGAAGGTCAGGGAAAGAGTGGGCCCTTTTAAGGAAAGAACAGAGATGGGTGAAAAATTGCAGTCACGTTTCAGTGACTTTTGGAATCTACCCGGCACCCAAAATATTCCTCCCACCTGGCCAAGTGCTGACTACAATCCCTTTCTTTCCAAAATTGGAGAGGAAAATTAACATATAAATCCTGAGAAGAGAATTGTATCCACTTAATATATTCACACGGTTAAGTCAGCAAGCCCCCCCCTGCCACCCCCTTTGCCACCCCCTCTCTCTGCTCCTTTCTATCATCCCCTGCTTTGCCTCCTGTTCCTATGTTGTCCTAGACCCTGCCATCATGAGAGAAGCGATCTGATAAACTCACTCCTTCAGAGTGACATGCAAATGACAATGTGTGTACATTTTGCAAGATAATTCGGGAAGCTGCTAATGTTTAACCTGAGCAATGGGGTGCCAGATTGGAAAGATATTTTAAGGCAGGAGGATCATGACATTTGCTGTCACTTTGTAGATTTGTGTTTGGAAGTCCAATACTCCCAAAGCTGTTTATCTCTTCCTGGCTATGTTGCCCATAATTGAGATAAGGTAGACAATGGTCCTCTAGCAATTATCTACTGGTTAAAAAACAAACAAACAAAAACTGTTTTTTACACAGACACAGTTAACACAGATATTTTCTAAAAGCTGAAGTAGAATTCTTCGTTAAGCAACATCATTAAATACCAGTCACTAAATATAACAACAATTAAGGGAAGTCTTTTCAATAAAAATAAATAAAATCACTTGAAATCCAATCTTACTGGTCCTTTCAATAAATGCTTAATCTAAGCAGAGCTACCCTCAGCCTGGACTGTCACTCTGACTCTTTCACCCTCTGACACTGCTCTATCACACATCTGAGTTTCTTCAGCCCTCATGTTGGCAAGTCTCTGGATCCTCTATCCTGTGAGAGGGTCCAAAATGTGCCACCCCAAAATATACCACTTTGGCACAGGATTACTTTGAGCTAAAGGCAATTGAGAGCCAAAAGATGTAAGAATAGTTTTCTGCCCTCCCTCTACCTGCTTAAAAGGAGGGAATAAATTTCTCCTTGTGATCTTATCTACCACCCCCTTCCTTCACCCCCTCCCAACCCCAACCAGGAAGAGAAGAGCATTCTCTTTATTTTTTATGGAAGTATAGTTGACATACGATGTTTAAGAAGAGTATTCTTATCGCACTGAGACGAGTTTGCATCAACATATCTTACTAAAATAATTTTTATGTTCCATCAGTTCCTCCATATATTTCCTAGCCACTTCCCCACAATTCATCATGCCTTGAAACCTGTTGGGGAAGGTCATTGAAAACATGTGACTGCCAGGTGACCCATGAGCTGGACCCAAGCACTTGGAAGCTCCTCATCCTCTCCCCTATCCCTGGAATGTAGGTTCTGCTTGCGTTTCCCACTCCCAGAGGCTGCTCCAAGGACACAGCCTTGGGATAGTGATGTGTTGAGAACACCTGCTTTAGAATACATGACTAAACCACTTACAGTCTCTTTATAACTTTTAAGATTTGGTGGGTGGGTGTGGGGATCTATCCATCTTACTGCCACCCAAGAGCAGCCTTTGCTTGTTAAAACCTACCACCTACCAAGCTGGAGTGGTCTGTTGCTTTCTTCCATCTCTATGGGGGCCAGTTTCAGATTACACCTTGGAAGAGAAGCTCCCAAGAGGGTTGTCTAACCAATTCTTTGAGTTTCATTTCTTTTCTGTGAACTTCTGTGCTCATAAAATTTGGTAAAATGTTTGCTCTTTTCTCTTGTCAATCTGTCTCTTGTTAGTTTAATTCACAGACCCTCAGAAAAAGAACTTAAGAGGGTAGGGAAACTTCCCCCTCCCCCCCTCCCAATATCAGCTATAGGCATCTTTTTACTCAAGCCAGAGAGCCCTTTTGAGTACTATTGAGCTTCCCTCTCTCTGGGCTCAAGACTTATTCTACCTAACAATGCAAGCTTTCCTTGTTCTCTATTTTAAGGAAAAACACTTTCTAAATCATCTGTCTACTGAAAGGTAAAGTTCACCATCTCCTGGGCTTTCTCTAGAAGTGGAAAGCTTGAGACATAAGGATAAAGTGCCACCTGGAAGTCAAGAGGTTTGGGTTCTTTCCTAACTCTGTTTTATGGTCTTTGCAATATCCAATCTGGGGACAGCTTCCTTACAGAGGAAAGGGAAGGGAAAGGAAGGGAAGCAGAAGAATTGACTCTGACTTCAGTCCTCTGCTCACTCTCAGAGTCACCTTGACCCAGCCCCTCATCTCTCTAAGTTTCAATTTCCCCATCTATAAACTGAGAGGAAGGGAAGTTCACTAGATCAGTGTTTCTCCAGGTGTGGTGCTCCTCCACCACTACAACCCACATGCCACCCCCACAGCCCAGCAACATTTGGGAATTTATTAGAAATGCAAATGTATGAGCCTCATCAAGACCTACTAAATCAGAATCTCTGGGATGCAGCCCAGAAATCTTTTAGTAAACTTTCAGGTGATTCTTACTCAAATTTGAGAACCACTGGCAGAAATGATCCTTACAGACTTCTTCCAGATTAGAAACCTTTAAACCCTTTTCACCCCAACTTTAAGATATCTCTCTCTCTCCCTCCCTCTTTCTCATAAAAACAAAACAAACAAAAAACAAAAACAACAACAACAACAACAAAAACCTGCTCCAAACATCTCTCTACAGACTACTAACTCCAAAGGACTTAAAATAAAATTTGCATTCAGTGATTTCCATAGCAACCTTAATAAAACCACTAAGATGCTTTTGTTCTTTAATATACCTGCTACTTCTTTTAAAGGGACTGTGTTTCTTTTTCAGTTATAAATCCAATCTTAAGTAAGAATAGCTCTTAAAAATATTTCAGTAGTACCTAATTACAGTCCCAACCAGCAGAACAAAGAATGTCATTTAAATCATACCACTTAATTGATCCTATATGCCAACTCTTCTAAAGGCCAACTCTCAAGATGGAACACAATCTAAGCTCCTAAATCCACATGAAAGAATCTGTCTCCGTAATAGTATTCCACACACCATTATTGATTTCACACTCTATCCATTGACCCAGAAATAGCTACCAACTCTAATTGGTGAGCCACCCTGTCCCACTCTCAGACCATGAATTTCTGGTGCAGGTAATTCCACACTCAGTTCCTGGGTTGGCCAGTGAAAGCCTTCCTCGCCCTGGGCATATGACCTATGTGACTCAAAGGTAGGAACATGAGCCCTCAAAGCCAATGAGATGTTGACTAAATCTTCTGGGATATACACATGTGATATTTCTCACTGGACAATAACCTGAAGTGATGACACCTAGAATTCCACATGGTTTAATCCCATGACAGAAAACCTGTCTGAGATGGAGCCCCTGAACAAGTAGAACTGAGAGGCCAGGAGAGTGAAGGTGGAGCCAGATATCATTTCTGAGCCTGTATCCAACAATGCCTTAAACGAGCGCCCCTCTGGACCTTTTGGTACAAGATACATTAAGTTTGCACTATCCACTTTGGGTTGGCTTTTCTATTCCCTGACACTAAAAACATTTTAATGGGCACAGAGTATAAATTAATACATCTTTTGGTAGGCAACTTGTCAGCATCTATAAAAAAATTTTTCATGTGCGTAACTCTTGTCCTAGAAATTCCACTTGCAGAAATAAAGTCTTCAGAAATGCTCTCACAATTTTGGAAATACACACACACACACACACACACACACATTCATGAAGTTCATTGAAGTATTATTTTTGAGCAAAGAGTTGGAAGCAGCCTAGTGTCATTTGATAGAGGAATGGACCAATAAATCATGTTGCACCTATATCATGGGATACTGTGATGCCATTAGAATGAATGAGGTAGATCAATATAGTGACAGGAAAAGAAAGTCAGATTTCTATTGATAAGTAAAAATAAACAGTTTCAAATGATATTTTTATACTATATTGGAGGTGGTAGGGATGAATACATGAAATCAAAAAGGTCTGCAAGGATCAAATGATTACTTCTGTGGAGTGGGATGAGCAGACATTTATTTTAAAGCATTTTATATTATAAAATGTTTAGCTCAAATGTAAACTACTTTGGCAAATAATAAAACAAAAAAAGAATAAAAGAAAAGCACTAAAAAGCAATGCATTTAGTTATATTTTGTTTCAGCAAACAAGCAGTGCCTACTGTATGCTAGGCTCTATGCCAGGCCCTGGATATCCAAAGATGAGCCTCAATGTAAAGGTAACACCAAGGAGTATATCTGCGCCATAAAGTAACTGTGCCTCACCTACTTTTTTGAAGATTTGGTCATAATGCATCACAGAGTAAATCCATCTCTTAAAAGTAAAGCCATGGGTGGGTACCTGAGTGGCTCAGTGGGTTAAGCATCTGCCTTCTGCTCAGGTTACTCTTCTTCTCACGGTTACTGGGTTCAGGCCCTGCGTTGTGATCTGTGCTGACAGCTAAGGGCCTGGAGCCTGCTTCGGATTCTGTGTCTCCCTCTCTCTCTGCTACTTCCCTGCTCACGCTCTGTCTCTCTCTCAAAAATAAATAAAGATTAAGTAAAAAAAATTTTTAAGTAAAGCCATGGGTTTTGGTGCATGTAAAGTTATTACCACCAAGTTACCATTCAGTGCTATCAAGAAATGTGTTGGTTGCATTTTACATCTAACTAGTTTTTCAAGGGCTTCCCCCCCCCCCAAAAAAAAAAAAAAACCCAGAGCTCATGGCAATGATGATGAGATTGCTGGGAAAACCAATAGTTGTCATAGACTTGACCCCCAGCCACCCCATAAACAATATTCGCTTTCACTCTGTGAAATAGGCAAATGAGTTTTTGAGACAAAGAACATCTCAAAAACCAAAATCCATAGGGCTTCCTATGTGCAGGGCTCATGCACCCCTGAAAACTGACCTGAGACCATCAACTCATGTCTCAGAGGCCACCAAACACCCGCTGTGAAGCGACAGTATGCAGTGGTTTCCAGAGAGCACTGGATTCATTCAGTGGAGAGGTTTTAGTACCCCGTTCTAGGCCCACTCCTGGGCAACTCAGTTTCAATGAAGTAATGAACTGTTTACACTCTCTTAACTATCTGATCGTGTGTTTACTCACACTCTTGCCACTGTGCTGTTAACTCCATAAGAGTAGGACCATGCCTCTCCTTATAGCCCCATCTCTAGCACAGGGTCTGACGCATAACAGAGGCTCAATGGATATTGTTGAATTAATAACCCGTTCTTTAGACAAACCATGTTTAAAGATTTTTAATATGAGGTACAGTATTTTCACCTCCCTTCTTTGAGTGGTACTACAAGAAGACTAAGAATTACAGATTAAGGAAGAAGCAAATGAGATGGTGTATATGGAACCATCTGTAAACTTTAGAGTGCTATGTGAGTCTTGGTGATTAGTGCTCAGGAAACTGGTTAGCTTCTTAAAAATGGCTCTATCATATTCCCAACTTAATAGCTGATTTTGAAAATAAAGATTGGAGAGAAGTAGACACTTCAATACGTGCATTAAAGTATGTTTTTGTTTATGTTTTTTATTTTTATTTTTTTAATTAGAGGTTAATTTATATTTTTTAAGTTTATTTATTTAATTTGAGAGAGAGAGAGACAACACGTGCATGAGCGAGGGACAGAGAGAGAGAATCCCAAGCAGGCCCGGCACTGCCAGCGTGGAGCCCGATGTGTGGCTCAAACCCACTAACCGTGAGGTCATGACTTGAGCTGAAGTCAGACACTTAACAGACTGAGCCACCCAGGCACCCCTGCTTTTATGTTTTTTTAGAAACCTGCCTCGTTTTGTGCATTTATGATGTTGATGAAGAGCAAAGCACAACCCCAATCATAGAGTCAAAAACTTTTAGAGCTAGAAGGGACGTAGGTCAAGTATTGCACATCTGTCGACATCTGTCACCTGATAGATGCAAAGTCTAAGTCCACAGAGGCAAAGTGACTTGGCTAGAGTCACCCAGCTAATTCTTCAAAGAGCCAGGACAAGATCCTTTATCTTCTGACTTCCATTCTTCCTCTACATCATGCTGGGTCTGAAATTCTGACTGTGCTGGTCATTGTTAGACAATGGCTGGTATCTGGCTTTTCACTGTAAAACCAATATCCCAAAGCAAAAGTTAAATCAACATTATACTCAGTGTCAATGATAACAAATTAAGCTGCTTTAAGCTTAACAAAAACACCTCTTTTCTGCATACAACTTTTTCTTCCCCTTCTCTTCCCCCCACCAAACTCACATTTGTCCTGGATACCCCAATGCAAGTGGCAATTCAGAAAGCTTCAGCAGCTAAATGCCAGTCAGAGCAAAGCCCTATTCTCAGCCACAGAAATAAAGCAGTTGAAAATGCTGTACATTCAAGTCACAAAAGATATGATTTCTGCCTGAGATTGTCCGATAACAGAAATGAATGATGGTTCTTTGCCTGAAAATACATATTGATTGTTGGCTGTGAGTTTCACCATGTTTAATGCGGGAGTCACCATCCTTCAAATGTGTGGGAATTGAAGTTGCTGTTGCCTATTCCTTGCAGGATGATTTGTAGCAAGAGACAAGACAAAGCAGGAGAAATGTCTACATCCAGGTCAGGCTGGACCTTCTCCAGCCAATTTTCCATCCTGGATTATTTGATCTTCACTTCTAAGGTCCCAGTTTATTGCATGCAAAGAGCAGATTGATTGCCTGCATTTGACTAAGATGGAGGTGCCCTGCTATTCTTTAAAATCTTTTGCAGAACTGAGTTCTTAAAAATCACCCCATATTCCCAGGCCCAGCCACCATTTAACAACTTAAATCTCTGGTGGCATGATCTACCCTACTTTCTCCTGGCCTGTGAATGGGAACAAATAGAAACCAACACAGATACCAGGTAACATCATCTCTCCCTAAGCCAGACTAAACTTCATCCTTGCCGCTCAAATGCAGCAGTAGATGTTTGTATCTATCACTTTCTGATGCTTAAAAAGCATTAGGCTCTTCTGACTAACTTGGCTACCAAAAATGCTCAGAAGGTAGTTGGCTGGTCATTGTTGGTCAACAGAGGGAGAGAACAGTCTGTCTGAGCATTAGCTTCATGCTACATAAAACCCCAAGACACTGGAGGCCAGTGAGCTGGAAATATCTTATGGGATAGAATTCAAGGGCTCCTAAAAGTTTCCCCTAACCCAGGACCCTTCCCCAGCAGCCTATACCTAAAATCTCACCATTGCAAATCTGTTTCATGAGAGTTCTATTGAATTAGGGTCTCTAAGTGGCCCTCATAAAAATTCAAGAACCACTAAGAGGATTGCATATTATCTCCACCCTAGCAGAGATGTCTTCTCAGATGACAGGCACCAAGCAAAAGGCTTTATGAGAATATGAAACACCCAGATGGGGAAAGACATTGGGGACAGCAAGAGAGTCAGAGAAAGGAATTGCAGAAAGACACCCCCGAATTCCAATTTAACCCAGGATCAGCTCGAGGGAAACACCAGTCCAGTTTATAAGAGAAATCAGTCCCAGTGAAAGGTTCTGAAGATAAAAGTAGCAAAATTCCAGAGGACATTTGGGAACCTGCTCAGTGAGTCCCAGAAGAGGTTTTTCCTGCCTTTCCAGCCCTATAGCTCACACCATTGCTTTCTCCCGGGTGCCTAATGAAGGAAACAGGACCAGCGGGCAGGCACAAGGAGGATTTGAAGAGAAACATACCTTTCAATATAATTGAGTGTCATTAAAAAGGTTTGTAATGCTTTATATAGTCGGCAAGACAAATTAGTTGACTTAACCTTCTTTTTAGAAGTATAGAATACTGCAGTTAGAGCAGCACAAAAAAAAATCCCCCTAGGTACACCAATATTTTATCATTGTTGTCGGCTCTTGCTCTCTAATGAATGACTTAATCATGTTTCTCCTTCCTCTCCGTTAGAACAGAGTCGTTACCCCTACTCAGTTGAGACAGGCTGCACATGTAGTCATGGCCTCTTTATCATCTCCTTCCAGGAAAGTCTTTGCTGACTGAAGTTCTCCTACTCTGTATGGATCCTAATATTGCCCAGAGCTGCCATATTCACTAACTTTCTTTTATGGCTTGTTTTAAGTGACTGCTATAGAGGTGGTACGGAACATATTCGCACTCCCATCCCCCCTACTTCATGTGTATCTGTTTCACCCAGATCTCTAATACTAACTGAAACAATGTACTTCTTGCATTTTAGGATAGCCAAACTCATCTGAGATTATCCAATGTAACTATCACAGAACTCACTGGCCTCTGAGGAAACCTGCCCAGGGATACCTCCTCTGAACTCTCTCCTCTCAATCTTTGGATGTGCTTACCTCATTATCCGCCATCCTCCTTCAAACTCATTTCAGGATAAATGCTATACCACCTCCCTTCTGAGGTCTTGTCCTCAACTTTCAATTGGTCTTGTCCATTTTGCCTCCTACTGTATCTTCAAATAGTAACTTTCTACCTCTACCCTTGTCATAATACTTTCTTCCACCTTCTCACTCTCAGACTCTAAATGTGCACCTGGCTCCCCCAATTAAAAGCACATCTTGGGATGCCTGGGTGGCTCAGTTGGTTAAGCATCTGACTTTGCTCAGGTCATGATCTCACAGTTCATGAGTTCAAGCCCCACATCGGGCTCTCTGCTGTCAGCACAGAGCCCCCTTCAGATCCTCTGTTTCCCTCTCTGCCCCTACCCCCGCCTTGGGCTCGCTTTCTCTTGGAAAAAAAAAAAAAAAACAAAACCTCAATTCTCTCTCCATGTAGAAAGTGAAAGACTGGCTCAATGACTAAAATTTATGTCCCTTAAGCCATATTTCTAAAATGTCAGTCACACCGTGGATACTCAAATGTGGTTATTTTTTCACCCAGTTGTGATGGATTTGTTCCTCAGCCTTCCAGCTAAGTCAGAGTGGTGCGGCCTCGTGGAAAGAACATAGACAGATTTTCAGAGTCAGGCAGATCGCCCACCTACCATCATATCTAAATAATGGTGTGGGGTGTTGACAGTTTGGTGGGATTGTGCATAAAGAATCAATGTTTGGAGGTGAGGGGCACCTGGGTGGCTCAGTCGGTTAAGTGTCTGACTCTTGATTTCGGCTCAGGTCATGATCTCACAGTTTCTGAGTTCAAGCCCCAAGTCAGGCTCTGTGCTAACAGCTGGGAGCCTGCTTGGGATTCTCTCTCTCCCTCTCTCTTCTTCAAAAATAATAAATAAACATTTTTTAAAAACCTTTTAAAAAGCCCTTCCCTGTTCATGTTCTCCCTCTCTCTCTCTCTCTCTCTCTCTCTCTCTCAAAAATAAATATTTTTTAAAACCTTTCAAAAAAAAGAATCATTGTGGGGTTTTTCCCTCTCCCACCTTCAAAGGTGGGGCCCACAATCTCAGTGACCATTGCATCGATCTCCAGTCTCAAGAGACACACCTGGCAAATAGAAGCCACTTATCACATGTATGTTGAGCTAACATGCAATGGAGATGACAAACATAACAGATATCAGACACCATGGACATACAGGAGGAAACAAATACAAGATTTTCGGAAGTGCCAAGAAATCCCTGGAAATCCAAGAGCAACTGTCCAGAAATGGGCAAGAGGAAAAAGGGCAAGGCAGGGAGTGCCATGATCACCACAGAACAAAAAGTAAGAAACTAAAGATTCCCAGAACAAGGGACTCTGACATTTGGTTCTCTAGTACTCCTTTAAAAAGGAGATTTCTATTAAGAACTTTTTGAATGACTCTACAATATTGATATGGGCATTTTTCGTCATAAAATGTTTTTTATGTCAATCAGCAAGAATTTTAAACTTATTTGGGTCAGGTATAGGGAGAAGAGATGGAAGAAATTGGAGGGAGGATTAATTATCTGAATGAACATCTAGGAAACATATTCAGGCATGCACATCCAGAAACTAAAAGGCATCTTAGGTCCAGATTGAAGAAGGGTGTAAGTTTCCCTAGGGAAGGTTTCTTCCAACCCTTTTGATGTTTATTTATTTTTGAAAGAGAGAGAGACAGACTGTGAACAAGGGAGGAGCTGAGAGAGAGACATAAAATCTGAAGCAGGCTCCAGGCTTTGAGCTGTCAGCACAGAATCCAATGCGGGGCTCAAACTCATGAACTGCAAGATCATGACCTGAGCCAAAGTTGGACACTCAACCAACTGAGCCACCCAGGCACCCCTCTTCCAACCCTTTTGAAAAGGCATCCTTGAGCTAGTCTCTGCCCCTGTTTTAGCTTTGGATGTTTCAAAATTGTGTAGCATTTTATACTCCATAATTTTAACCATTTATTTGTTTTGGTGAAAGAGTATATAGAGGGTTGCAGAAGAGAATCCGTATATTATTAGGCACTCGAATCTCCACACAATCATTAAGCAAAAGGTGGTTGATCAACAACTCTCCATGTGGAAGAGAATTCTCTGTCACAGAAAGAAAGGAAGGTTTTAGTATCTCAAGGCCTCTGAGATTGCACCTAAAACATTGGTCACACGTTCCAACAGCCAGAAGGCTGTTATCAGAAAGAATTCATAGCAGAGACAAAGCTAATGATGACACTAGAGTGCCATTATCAAGAGAAGCCGGTGGCTAGCAAGTTTTCACCTGCTTCAAAAGAACATGACATATTTTCTGATGTGCTTACTCTCCTTGGAGGAATAAACGATAATAAATGTGAAATACTATCTTTACCATAATTTAAAAACAATAGATTCTGAAGATAGGAATATGAATTTTTAATATTTTCTTCTTTGTTTTTTCTCTTGTGACTCAAATAAAACCAGATACTGTATTTTGTGGTCAGTCTCAATACAGTTTGCACACAAAAGAATCCAAAAGAAGATACTGAAAAGTAAATCTTTATAGAATTCTCCTGAAGAAAAAAGAAAGGGTATTAGATGGCATGATGCTAGGGAAAGCCTCTTAAGGTCTTTTTTTTTTTTCTATTTCTCCTTAGCAGCTCCCTGCAAAACTCCATCCTTCCTCCTCTCCCTTCCACACTGATCACTTGCCCAGAGATCTGTTCTGTTCTTCCAATAGCTCAGCGCTCTTTCCTCTACAAGTCAGACTTGTCTCTCTTCCTTCCAGCTCTGCGGACTCACAGTTTCTCAACTAGCACAGCAAACACTAGATCCTAGCCTCCTTAGCAAAGGGGCATGGGAAAAACTGTGATTACTTACATATTAATACTTTTTAATGTCACTGGTTCCATCATACCTGTAATTTCTAAAATTTTTAATGAACGTGTATAACTTTGTAATCAGAAAAAAAAAGCCACATTTCCCTTTGTCAATAAAACATAGAGTGTCTTTAAAATGTATTTTAGGGGTACCTGGGTGGCTCAGCTGGTTAAGTGTCTGACTTCAGCCCAGGTCATGATCTCACAGTTCGTGAGTCTGAGCCCCACGTCAGACTCTGTGCTGACAGCTTGGAGGCTGGAGCCTGCTTCGGATTTTGTGTCTCCCTCTCTCTCTGCCCCTCCCCAGCTCACGCTTGCACTCTGTCTCTGTCAAAGATAAATAAAACTTTAAAAAAATTGAAAAAAAAAGAATAAAATGTATTTTAAGGGGCACCTGGGTGGCTCAGCCATTTAAGCGGCAAACTTTGGCTCTGGTCATGATCTCACAGTTCACGGGTTCAAACCCCAACTCAGGCTCTGTGCTGACAGCTCAGAGCCTGGAACCTACTTCGGATTCTGTGTCTCCCTCTCTCTCTCTCTCTCTTCCCCTCCCCTGCTTGTGCTCTCTCTCTCAAAGGTGAACAAATGTTTAAAAAACATTTTTAATGTATCTTAAAACAGTGGTGCTTGGATTTTAGAATTTTATAATTTTAATTTATTAAATCCTGGGGATTAACACAGAGCTAATAACTTTATATTTTGCCCCCCCAAGAGGATTATTTCTTAAAGCTGCTACTGCATCATTTCATAAAAGAGAGAGCATTTTAATAACTTTAAAAGTAGAGTAGACATAGATTCTCCTGACTGGCTAATAGTTTGGACCAATTCTTTTTTTGTTTTTTTTTTAAGTTTTATTTATTTACTTTGAGAAAGAGAGAGAGCATGAGCAGGGGAGGGGCAGAGAGAGAAAGGGAGAGAGAGAATCCCAAGCAGGCTCTGTGCTCTCAGTGTGGAGCTTGATGTGGGGCTCGAACCCACAAACCATGAGATCATGACCTGAGCTGAGATCAAGACTTAGAGACTTAACCAACTAAGGCACCCGGGTGCCCCATGACCAATTCTTTTTGTATTGGGTCAGAGTAGAAAGAACTTGACTTCTGTTGGTAAAAATTAGATACCCTTTTATGTTCAGAACAAGATACAATTACATACACTTAATCATTAACATAATATTTGAACTTACTTGCAATTGTTTTTCATTTCACTGATTTTTTTCATTATTCCTAACTACAAAGCACTATGCGCACATGCCCAGCCCCTCAAACTCACTGGGAATAGAAGCAGCTTACGAAGCTTTTTCAATGGGCTTTTATACTGTTTTGCTTTGTCTTTCTCGTTAACGTAACATTCCCTTTTCTGACTTTAACGTAACGTCTCTTATTTAGGATGTAAATCTAGATGTAGCCAAACCAGATACATTTTAGGAGACATTAAAGGGCTTAAAATTTATATGATAAAATAAATCACTTGTTCTCAGTAAGCAGGACTAAGTAACGCATTGTTGGATTTCAGAATTTCAGCTGATTGCAGCTGCCAACTTCAGGCCGCTGTCGGCTGGCTGGCTAGGGTTGGTTGGGGCTGACTGAACTTCACGCATGCTGGAATCATACAGACAGAATTGGCCACCCCATCAGAGAGTGCTTTGTGTTTGCCTTTGTTTTTGTTTTTGCTCCCACATGAGGCCCTTTATACTTCATTAGGATTAGGAACAATATTCATTTTAATGCTTTTGCAAATTATGGCAGGTTGAAACCTGAGCTAAAAAGAACCATATTTCTTGTACTCCAGTATCCTATATAGCTGCCTCCCTAGGAGGTAGCTCAGCTGACCTGCTTCTTAATTCAGCCCTACAAAATTCACTTGAATAATAGGTTTGACTTTTAAGTAAAGTTTAAAAACCGCAAAAGAATAAGCACGCACATCAGGGTACACCAGAGAGTTAGAATGGGTACTTGTAAAATGAAGAGTATTTTTATTTTGTTTTTAAGATTTTAAAAGTATATTCTTTTTGAGACAGAGAGAGAGAGTGCATGAGTAGGGAGGGGCAAAGAGAGAGGGAAACAGAGGATCGGAAGCAGGTTCTGGGCCATAGAGAGCCGGATGCAGGGCTGGAACTCAGGAACCCTGAGATCATGACCTGAGCAGAAGTTGGACGCTCAACCCAGGCTCCCCTGAAGAATATTTTTAAAGTCTCACATGGTTATTGACTACCGCCCTATTTCCCTCATGAGCACTTCATCCGGCCCAAACAGTAACAATCACTTTACCTTTGAAGAAATTAGCTTTGACTACTGCCAGATGTGGGAAGGAAAGGGGAAATGAAAAGAAGACAACCCCCAGTGATGGCTAACAGTGTACCCTCTCTCTTTCCCAGGTGAGTGAAGAGAGATGAGTCTATTCTGCCTATGTCCACCTTTTCCCCCTATAATTGGCCAATGTCCCCTGTGGAAAATATATTCAATGGCAGCAATCTCTTCCCTTTCCCCTTACAAATCTGCACCCATTTTTTGCACTGATACAATTCACTTGATTTCCAGAGAGGACCCCACCCGGAGTGAGAGAATCAAGCCGAGATTCCTCTCCAACATCCTGGGGAGCAGCCCAGCTCCATCGCCCCACTGGCAGTGTACCCACATGGATGGGAGATCAGGGCCGGCAGGACTTGGCACTTGGTGGAGCTGCCCTCTGAAGCTCATCCAATAATCCCCCCCACTGGATGCAGGAGGTATGGAGATAATGATTATTTCCTGAATATCGTGCTGTTTAAACAGCCCTGCTGCAGTGTTTGGAGAGATTCAGGATGTTTTTGCATCCCAGGTGCTGTTGGAGCTGCGGAGCTAAGCTAAACACAATGCACAGGCATTGAGAACAGGTGGTGGCTGGCCAGATTGCTGGCAGTCAGGGTGGTGGTGGCTGTTTTTCTTGTTCCAGAAGTTGGCAGAGGAATGCATGCTTCGGTACAATCAGTAGCTTTCCATCCTCAGAAAAAGAATGTTTTCCCTGACCCCAGAGCGTGAAGACACACGTCTGCACTGCTGAAAAGCCCTTTCTGAGATGGAACAAAGTCTGAAACTGCAGACTGCCATTCAGAATCATCCTGGCTTTATCCCTGATTTTAGCTGAAGCTTTTTGGCTTGTAAAATGAGTGACCCACTCAAGCTAGCTGAAGAGGGTATGTGTGTGTGTGTAGAGGTGGTATTGTAAGGACATGAGGGAAGAAATAGCTCTAGGGCTCAAAGGAGCTAGAAATCCACCAGGAATCAGATGTCTCAGGGACTGTGTAGCCCCTCCCACCTCTAGGTCCATCACAGACCCCTCCCTCATCAACTGTTTTCCTGTTTGCCATGGCCCCCATGACCCCTAGCCTCGGCCACCTTCTTGGAAAGTCCTTCCCTGACCCCCATTTGCTGCTGTCTCTCCCAATTCTCTATCAGATAACTGTTTTATCATTCCATTGCCTTTGTCACTGCAATGGATGGAATGTTGGTCTCCAAAATGCATATGTTGAAATCTGATCCCCAATGTGATGTTATTTGGAGGTGAGGGCTTTGGGAGGTAATTAGGTCATGATTAGTTCATAATTAGGTGGAACCTTCATGAATGGGATTAGTGCCCTTTAAGAAGAGGCCAAAGGGCTACCTAGCCCTCTTTCTGCCATGTGAGAATATAACAAAAAGCTGGCTGTCTGCAAACCAGGAAGCAGGACCTCCCCAGAACCCAATACTGCTGGTACCCTGATCTTGGACTTCCAGCCTCTAGAACTGTGAGGAATAAATTTCTGTTGCTTATCAAGCACCCAGCTTATGGTACTTTGTTATAGAAGCCTGAACTAATACAACTGCCCCCAAAATTTTTTATTTGCTATTCTTTTCCCCACTTTAGCACACCCTCAGTGAAAGCAGGACTTTGACTTGTACATCACCACCATCCTAAAATAGCAGGAGGCAGGTAGCACTCATGAAATGCATGATCTTTCACACCCCCTGCTATGGAATTTCTGTGATTTTTGGTTCAGATTCCCAAGAGAGAACATCTGATTGGTTCTCTAGCCAGCAAATGGACTTGTGCCTTTAGTTCGGGCATCTGTCCTCGGTCATAGGGGAGGGGTCATAGACTGCCCTCTACAAGGGACTGAAAAATGCTTGGTCTCTAAGGGATCTATGGGTGAAGAAGACACTGAAACTTGTCTCAGAGGGGACTTGCCACCTTGCAGAATTACCTCCCACTACACATGTATGTACACAAGTGTGTGTACAATCCATTTGCTACCCTATGCATGTGGGTCAGTCTTCAAGAAGATGCCTAACTCTGATTAGACATTCAAACTTGACGTTAGGTCACCCTGTATCCCCTGCTTCCAGATCTTGCCTCAAGCTATTCCCTCTCTGCCAGAAAGCTTCACCCCCAACTAGCCCAATCTCCATGATCAGTCTACAGATGTTATAACCTTATTTCAGAAATCAACTCAGATTTTAGCCCTCTCTCAGATTCTGCCATTCTCAATTAGCCACTCCTTTCCCCAAACTCAGGATCTGCCTTGTTGTGACCTCTATTAGGGACTTACTCCAGGCTTCTTTCCAAGACAAAGGTAAGAATCAGATAGTAAAATGTAAATTTACAGAAGTAAAGCGTGACATCCATGCCGGGTACAAGAGACTGCTAGGAGTGTCTTCATGCAGAGGACACAGGTTCCTGAAGAAGGTTGTTAGAGGGTACTGTGGAATGTACAAAATGACATAGAGAAAAGTCGTAAGGCTGATAAGGTTACACTTTGCCTATCTAACAACAAAGACAAGCCCAGTCTTTACCCGATGCAAGATATCTCTAGATTTACCCCTGAGACCAATGGGCATCAACTTTGGCTGTGTACTAAGGTCACCTGGGGTGCTTTTGAAAAATATCCATGTCCAGACCCTCACTCTAGAGGTGGTGACTTAATTGCTCTGAGGTGGGACATGGTCACTGAGAACCACTTGGAACAAAACACATATCATAAGAGAAAGACAAGGGCTTTGGTTCCAAAGTGGACTGAGCATGAATCCCAATCCCATCCTTTACCATCTTCACACATCTTCTGCAAGTCACTTAAAATGTCTTGAGTCTCCCTTTCCATACATACAAGTAAAATGCGGCTAGTAATTCTTATCTCATATGATTATTGTAAGGATGGAGAAAACATGTTTAAAATTCCTAGAACATAATAGGCCCTCAATGGAATGGTGGGTATAATGTCCCACCATTATTAATGTCCCCCCACCCCCAACAACCTGCTGCACAGTGATATTTAACACTATATGGTTTAAATATATAAGGCAGTGCTGCCTATGCAACAAAATATTACTGCTTTAAAGAGGGTTGCTTTGCTTCTGCATAGACCCCCTCAGCCGTCATGTGGGAAAGTTGCTTGGCAGCCGGATATACTCTTCTCTGAGAGGTAACATCATCCAGACTCTGATTCTTCATTGAGGCGCTATGCCCTTAATAAGTAACATTTGTGTCAGCAACTCCAGACCAGGAGGCAGCTATTCTGTCACAAAGCAACTGACACAGAAGTCAGTCAGTAACTGCTCTTGAATAAGAATGCTGTGCCTACAGAAAGCAGTGGGTAGCAAAGACACTATGGGAATATCACATGAATGTGGGCCAAGCATCTTTCACATTGTTCAGCCACATTTACATATGAGAGAAAAGCCAGCACCATACACAAAAAACAAGGAGAAATACATTTCCTGTTTTTTATTAGCAAAATAATAGTATCCAGTTCCCAAATTCCATTAAAGAAATACTTCCTGGCTTTTTCCTGTACTTGTCCCCCTTCCCACCCAAAACTGGAACTAAATGTATAATGCAATGGTATAAAGTCTGGCTTGACCAAGTTTGTAGGTAAGATAAACATGTCATAGTCTGAACCACTAGAGAAGAGAAAATGGCACATTGTAATCAGGATAATTATTTGTTGACTTAATTTCGATTGTGAAAATGTTGATGAGCCTAGCTTCCCTACTTTAAAATATAAGGTGGGGGGCACCTGGGTGGCTCAGCTGGTTAAGTGTCCAACTTCGGCTCAGGTCACGATCTCACGGTTGGTGGGTTCAAGCCCCGCATCGGGCTCTGTGCTGACAGCTCAGAGCCTGAAGCCTGCTTCGGATTCTGTGTCTCCTTCTCTCTCTGCCCCTCCCCTGCTCCTGCTCTCTCTCTGTCTCTCAATAAATTAATTAATTTAAAAAGTTAAAAACAAATTAAAAATAAATAAAATATAAAATGTGGTAGGAAATTCCAACATGGAAGTTTACAGATTAAATTAAGACAAATGATTGCAAGACAAACAAAAAATACCTATGATAATGAAAGTATCCTGATCAGGAGCCTAATTCATGAATTAACCTATTGATTTTTCTCAGCTGTGAACATTAGCCAGTGCTTTGTTGTTTTCCTCCATCTAGTAGTGGGTCAACAAACTATGGCCCATGGGTCAAACCCAGCACACCACCTGTTTTTTAAAATAAAGTTTTATTGGTACACAGCCACATTCACTTGTTTACATATCTATGTAACATCTACGGCTGTTTTCATGCTACAATAACAGAGTTGTACAGTTTTGAGATTGTATAGCCTAAAAAGTTTTAAGTATTTCCTATGTGACCCTTTGCCAGAAAAGTTTGCCAAACCCTGCTCAGTTAAAACACAGAATAAGATCATCTCCCCACCAAAAATACTTAGGCTAACCATGATAGCTTCAGTAAAAATATATTAAAATACATGCTTGAAGATTTACACTTTATAAAGAGTACACGGAATAGCAATAATGTGTTTATTATTTGTTACATACCATTTGGGAAAAATTACTAAGCAAAATTACCTTATACCACTAAATATCTATTTTTATATAGATAAGAGTTATGCCAACAGTAAAGATTTCATTTCAGTCTTTATTAATAATTATTAGATGCTTAGTTATCTTCACCTATCAGGGAAACTTGAAAAAGAAATACAGTTCATATTATTTCTGTCTTAGTTTTTCCACAGATTAAATGTAAAAGGAAATGGAGCTGGTGTGTTTAATTCAACTCAGCACTTTCTAACAAGGATGAAATAGTGTCAATTATATGCACTGCAGTTGTTTTAAAGCAAACTGAAACATAAAATATACTCAATTTAATTAAAGCATAAAAATAAAATGAGGTATCAATAGTAAAAGAGTGAGAACAGCAGTATTGGTATGGTAATCTTATTTATGCATCTAGATTTACTGCATCCAGAATTGTGTGGGTTTTAAACAGTCATTAATGGGAATCTGGGTAAAATAGAGCAACAAAGGAGGAAAAAAACAATTTAAATAAGTGATATTTTTCTTCTTTGCATTTAGCCATCGTCTAAAGAAGGGGCCATTAAAATTTTAAATCAGTTTTTAATCAAACTTTAGTGGTATAATATTTAATTGAAAACACCACCAGATGTTCTTTACCAAAACATCTTTCATAATGGCTAAATCAAGGTCTAAGGAGTTATTTAATGAGATAATTGTTGGTCTGTGAATACAGCAGCAGTTTCTTATTTACTTATAACACTAAAACACATGAGTTTGGAGGCTAGCCGAGGTGCTTTGATAAGGTGCTGCTCTCTGCTTCTCATATCTTTCCCTGTGTGGTCCAAACAAAGATGGGTGCTTGGAACACCAAACCTCAAAGTCCAAGCCAACAGATGAGCCCCACATATCAGAGGCCTGGGAGATTGGCACCCTCTTTGAAACCCAGGAAAAATTCCACTGATAAGATATAGAGCATAGGTAACCAACTGCAAGGTTCACAGGCACCCAAAAGCAAGGAAGGGAAGTCACAGAGCTTGGCTTCAGTGAAGAGTTCATTCCAGAAAACAGTATTTGCCAATTTTGGTAGGCGGAATTCTCAACTGACCACCCAAGATTTCCCCCTCTAATCTCCAGGGCCTTAAATATGATGAGATATCAAGCCCATGATTATGTTACATTACATGGCAAAAGAGATTTTGCAGGTAGAATTAAATTATTACTGCTCAACTGACTAGCAGTTAATCAGAAGGGAGATTATTCATGTGAGCCTAGTCTAATCACATGAACCGTCTAAAGGCAGACAGTCCTCTTTGGCTGGTGGCAGAAGAGGAAGTCAGAGAGATTTGAAGTTCTAGAAAGATTCGGTAATTCTATTGCTGCTCTGAAGATGGAGGGGGCCACATACAAGTACCAGAGAGCTGTCCAGACAATAGCCAGCAAAAAAAGAAGGACTTCGGCCCTACAACTACAGAAACTAAATTTTGCCAACAATGAAAATGGTCTTGGAAGTGGAGTCTTCCCCCAGACCCTCAAGATAAGAACCCAATCCATCCCACACTCTCATTTCAGCCCAGTCAATCCTGCAAGGTGCTAAACCTGTGTTAATTTGTTAAGCAGCAATAGAAAATTAACACCACCACCCTCTCTGTTATTTTTAAATTTTTCTTTTTCAACGTTTTTTATTTATTTTTGGGACAGAGAGAGACAGAGCATGAACTGGGGAGGGGCAGAGAGAGAGGGAGACACAGAATCGGAGCCATCAGAGCCATCAGCCCAGAGCCTGACGCGGGGCTCGAACTCACGGACCGCGAGATCGTGACCTGGCTGAAGTCGGACGCTTAACCGACTGCGCCACCCAGGCGCCCCACCCTCTCTGTTATTAAGCCCAGAATGACAGGACATTTCCAAAGCATCTATCGGTTTTTCTTATTCAGACTCTGCTTGATCAAATTCCTAAGATCCCCTTGACACTCACCATGAAATTAATAATAGTTCCTCTGTCTAAAAGAAAAGATGGAACTGAGAATCTTTAAAATATCATGCAAGTTACACCAAGATCTGCAAGCACCTTTTCCAAAAAGACAAATACTGTAGCAGGTGAAATGTGTAATGCTTTTCTTTTTAAGTTTATTTTCTTTTTATTTATTTATTTTGAGGTGGGGGGGGGGAGAGAGAGCATGAGCAGGAGAGGGGCAGAGAGAGAGGGAAAGAGAGAATCCCAAACAGACTCCATGCTAACAGCTAGGAGCCCAACGTGGGACTTGAGCTCACAAATAGTGAGATCATGACCTGAACCAAAACCAAGAGTGAGGCGCTTAACCAACTGAGTCACCCAGGTGCCCCAAAAACCTGTAATGCTTCTGAGGTTCCTGGGAGACACCTGTCTCCAGAAAAGTCGTGTGGGTTTGCCATTCAATGTTACTACCATAGGTTAAGAGAGAGGCAGACTTAACTGTGAACCTACTTTAAATGGGGTGATTAAATTCAGGTTGGATATTAACATTTCAGCTACATGGGAGATGATAAAAAGGGTCCCACCTCAAGCCCTTTGAATCAGCTCCTGTTTGTGAGCAGAACGTTCTGTGTCCACTTTGCCCTTGAAAGTCAAGCACTAGAACTGCTTAGCCTTTTGAAAAAATACATCTCACCAGCAGGGGGCTGAAACCAGCGTGGGGAATATTCAAATGTCATTTACTATTCTTTGAGATAGAGAGTGAAAGAACAATGGAACACCCTTTGATGCCTTGGAACCTCTGCCTTATTGCTTATCTTAAAAGAATGTGGAATGAAAATCCCCAAACCTCAGCAGGTCCTAAAGCAGTAACCATGTAACTGAAGAACTCCACAGATGCAGGGGACGCTATTCTTTTCAAAACTAAGCACTGTTCTCCCATAGACCTTCCCATCAGCAGATGGCTCAGAGATCCAGCTTGTAAGTCTTGCCAGTTTGGCTAGACAGACCAGCACTATATAAACCAGTTTCCATTTTGTCCCACTCACCATTTTAACTTCATTAGTGTTCACATTGGGTTGTTTAAAACAGGTGGGGGAGGGGGTTGTAAAACGACTGAAAGATTTTCAGACTTAAGGCAAACACTAGATATCTCTAATACCCTAAGTGTGGCCCGCAAAGTCATTTAGCCCCTCAGGGACACCAAAAGATCTACCCACCCACCCCCTCACACCCTGAGTCCCACCAAAAAATATGAGAGGAATCAGAGGAGTAAAGAAAAAGGAAAATAAAGCTGTGTTTATGCAATTCCCCCCAACCTAGTGAGAGGGGAAGGTCTGACAATGATCTATTTTAGTCTATTCATCAACTTTGATAAACTCACTGGTTTAGTAATCCTGTGAAAACACTGAGGAATACACAGAAAATAATTGAAAAATAATTTATTGAGGGTTAAGTATGTCCTAAGCACTGTTCCAAATGCTCTATGTGTATTAGCTCATTTAATGTCCCTACAACCTTGTGATTTTCACCCTTGTGTTACAGATGAGAAACTGAGGCACAGAGAGGTTAAGTTACTTACTTAAATTCATAGAGCTAGAAAGTGCTGGAAATTGGAATACAAGAAAGCGATCCCAAAAAAATTATATATTTTGTGCTGAAATGTCTTTTTTTAAAGTTTATTTATTTTTTGAGAGAGAGAGACAGAAAGAGCATACAAGTGGGAAAGGGGCAAAGAGAGAAGGAGAGAGAGAATCCCAAGCAGGCTCCAAGCTGCCAGTGCAGAGCCTGAAGTGGGGCTTGAACACACCAACCATGAGATCATGATCTGAGCCAAAGTCAAGAGCCAGACACTTAACCAACTGAGCCACCCAGGTGCCCTGAGCTGAGATGTCTTAGATGACAGAGGACTAACCAGTGGGAGATGTACAGAAAAATCATTCATTCATTCATTCATTCATGCATGCACACATCTTTTGGGCTGAGAGCTAGAGATACAGCAATAGTAAATCAGTTTTTAAAGCCACTTATTAACCTTGAGATTGCACAGCCCTGTGGTTAGATCCAGGGCAGTAGAACTAAAATGGAAAATGTGCCCAGGAGGGACCCCACTGCCAGACCTGAGGGTTAGAGAAGGCTTTCCCACAGAAAGCGATGTATTAACTGAGACCTGAAGTATGAGTGCCTTAGCCCTTTGAGAAGGGGTTTTGCTTCCCCCTCCCCTCTCCAGCGCTAAATGCTTTAAAAACAGACCCAAAAAGAAGAGAGGAAGAGACTATGGCAGCCAAATTCCAAAAGAACCCAGTCATTTCCTCCTACCCAGAAAGCCCCTAGGGAGAGAGAAAGGGCTTGGCAAAGGCAGAACAGGACAGGGTGGATGGACCTGGAAAGGCTGGAGGCCTGGATGTGATGCCCTTACTGAAAGGAAGGAAGCTCTTGAGGGCAAATCCAGCTACAGATGCCGTGGGGGAGCATCTGTAGCTGGATTGGGCATGTGCAGGAAGAATACAACTCGGTTGAGTGAAAGTAGTTCTGACATGCAGCTACCCCAGGAAGGCCCGGCAAGAAGGAACTGAGCCTCCTGCAGCTCATGACACAGAGGTCTACACCCGCAGGTGGGAGTCAGACAGACCTGGCTCCAGACCGCGGGAGTCCGGGCTTGGCTGGGGTTCTAAAGCACCACCATCAGAAGGGAACTGGGCAAAGGAGGAGGAGTTCAGTCCCAGAGAGAGAGTATAGCGTCTTGGGAATGCGATAAATGCTCAGTTTCTCTAGAGAATTCCAGAAAGAAGTAACACGTGAGAAGTCTAGAGAGGATGGCACATTCAGGGAACTGGAAGTCTTGTGGTTTGGCAGATCAGCGAGGTCAAAGGGCAAGGGTCAAGCAATGTGCTGGAGGATGTGTTTTAAAATATTAAAAATGTTGTGAGAAGTCTGGCATTTTTATTATCACCTGGGGGGGGTTAATCAACAGCATTTATTTAGGTATAAACCTTCGATTGACCAGAGCTGCCTCAGGAGGCCCAGATTAAAAATGTTATATATTCTAATTGGTTTGATGCAGTTATATCAAAGAATAGCTTTAATTGGGTCCCCAGTGAGCTTGCAAATGCTTGTGGTATAGAATTACATTAAGAACATAACCCAAAAAGATTTATTGGGCTGTCTTCTGAGAGGCACATGAAGCTGGAAAGTGTCGCTTTCCCACATTAAGCCAATTTCTTGGACTTACAAACATCCATCAACACAATGCCATGGCTAAAAAGGTGGAAGGTTTCCCAGACAGGCATCATTGTCACATTGTCATTGTCAAAGCCCCTTCTAATATTCCCACTGTGTAGTAACAGGATACCTCAGTTGGGTCTACTTCCCATCCTGGGGGGTGTTCAAGCCTCCAGGAGACTCCCCAGCTATGAGCTAGACTGTCCCATGAATGCCTGAGACCTGGGATCACACACAGAACATGGGAGATTTCACCCAAGGCCAAGGAGACACTAGTTCCTTTCTCTTGGAGTTGTATCCCCTCTCCCCTCTCTTGAATATCTCATCCTCAAATCATTTCTGCTGCAGTAAGAAAATCGCTGGGGGAACTCCCTTGCCCCTGAAGGCCTTGACTGTCAAGCCAACCACCAGGACATCTCATGGGCTTCCAGAACCCAAGATTAAGTGACATGAGAACAAAAATTTCACCTCTCAACCTTGGAGAAAACCTAAAAATGTTACTTCTCAATAAGGCATAGACATATACTCAAATGACCCAAAAGAATTCCACTCAACAAGAATCACAAGAAGAGGGACTCAAATTTTTCCAGTTTTCCCACTGTTCTGGCACATCAACACTTCTCTTAAAAAGCAAGCATTTTTATAAAACATGAATGCTATGAGAAGGCAGTAATGAGGGAGGTGCCCTGGCTTTAGGGATTTGGATCTGAAACTTGATAGCTATAGATGGTGACAATACTGGAATTAGCTTGTTATCCACCCAAGAGACTGACACATCAGCCAGCTAGCTGCATTGTAGGAGTAGATAAAGTAACTATCATGTCATTTGGTTATCAGCTTTTAAAAAAGTGAAAAGAATGTTGTTATCCTACTCCCTTAACAAGCTTTTAAAAAAAGAAGAAAGCAGCATCAGTGAAAGAAAATCTGTTAAACTCCACATCTTAACATCCTAGCTGATGATCTGTTCAGAAGGGAAGGGATCAAGCACTCAGGATAAATATCCCCACAAACTTTCAGGCACCCATAGGGCCCCCTCCTAAGCACAAAGTTTTCCTCGAAGTTAAGTTTCTGACTGGGCCACTTATTCCCTGAAAACATTTTATTCATCCTGATTTGATATTCTCCCAGGCCTCTTACAACAATGAGGAGACATTCTTTATTTTTTTATTTTTCTACTTTGCCAAGGTGAATTATGGAATCAGGCAACTGGAAGATTAATATGGGGGCACTGCATCATTTACCGCCAAATGATCATATCATTTCCCCCATAACAAAAAAGGATGGAGTCTAATTATGGAATAACCCAAGGAGATTTCTTTCTACTTGTTGTCACAAGAAGCAATGCTTCTCTAATTTATTTTATAGGGGGATGCAAATGTAAAAGTCTGTGTTAATTCAAAGTTAAAGTGTAAAATAATGGATTTTAAGCCAGAAAATGAAGCTCCTAGGGATTTAACAGCTTCAGTGATATATCTGGTATAGTGAGGATTAGAGCATAAACCTACATTTTCTTTGCAACTGTGTGTATTTGGAAGTTAGCTTATTACGCAGTGACCTTCTGAAAATCTTGAAAGGCTGTCATAACAGCATAATATGAGAGAGACCATCTTCCTTGATGATCTCTAAAAGTCCTTCAGGTGTCTCTGTGCCCCTGATGACTTACAGTCAGGGTTAATGGCATGCTCGAACATCACCTAGCTTTAAATGACCTCTAGAGAGTCCTTCAAGTTCTGTGTCTCTCATATTGAATTTTATAGGCTTTTAATGCCTTTTCAATTATATCATTAGCTATTTCCCTGCATAGCTGTAGCTCTTTTAAGAGATCAGATATAGAATGCTGATAAGAAAGTGGTTTCTGTACTTTATTAAACAATGAGATTTTATCATTGAGGGACTTCACATATACAGAGAGAACCAACATCAAGGGCTGGCTCTAAGTCAAATTTCTTGCAATGTCTCTATGACAATGTGATATGATCACTAGGGAGGCTTCCCCCCCCACTTCCCTTTCTAGAACGGTCCATGAAGAATAGACCTGGTTTTGGGGCACCTGGGTGGCTCAGTCGGTTGGGCATCGACTTCAGCTCAGGTCATGATCTCACAGTCCGTGAGTTTGAGACCCACGTCTGTGCTGACAGCTCAGAGCCTGAAGCCTGTTTCGGATTCTGTGTCTCCCTCTCTCTATGCTCCTCCCCTGCTCATGCTGTGTCTCTCTCTATCTCAAAAATAAATAAAAACATTAAAAAAACTTTTTTTAAAGGTGAAAAATTAAAAAGAAAAAGAGTAGACCTGGTTTTATAAAGAATCAGCACATCCAGGGGTGGCTCAGTTGGTTAAGTATCCAACTCTTGGTTTCAACTCAGCTCATGATCTCATGGTTTGTGAGTTTGAGCCCTGTGTAGGGCTCTATGCTGACAGTGCAGAGTCTGCTTGAGAATCTCTTCCTCTCTTTCTGCTTCTCCTGTGCTCTCTCTTTCTCAAAATAAATAAATAAACTTTAAAAATTCTACTCTTAAAAAAAATCAGCATGTCCAAAATCAAGATCATTATCTTCCACCAATACAAACCTGCCTCAGCACCAGCTTCCACCAAGTTTTCCATGCAAGAAATTTCGAGGGTCCTCTTGACTTCCTGTCATGGTCACTTTCCAAAGCCTGAATGTTCTACATCTTAAAGACCACTCATCCACCCCGTCCCCTCTATCTAGGGTGACCACATGTCCCCGTTGTCCAGGTCGATCTTGATTTATGTCAGTTGTTGCAGCATAATTATGAACAGTGCTCCCTTTTGCTCACAAAAGTGTCCAAGATGGACAACAAATGATACAGTCCATTCCCTTCCTTCCCATCACCATGCCTCACTTCAAGCCCTCATTGATTCCTGCCCGTATGGTGGTTGTCGTGGGCAGTAGTCATTACCCAACTGTCTTCTCTCTCTCATTTACTTCTCTCTCTCATTTACTTTTTCAAAGTGTTAACTGAATGCAAATTCTGTGTCAGACACAATGTTGGCACCAGGTTGGGCTTCGATGTAAGGCTGTGCAGTGTGGACACAAGAGGCGAGCAAGGCTGGAATTCAGCCTTCCCTTCACCTGCTAGGCTATGTATTTTGGTGCAGGCTAGGTCCTCCTCCCAGAAGGAAGAGGTGACTTCCTCTTGGCACAAAGGCACAGTCTGCTTGCCAAGTCATGCACCCTCTGTACTGTTTCTGCCCAGTAGGGGGGCTTTTTTTCTAATTTATTTAAGGACATTAAAAAGGCTAAAGGTAGCCCCTACTTTGTGGAAATTTCGCTCCTTCTTCAAGTCTGTCCCTATTGGAATTCATTCCTCTCTTCTGTATTAACCTTCCTACACTGCAAACCTGATCTTGCCTCTCCCTTGCCTCCTTCAACAACTCACTGCCATCTATAAGCTCCAGTTCAAAGTCTTGGGCATGATGTGCAAAACCCTCAGTCATCTCATATCTGCCCTCTTTCCAGACTTTTCTCCCCATTTTCCTGCATTTCTCTCCATGCACACCTTGCTTCAGCTATGCTGGACTTCTTTCAGTTGTTGGAATGTGACAAAATGATTTCCACTGGCTTCATCCTTCTCATGTGCTGTTTATCTGGGCTGGGATAATCATCCACACCCCATCCCACCATCTGACAATCTACTTACTGATGGTGATGAAGGGGGAGAGGGAGAGGAGGAGAAAATTAAATGATGTTAAAGATGATGAAGAACTATTGTAATGGACTGTTAAATAGAACAATTTTTCCTGGGCCTGGAAATGGAGCTAGGATCCACAGCCTAAAACTACAGATGCTATGTGTCCCCACATTCGAGAAAAGAGCCACCAAGAACTGGTGCAGAATGTTCCTCAGTGCTAAATGGCCATAATCAACCCAACCTGGCTCACGAACCCCTGCTCTCTATAAGCACGTTCGGAATGAGTGAGAGCCTAGTGGAGGGTGTAGGAGGGTTCCCCTCCCTTCCCATGCCTGCCCCCTACCACCCAAAGAAGCCAAGTGAGGGGGTAAAGCCAACATGTCTGTGGTGTTTTCAATAAAGGGAAACAAACATTCCATTTTCCAGTTAGATATCTGCTGAGGAGGCAGGGCCCAGGGGGACACAGCAGGGCAGGCTACATGGAACCATGAGTTTCCCACAGATGTCATTGAAGTTTGCTGGACTGAGAAGTCTTGGAGATGCCCCACCAAGAAGGGTGCTTGCCAGATACATGAACCCAGTGGCAAAGGGATTTGGAATGTGCTATAGGTTGGGGTGGGGGAATGCTGAACTGAAGGAGAATAGAAGAGAAGGAGTTGGAGGGCAAATCTCTCATGGCCCTTTATCCAAAGGCCACCAAGAACGCACCTGTAGTCAAATAAGTAATAAGTTGGCTTTTTTCCTCATTGTAGCAAGACAGAATGGACTCCATATGGAACTGGGTGATGTCTCAGTAAGAAGGTGTTAAAAAGAACCTATTACAGGTTTTGGACTTGGGTAATTTTGGGGAAGGTCTAAGGAAGCAGGAGTTCACTCTGGATGGAACAATTCTATGATTATCTCAATAAATCTTATCTGTAGGGAGGGCAGACATGAGTAATAGAAATAATTGTTAAAGTAGCAATCTTTTTTCTTCTTTTTCAAGTTTTTAGTTAAAGTAACAGTCTTGTTTAGTGAGGCAGGGGGTGCTTACTCTTTTGTGGGTGGCACCTTGTCAGAAGTAGGGAGAGGATCTTGCCCTTATAGCCCTCAGAGGAAACCAATCCTCCCAGGACCTTGATTTTGGACTTCCAGACTCCAGAACTGTAAGAAAATACATTTCTGTTGTGTAAGCCACCTCATCTGTCCTATTTTATTTATTTATATTTATTGCAGCCCTAACAAACTAATAACTTGTAACAAGTAAAGAGATTGAATTAATAACAAAACACTGTCCATGAAGAAAAGCCTGCTCCCAGATGACTTCACTGGTGAAATCTAAACATTTAAAGAAAAATTAAAATAAATTCTTCAGAAACTCTTGGAAAAAAACAAAAACAAAAACGGAAAATGCGAGAATACTTTCTAACTAATTCTGAGGTCACTATCACCCTGATACCAAAACCAAAGACAACAAAGAAAACTACAGTCTAATAGTGAATATAAGTGCCAAAATCTGCAACAAAATACTAGCAAACCAAATCCAGAAACATATAAAAAAGGATTATACATCATGACTAAGTGGGATTTATCCCAGGAATGCAAGTTTGGTTTAACATTCAAAAAATCAATTAATGTAATATGCCATATCAAGAGAAGAAAATACATCTTGATTGATCATCTCAACAGATGCAAAAAAAAAAAAAGGCATTTGACAAAATTCAAAATTCTAATTCTTGATGATAAAAGCACTCAACAAAATGGGAATGGAAAAGAGTTTCCTCAACCTGATAAGACCATCTGTGAAAAACTCCCAGGTAACATTGTACTTAATGGTGAAAGACTGAAAGCTTTCCCTCTAAGGTTAAGGTCAGGAGCAAGACAAGGATGCTCATTCTCACCACTTCGACTCCACATTATACTGGAGGTTCTAACCAGAGCAATTGGGCAAGAAAAAAAATCATAAAGGGCATCAAGATTAAACAGGAAGAAGTATAAAATTCTCTCTATTTGCAAATGATATAATCCTTTCTCCATACCTAGGCTTTTCATCTCACTAGAACTGAAGCTGAATAGGTGGCAGTATCTTCTTTCTTAGAAGCAAGAAGTTGTCAAATTTCTTTGTAAAGGCTCTATTTTCCTGCCTTTTCTCCTTCCTCTGAATAACCACATCTGTTCCTATTTTCAGGTGCTCCACATAGGCACTATCACACAACCCAGGTGCCCTCTTCAGTGACAAGAATGCTATTCACTCTTCTGCTTGCTGGACAGTGAGGGTTCCCATATGCTTGCATCCTTACTGCTGGCTCCAACGCAGGATTTCAAAACACCACAGCATACAGTGGCTGTGAGTACCCCTGTGCCCTCCCACCCACCCACAAACTTGTAGAGCCTGAAGGCTTCATCTGGCTGCATAGCCCACCTGGGAGCTAACTTAATAAGCACCTTTATTGTCTGTCTTCCCTTTCTGCCCACTCCCAACACCTCCATCCCCAAACCCCATGCAACCGGTGTTCCTCATGTGGCCTCTCAGGTAAACTATATGCACTGGAATCCTTGTTCTCAGGGTCCGCTTCTAGGCAACCTAAATCTATGATAGATAGTTATAGTGGGCCATCATCAACTTAGTGGACCTTTACCAGTGAGTTCATAATGTTGCAACATAACAGGAAATATCAGAGCTGACTCCACATTTGTTTCAATTTGGGACTTACACTGGGTCATGTAAACTATATCTCTTATAGTGGGACAGAGGCAAGAATATTTAGGAAAACTCTGCTCCAAAGACTTTTCATCCTTTTATAAACAACGGTCATGTCAGGGTGCCTGAGTGGCTCAGTCGGTTAAGCATCCAGCTTTGGCTCAGGTCATGATCTCGCTGTCCATGAGTTCAAGCCCCAAGTCGGGGCCTGTGCTGACAGCTCAGAGCCTGAAGCCCGCTTCGGATTCTGTGTCTCCTTCTCTCTTTGCTACTCCCCTGCTTACGCTGCCTCTCTCTCTCTCTCTCTCTCTCTCTCCCTCTCAAAAAAAAAAAAAAAAAAAAAACAATGGTCATGTCAACATATGACCTTAAAAAAAAAAAAAAGTGCCACTTTTCCAGAATATTTCTAAGGAGAGGCCAAAAAGCAGTGCTAGGTTTTCTGGATTGAAAGGTGCTTGTTTTTTTATTCCCCAAATAAATTTTATGATTATTTAATTTCCAAAAAAGTTTACAATAATGCTAGTAAGGCTGGTGAGAATGACAGCCATATATTGCTGGTGGCATCATGAGTCACACACTTTGAGTTAGCAATCCTACAAATCCTTGAATTTATGCTAAGAAAAAAGAGAACTAAAAGGACATGCAGAATCATGCACATTGCAATGTTGTATGTTCAATAAAAATGTAAAGAATTTAAATGGATAGGAGGGATTTGAAGGGCATACTCTTGGAAAAAGAGGCTTTAAGGTTAAGTTTGCAGAGCATTTTACAGAAAGGCTGAGGAGGAAATGTCAGGTGTTTAATATCAAAAACTTCATGGGTTTACCATTTCTTCAGGTGCCTCAGTGGCACACCCAGCTGTGTCCTGTTCTCTGGAGAAGTTTGATGGAGCTCCAACAGAATTTAGTAGGAACCTACGACAATGAAATGGTGAAACAGCTCTCTCGTGGATTCAGTACTCACACTTGAAACTTGATTTGGCATAGAAAAGCACTGGAGGAGGAGTCAATTGATGAGGTTCCCAAAAGAGGAGTGGTTGGCAATGATTTGTCTTCTTAGCCTGGCACCCAAGGCCACACCGGGCCTGTGGCCAACAGGGACACAAATCCCCATGTGGAGTTTTTTGTTTGTTTGTTTGTTTGTTTGTTTGTTTTAATGTTTATTTATTTTGAGTCGGTGTGGGGGAGGAGCAGAGAGAGAGAGAGAGAAAGAGAGGGAGAGAGAGAATCCCAGGCAGGCTCCATGCTCAATGCAGGGCTGGTTCCCAAGGACCAGCAGATCATGACCTGAGCCAAAACCCAGCCAGATGTGCAACCTCCTGACCCATCCAGGCGCCCCCTCACCCTGTGGCGTTTTGTTCTTTAAAAAGCTTTCCCAACTTCAGAGTAATTTAGGACTCAGGTCTCCCAGGCCCACGGAGAATTTAATAGATTAAACACAGGGTAATCGCAAAGTTGTTGTCGTTAAGAAGTATAACTGGGCTAAGAGACGCGAGGAACCAAAAGCTGAGGGAGCCGCCGTCCTTGCCGGCGACCTCGAGGGACTGGGGAGCGGTGCACCGGGCTAAGGGGCGGGAAGCACTGGAGACCCAGCGTCCCGGGCCCGCGCGGATGCCCTGCCCCGCCCCGCCGGCAGGGGCGCGCTGGAGCCCGGCGGTCCCGGGAGGCGCGGCGCGGGCGGGGCGGCCGCGCTCTCGCCGCCCTGGGGTGTGGCTCCCGCGGCCCGGCCGGGCGGGGCGCGGGGTTTAAAACGTCAGCCTGCGGGATCAGGCTTACTCGCGCTCCCGCCGCCTCCGCGCCCAGCCATGGAGTGGCCGCCGCTGCGCGCCCTGCTCCTCAGCGCGGCCGGGCTGCTGCTCCTGCTCCTGCCCCTCTCCTCTTCCTCCTCTTCGGACGTCTGCGGCCCCTGCGAGCCGGCCGCCTGCCCGCCCCTGCCCCCGCGGGGCTGCCCTCTGGGCGAGACCCGCGACGCCTGTGGCTGCTGCCCGGTGTGCGCCCGCGGCGAGGGCGAGCCGTGCGGGGGCGGCGGCGCCGGCAGGGGGCACTGCGCGCCGGGCATGGAGTGCGTGAAGAGCCGCAAGAGGCGGAAGGGTAAAGCCGGGGCAGCAGCCGGCGGCCCGGGGGTGAGCGGCGTGTGCGTGTGCAAGAGCCGCTACCCGGTGTGCGGTAGCGACGGCATCACCTACTCCAGCGGGTGCCAGCTGCGCGCCGCCAGCCTGAGGGCCGAGAGCCGCGGGGAGAAGGCTATCACCCAGGTCAGCAAGGGCACCTGCGAGCAAGGTGGGCACGAGCGCTTTCCCTTCCAACCCTGCCCCATCGGCCGCGCGCCCCCTCGCGGGTCAGACCCGGCGGGGCGTACTCGGCCGTTGTGCCCCGGGATACTTCCCTGGGCATCCGGGAGACGGATCCGAGGGGAGGATTTGGGCGCCTCTGAGAGGCTAGGAGGCATAGGCAACGCCCCCTCTTCTCTCTCTCTCTCTCTCTCTCTCTCTCTCTCTCTCTCGGGGTTTTATTTTGGAAGCTTGTTGCGTGCGCCAAGAAGTGAGGTTTTGCGGGGCGAGTGTATATATAGAAAAGTTTTTCTGGCACCACAAGACTCCCGCGACCCAGCTCATACTGACAGCTGGCAAGTCGATAAGCAAAAGCTGCCCCCATTCTTTTGGAAACCCAGAGATGTCATTTTCTCGTCCTTCTTTCTTGGCTTGTGTGGATATAGAAGTGAAATCAAGAGTGAAGGGGGAAGAGTTTGACGCTGAAATACAAAGTAAAGTACTGTCAGAGAAGTTATTTGTCCCACGTTTAACTGGCTAGATTGTAAGAATTTTAAAAATTGGATTTCATGGTCTCTTAATGTTAGAGAAAGTAATTCACTTACTGGAAATTAAAGATTCTCAAACAATAATCTAACTAGCTAATTATTTGTGGGCAAAAAGTGCAAACTCTTTGAAGAATGTTTTTATGATGTAGTTTATACTGTGAACCTTATGACCATTTTGTTTTTCTTTCTTGTCCCTTTTTTTTGTGTGATTCGTCCCCAGGATGCACTGTTCGGCAGGAATGCCTTTGAGGTTATGTTTGATCATTTATTTTATTCCAGACAGATCCAAACTTGCCATAAATGAAAGGGGAAAATAAATAAGAGTCTGGACTTGTAAGGGGAAAAAAACCTTGGAGATTTTTAACTCTGTCTGAAATAACATTTTCCATAGGGAAATGTTAGAGAGATCCAACCTTGGCAGTCCCTCTCCTAGCCCCAGCCAACACAGCAAAAGGGAGGGAGGCAGTTCTCCTGAAATGACAGAAGCAGTTGCTTCTTTAAGCACAGCTCAGACTTTCTCCACACTTTCCAAATAGTTCTTTTTTTAGAGTTTTTCCCAGAAGCCCATACTCTGATAGGTCGTATGTCACTCATCTCAGAGCTCACTATTGAAAGCTTTAAATCATGTAACTTACTGTGGACTATTTATATTACCATCATTACCTTGAACTTGGAAAATCACAACCCAAAATAATTCATATACTTTTCCAACAGAAACAGTCATTTGTTTTTTTGGATCTCATTTATCAGTCATATCTTGAAAAGAGAAATGTGCATCGTTTAAAAACTCCTTCCAAATACTGAGATTTTCTTATAAACATTCTAAGGGGAATTTTTCCCCACAGTCTTTCCAGATCATTGGGACTTGCTTATCACAGCCAAAGGTTAGCTTGGGGATTGTTTAAGCATTGTTGTCAATTCTAGCCCGTAGCTAGTTTTATCCCTTTTTCTCTCTTGCTATTTGTGTCTCTAAATGCACAGTGGGATTATAAAATCTTGAGAGTGATAGTTGTAGAGAACTAATCCTATCACCTCATTACCATGTACACCCCGTTCCCCAGCATCTTTCCAGACTGCAAACCCCTTGAAGATGTGGACCTGGTTTTTCTTTTTGTTTAGGAAGATGTTAAGTGAAATAGCGTCCAAAACTGGAGACCTTGACAAAATTAGCCTTTTCTTCCCAGTCTGAATCTAGAGATGGGGGTGTGGTGCCTGGGACCATTTGTAGGAGAATGTCAGAGAAAGCAGAAAAGAATGTGAGGTCTACCAGTGTGCTTGTCTACAGCAGAGACAAATGGGACTAAAACCGTATCTCCTAATATATTTCTCCTGATGTGGATGTGTTTTGACAGCTACAGAGGCAAATCTGACAGAGTGCCATTTATTTCCGTGCCATTTAGTACTGGGGCTTTGCAAAGAATAGGAAATGCGTTTTCTAGGTTCCTCCAGCCATTTCTACCCTGAGAGGAATTTCAAGTTATGCTTCCTCGAGTGTTGAGAGGAAGGGGACATTCCTGCTGATCTCACTAACCAACATTTATTGAGCAGATAGCTGGTGTTAGCACTATGCTAGATGTTCTACAGCTGGGGATGCACAGAACAGATCTGGTCCCGCTAATTAACGTATCCACACAGGTTGCAGTCTCCCCTCCCTGTGCGCCTTCCTTGGGGCGCTGGAGACACTCCCAATCATCCTCTTCTTTTCTGAGATTACCACTTACCCACTGTCTGGGGAAAAGATCTTAGTCTGCTTGTTTTCTGTACCTGTGATAAGAGGCAAAGCCATCTTCTTGAAAGTATGTCTGAAAGATAATGATCTGAAAGCTTGGAACTGCCATCATGCATTTAGTGTCATTAGATCTTATTGAAGTCCCTGAAGTCATAACTGGAAGAGGGGATGTGACAATTCAGTTTAATAAAGGGTTAATATAGGAACACCTGGGTGGCTCAGTTGGCTAAGCATCTGACTCTTGATTTCAGCTCAGATCATGATCTTGAGGTTCGTGAGTTCGAGCCCCATGACAGGCTCTGCACTGAGTGTGGAGCCTGCTTGGGATTCTCTCTCCCTCTTTCTCTGCCTCATCCCGACTTGTGCGTGCGTGTGCTCTCTCTCTCCCTCTCTCAAAATAAATAAATAAACTTAAAAAAATAAAAAGTTAATATAGGTGCTGAGATGTATATATTAATATCTCACGGTTGGAAGAGAACGTGGTGCTCCTTTATTCCAGTTCTTGATTAACACCTTTTGTTCCTGGTCCTTTAAATCCGAGCTTCTTGGCAATTCCGTTTCAACCACGTTGGTCCCTTTGGGTCCCCTCCCCTCCTTCTCCCTCACAGTTTTTAATTGTGGAATCAGAATTCATTGGGTTTTTTTGTTGTTGTTGTTGTTATATTTTTTTGAGAGAGAGGGCGCAAATGAGCAAGGGGCAGAGAGAGAGAGAAGTGGGACTCACCCAATGTGGGACACGAACTCATGAACCATCAGATCATGACCTGAGCTGAAGTCAGATGCTTAATGACTGAGCCACCCAGGTGCCCCAGAATTCTTTAAGAGTCTCTGTGTTTAGCATTTCCAGGACTAAATTCAAACCACCTATCAAGACGAATGAGGCTCTTTACCATAACTGTATTCTTTTGGCCTCTTCCCTCCAACCCAGTCATGGTCCAGCTGCAGTAAGTGTTGCTATTTGCTGTTGTTCACAGTCACCCCCTTGGCCTCACTTGTCTTTCCGCCCTTTGAACATTAGGCCTTCAAGATCAGCGCCTGTCCCTTTCTCCATGAAGCTCCTTGACTCCCCTGACTCCACCCACCCTCTACCCCCTTAATGATGTCCTTCAGTTCTCGGTAGGCTTCCAGTCCTTTTTCAACAATATTTATTGCACATATGCTGTGTGTATATAAGCAAGAGGCATTCTGGCAGAATAGTTAAGACACTGAGCTCTAGAACCAAACTCCCTGGGTGTGAATTGTAACTGTCACTTACTGATCCTTAAGCAAGTTATTTCACCTCTTTGGGCCTGGGTTTCCTCACCCTTAATATAAGGATTATAATCATACCTATCTCAGAGTTGTTGTTAAGGTTCAGTGTTGTGAAATAGATGAATATATGGGAAGGGAAAAAAGGGGGGGGGGGACCAACCAAAGAGACTCTTTTTTTTTTTTAATTTTTTTTTAATGTTTATTCATTTTTGAGAGAGAGCACAAGCAGGGGAAGGGCAGATAGAAAGAGGGAGACACAGAATCCAAAGCAGGCTTCGGGCTCTGTCTGAGCTGTCATTAGAGCCCAATATGGGGCTCAAACTCATGAGCCATGAGATCATGACCTGAGCCAAAGTTGGACACTTAACCAAGTGAGCTACCCAGGTGCCCCCCCCCCACCCCTACCAAAGGGCTCTTTGGATGTCTGTTTTCCTCATAGGAGCATCCTAAAAGAGGGACGCTGTCTTATAATTATTTATAAACACAGTAGCTGGCTATTGGACGCTTTATAAATATTTGTTGATTAAACAAAGGAATCCACGTAAGAAAGGGCCTTCCTGTTTGGAAATGCAGGCTGTGGACTCTCCTGCTTGTCTGTTCTCTTTTCTTGTATATTCTGCCTTTCTGAAGTCTAGGCCCGGGAATACATCTGACCTTAGACTCCTCTTCCTCTCTTATCCTGAACTCTTAACATTAGGTGGTCACTTCCCCCCCCCCCCCCCCCAAAATCCCAACATTTCTCCATCCTTTGGTGGTTAAGAATTAGGTTCAGAGCCACAGAAACTGTTCTGCAAATGGAAGAAGCTTTAGTAAAAGACTTTGGTTTTCAGAAACTCATTTTATTTGATGGACTTTAAACATTTGTTCTTTGAGAAGCTCATTTTAGGCTCACTTTATTTTGATAATCATTCAAATGTCCATGTTCTGTTACTGTCCTTCAATGAGTTATGAACTTGTGATATCGTGATTTATAATAATAAATATGTGATCTTCCTCCCTGTTTCTGCTGCAAAGCTCCTAAAACCCTTGGAATTTCCGAGGTATGGAGAGTGGTGGGGTGTCTTTTGTATGTTAATGAGTTACTTTGGGACTGTGGTTGGGGGCTGGTTGCCAGTTGAACCAACCACATGACTAAAGGGTTGGAACTTTCAGGCCTACTCTTCACCCCCTGGAAGGGAAGAGGAGCTGGAGATCACCAATGATTGTCATCGAATCATTAAGGCATGCTTATGTAACAAAGCCTCCACAAATACCCAAAAGGATGGGTTCAGAGAACTTCCGTGCTGGTGTACATGTGGAAATGCTGGGAGAATGGCCCTCCTGGAGAGGGCATGGGAACTCTGTACCCCTGTCCCCATACCTTGCCCTGTATATCTCTCCTGTCTGGCTGTTCCTGAGTTACATCCTTTTGTTATAAACTGGTAATTTTGTAAGTAAAGTGTTTCTCTAAATTCTGTGAGCATTCTAGCAATCCATTGAACCAAGGAGAGGGAGTCGTTGGAACCCAGTTATGGCCAGTCAGAAGCACAGGTGACCAACTGGACTTGGGATAGGCATCGGAAGTGGGAGTGCAGTCTTGTGGGACCGAGCTGTATGATCTAACACTATCTCTAGGTAGATAGTGTCAGAAAAGAGTTGAACAGTAGGACACACAGCTGCTATCAAAGAATTGCTTGGTGGCGTGGAAAAAACACATTGCCACTGGTACCAGAATTGTAGAACTTCACTGAAAGTTGGAATAGGGATTTGAAACTTAAATGAGATTACTAATGGTCTGGTTTATCTCCAGGGATGGGGGGAATGGAAGTCCATGCAATGCTTTGTAAACTAACAGTTATACCATAAAGATGGCCACAGAGCCCAGATGAGGGGAATCCTTAACCCAAACTTGTAGAAAAAGGGCCAGGAATGACTTCCTGGAAGAGTAAGGTCCTGAGATGGGGATGTAAAGGAATTGGCTGGAGAAGAGCTAGCATGGGGGTTGGAACGGACTTAGAATGGAGAGAAGAGCATTAGCAGCAGAAGGAATAGCACATGGTTCCATAGGGCTGCCTCGCAGAACTGGAGAGCAGAGGTGACCGCTGAACACTTGACCCCAAGGATGGAGAAGTTTAGATGCATTGAAGTTTAGAGGTGATCACCAGAGCTGAGGGACCTATTCGGTGATAACATTGGATTTATGCTTTTTAAAAATCTGTGTTGGCCACCCTTAGAATGGGATTGGAAGAGGGGCAAGACTGCAGTCAGAGACTGCCATTAGGAGGCTGTTAGAATAATCCCAGCAAGAGCTGCCTAGACTTCTTCACAAGACCTTACGTTTCTCAGATCTTAGAAGCATGATCAAATCCGGGCTCTTAACCTGCCATGGCAAGCTGTGTGTTGCTTGGCAGAGACAAGCCCATTGTACTGTGCTTTTTTCTTATAAATGACTCCTTACAAAGTACCCACACATCCTCTGCTCATTAGCTAGCCCTGCTCCCAAATTATAACCCACTTGCTCATTTCAGGAAGCTCTTCCTCTCTCGCCCACAATTCCCATTCCTCCGTCTGCTTTCAGATCAGAAACAGAAAATGTCACCTCCCAAAAAGTCTACCCCAGACCAACAGAAATGCTTTAAAATTTTTTCTGGCCTCATTTGCCCTTCTTGAGCACAGAAACTTCTAGAAAGTTAAGTGAATCACTGGTTCATTTTTAGTTTACCTAGTTTTAATCATTGCATTTTAGGAAGGATTTGAAAACCTGAAGAAGCTTTAGAAAAGAAAATAGGCAGCCTTGCCAAAGGGGTCTTAAAGGACTTAAGATTCTTTTGGAGGAAAGTAATCCAAAGAACAAGTTAATGTTTCTTCATGGTTGGGAATTAGTTGTTAAGTGGAAGGTGCCTGACCTACTGTTCTACAGTTCCTCAGGAGATGGAATTAAAAGGCCTGGAATTAAGTAGCCATGAGGCACATTTAGAATACACAGTAGGAAGAACTTGCTGGTAAAAACTGTTGAATACCATAACATGCTCATATGGGAGTCTGGAGAATTCAGTTTGAAAGATTCTCTTTGGGGAGCTGAGAGATCACCTCAGTGAGGAGAGGAAACATGTAGAAGAGGTTGTTATAACTTTAAAAATCTTTTATACCCTGGGCCTGTGAGATGGAATGATTGAGCTGATCAGGCATTTATTGACACCGCTAAATAGGATTTCCATCCTTCCCCACGAGCCTGCTCTCCGGTTTACTGCAGACTTGCCTTCTACAAGAGACTGCCTTATAAGGCTCTCTTTGGGTAGTTTAGCGACAAAACTCTCCTGGATGGAGTCCAAGGCCAGCCAGCCTTCCTTCACTCTAAATTCCTGCCCACAGTGGATAAGATTATAGTGCTTCCTTTACCTCAAGCTACCCCACAAATGATCTCACCTCATCTGTGTTTTTAATTGTAAGACAACATCTTGTTTTTGGCAGCTTTACTAAAAAGGAACCCTGAACTATCGTCAAAAGAACTTTTAAGCCAGGGACCATATGAATGTAACCTTTTTTTGTAATTTAGATCCAGGGCAGCACTGTTAGAAAGATTTGAGATGGAAGAAGACGTGAGTGTGTAAATGAATGTTAGCTTATATTAGGCAATTTTAAAGATTTTGCAGGGAGACCTTTATTCTTTAGGAGGGTGGGTGGGAGGGACTAGAAATAGCTAAGGAAAGCTGTTCTGGGTGGGTTTTTGAGGTCCGTTAAGACCAGCACCCCACTACCCCCACAAAGCCTACACAAGAAAGTGAAGAGGTCTGTAGAAGAAAGCTAGGGTTGATAACGTGGGGGAGGGGGGAAATGTTTGTTTATTTATTTTTACTTAAAATTGATGAGTTAAATAATTGAACTCTTTTTTTCTCAAGTTGGATTAGTGGCAAAATTATCTGGTGCCTTAGAAAAAGCTAATTTGTTGAATCAACTTTACCGTTCTACAAAGGAAAGCTAGGTGAGGTTATTAGAAACAGCTGGAGGGGTGCCTGGACAGCTCAGTCTGTTAAGCATCCCTCAGCTCAGGCCTTGATCTCAGGGTGGTGAGTTCAAGCCCCACATTGGGCTCAGCACTGGGCTTGAAGCCCCCAAAATCAAAAAAGAAAAAGCTGGATTGAGCAATAGCCCCACCTCTCTCAATGCCTCCACCAAGCAGTGGGTTACCAGAGAGAGGAACCAACCAGAAGTGGACTGCGTCCAAAAGCACGTTGAGGTTGCAGAGCATTTTTGTGTCTGAAAAGAAAAGTTCAGACCAGGGCGCCTGGGTGGCACAGTCCATTAAGCATCTGACTTCAGTTCAGGTCATGATCTCATTGTTTGTGAGCTCGAGCACTGCTTCTGTTTCTCTCTCTGCCCCTTGCTTACTTATGCCCTCTCTTGAAAAAAAAAAAAAAAAAGAGAGAGAGAGAGAGAAAGGAAGGAAGGAAAGTAGGTAGGTAGGTTCAGACCAGATAAAACAAACCTAGTAACTCAGTGTAGACAGTGCCCCATTCCTGTGGTATGATGTTACTTACTTACACCAAGAGGGCCAAGGACAAGCCAACATGTTCAAAGTAGAGTTTACTATGAAAAAGCAACACCTTCAAAACTTCAGGGTAATGCATTTAATAAATGAAGGCACAGTTTGGTGTACTCCTTCACAGGATTATTGTGAATGTCAGAGTATAAAACAGATATGAAATCACTATAAAGTGTGCAGCACCAAATGTAAAGAGTCCTTATTGACTAGACTAAATTCTTTGGGGGCAAGAACTCTACATAGTGCATTGTAGAATACCTTAATACATTTATCTTACAGTTTCTTTTTGATGAATTGATCGGGGATATATGATACATCCCTGTATAAATAGCTCTAAAAGAGTTCTTTCTTTTAGCATAAAATAGAAATTCTTTATGATAACAAAGTTAATGTCTTAGTTTACTTGGCTTTTTGTGGTTCACCTTACAATGTCCTATTACATGCAGCGCAGAATGATATTTCTTAAAAGAATGTATCGAAGGGGCGCTGCGTACAGATAGCTCAGTCTAGTGGCAGTCCTTCCAGGGCCAGATTGGAAAGTCTCTTCAATTGCAGCCAAGAGGCTTTTGAAGGGCTGGTGTGCTGGGAGCAGCTAGCATGAATATTTTCCCAAGCAGGACCTCTGGGAGCATAACGTTTGTTTCTATGGTGTTTGATCATCTGCCAGGCTTTCTGGTAAGTCCGCGTAAGGTGAAGAAGGAGAAAAGACAGTTAAGATAACTGTCAACACACTCCAGTGTTCCCCTTCACCTGAAATTTTAGTTCTGAGTGCTGGCTGACCCCTGCACACACCCACCCCCGGCACCACTCTGGCATCAGTTTTCTCAGCTGGGATAATAATATTTACTGCACATCTGAGTTGGGATTCGTTGTGGGATTACTCCCCTTACAGACTGAAGCATATTTTTTGTCAGGTGATCATGTGCAAGAGAAGGAAAATCCTTGTGGGGGTTTTGAGAACTCTGGCATAATCCATTTTGACTTTTTGAGAGGAAAAAAGAGAGAGCACTTTAATATTCTAACAGGCAGAAATACAGCTGACTTCAATCACCCTGTTCTTTCATGTTGTTTTTCTTGAAAAAGGGATGTCTCCAGCTTTTTTGGAGGCTTGTCTCTCCACCCTACCCCCCAGCAAGAAAGGCTCAAAGACATTTCATTTACATCATGGCAGATTAGCTGGCCAGTGGTCAAGTGGTTGAATTGGGAAAGCTTTAGATCTGACATCTGTTCTCTCTTCTGGCCTGACCCCAAGCAAGGGAGAAAAAATTTATCAAGAAATAGATCTCCGGGAACATTCAGAAGGTTTTGAAAGAGACCACACAGAAATGAGGCTTTAGGAATTTGTCTGGGTAGCCTGAGCCTGCAGGGATGCAAAGCCTGCTCCTTCTCCACGGGCGCTTTCAGAACTTTCTGCTCCGGGAACAGAAATCCGAAAGTGGATTTCAGCAGCAGCTGCAGCAATTACGCGGCAACCCTGGCTTCCGAAGGAATTTCCCCCCCCCCAGGAAGCCGTAGAGCATGTGACTGAGCTTGAAATGCTTAGGCAGCAGCGCCGCTCTGAGTTACAGGAGGTGAGGTGAGGCGAGGCGATCCATGCAGAGAGGCTGCTTATTAGAGATGCCCAGCCCAGCTGGAGAGGGCAGGCTGGGGCGGAGAGCAAGAAGCTGCCAAGTTTTGATGGGCCAGAGCTTCGGAGCCAGAGGCCCCACTGTGCACAGGTGTGCCTCAGATCTGCGCTGCGGAGCAGGCGGGAGAGGCTGATGCAGCTCAGCTCTTTGTGCCCCACCAAGGCTTTGGTTCACTAGAAGAGAACTGTTGGGGCAGGGGCAGGCCTTTTGGACCTGGTTGTGATATGGGAAAGTGAGCAGCCCCTCCCTCACTCCTGCTTCCTTGGAGGTGTCTTTCTTTTCTCTCTCTCCCTCCCTCTCTCCCTCTCTCTCTCCCTCTTCCTCTCCCTCTTCTCTCTCTCTCTCCCCCCCCCCCCCCTCCCCCCCCCCCCCCCCCCCCCCCCGCCCCGGCCTATCATTGCATGCTGCCCCTTTCTCCTGACTGAGCACAAAGAAATGTGGTTTTCTCTCCAGTCCCAGCCCTTTGTTAGTTACAAAGCTTGGCCAGCAACTTGATGCACAGTGAACACTGCTCAGTGTGCCTCCCCAATTCCATCCCCAGACTTAGGAACCACATGTGGCATTCTCCCATAGATAGCAAATAAGCCAAACATTGGCATGCTACCTCTGAAAGGTCCATGTTATCCAGGAGACGGTTGTCCCTTCTTTTCTTGATGCTGCTTTGGGTTGAAGTTTTTTCAGGTACTTTAGGATCCTCGCTTATTCCATGCATCAGCCCAAACCCAGTAGAGCCCCTCTCCGGCCCAGTCCAGGAGGAAGGGGAGACAGCCATAACCCCATAACCATGGGCTTGTTAGGTCTCCAAGGCTGATCCCAGGCCTGACCCTACCAGTTGTCTTCAACTCTTATGATTTCTGGTCACCCAGCAGCCAAAATTTGATACAAGTGAGGAAAATGCAGCAGAATGGTTAAGAATGTGAACTTGGGAATCAGACCACATGAGTCAAATCCCCCTTTGCCACTTAACTACTTGTGTGACCCAAACCTCCTTGATTCATATTTTTCTTACTTGCAAAACTGGTGTAATAATAATGTCTGCCACTTAGGGTTGTTGGGAGCTTAAGTGAGGTAATACATGAAAAGCTTCAGTACCTGGCACATAGAAGTCTCATTAAATGCTGTTTCATTTCAGTTTTTGTTGTTCCTAGCATTATAAGCCCTGGTACAAGTTAGTTTATAAGCACCTTGACTGTGATGTATTATGTCTTACTTGATCAATCCAAATGTAATACCGCCCTGTGTATCTCCGAGTTAGATCTGAAACCTGTGTTTAGAACTCTGCAAACAAAATGTCAGGGTAATGTTCTTATAACCAAATCCCTGGAAACTTTCATCTAGCTCTTGTTATTGTTCTTCAAGGATTCCAGGACAGAGAGCCGTGCTCCATCTCTGAGACCCCAGAGTCAAATGCAAGTAACCACCCAGGGTGCTGGCCAGAGGGTTCACTTTGCTTTACAACATGGAGTATTTCCATCTTTCATGTCACACCCTTCTTTTTTGTTTTTTTTCCTGAGAGCACCTTTCAAGTATAGAGGACATTTTAGATTCAAAGGACACTTAAGTAATGATTGGTCTGTCTCTTCCCTGCATACATCGAAAATGTTTTTGTGTTTTGTTGTTTGGTTCATATAAAAAACAAAAAACCTGGAGATAATTGGCTACAAAAAAGAATATGAACCAAAATCACTGAGATTGGCAGAGGGAGAGTATGATTAATATTTATTAGGTACCTATTGGGTATTATCCTTGACTTTGGAGACTTGTGGAATTTGTGTCTCTTCTTTGTTTGCAATTCATGTGTCTCTTCTTTGGCTTTTACATGTACCTCAGCAGGAACTAGTTTAAAAAAAATCAAAACACTTAACTATAAACGGGAATACTTAGACTCAGGAAGGTACCCACTTAGGTTGGTTCTTTGCATCTACCTGAAAAGTGATGCCATCCACCTCCCAGCATAGGGTGGAGAGCAGAAGATGAGGGTATGGAGAGGAAATTTAAGACGCTGGATAACTTTTCAGACCTACCAGCTTCAACAATTGTGAGTAAAGTTGACAAAACACTGGGACCACCAACTCTCCATGTACATCGTGTGCTCTATCCCATTCTAAAGCGGTGATTCTTGACCTTGGCAGGACATCAGAATCTCTTGGGGAGTTTTATAAAATTCTGATGCCTGACTTCTACTCCAAGATTCTTATTTAATTGGTTTGCATGTAACCTGGGCAGCAGGCCTTTTGAAAGCTCCCAGCTGATTTAATGTCCAGGCCAGGTTCAGAAGCATTGTTCTAAAAAGACTTCAAGTGACTGGGTGTGCACCATTTCATTAGGATAATTATAATAATGATGAGCCAATTTTTCCTGCACTTATCCAGCATGTAATGTTTCGCAGCAGGACAACTTTTCAGAATATCTAGTTCACTGTGGGAAATGGAAGCCCTAGAAATCATGAACACTCAGGATAGCGCAAGCAGCATGGTGGTTTGGCTGCTGCTTATCTCCTTGGCCATTTCAGTGCTATTATCTGAGTCAGACAGAATGGAAATATTTCTACAACTGTCAGTATTTGTTGGTATTAATAAAAATTGGAGTACCACAGTACTTTAAGAAAAATAGTAATCTAAAGCCACACAACTCAATCTTTTAATTCTGTCACTATGGGTGCCCGCGTGGCCCAGTTGGTTAAGCGTCAGACTCTTGATTTCAGCTCAGGTCATGATCTCACAGTTTGTGAGTTCAAGCCCTACGTCGGGCTCCATGCTGACAGTTCAGGACCTCCTTGGGCTTCTCTCTCCCTCTTTTCCTGCCCCTCCCCCTCCTCCTCTCTCTCAAAATAAAAAAAAAGAAAGAAAAAATTGTCACTGGAACATAAGTTCCATGAGCCTGGTGCTTTTTATCTGTTTTGTTCACTGTTGAATCTCTAGTGTCTAAACAGTCCTTGGGATAAGATAGTAGGTATTCAGTACATACTTATTGTGTAAATGAAAGAATAAAAGTAGATTATAATGTGCCCTGTGGGGAAGGAGAACCTTTACACTGGGGGAAGCCCATCCCTCTCTCACCCCCCTCAGAATCTCTAACAGGGAGAGGTGACTGTCCAGCTTCTAGGTCCCCCAACCTAGAGGAGAATCTTTTGTCACTTGGCTGAACTCTTCCTCATTGTCATCTTCCAAAATTGCCCCTTATACTTCTGTCCTACTATTACAAAAACTCTGAGACTGAGAACAAATGTTCAGTTCAATTTTATCATCTCCCCCAATCATCTCCCAGGCATTATTAGGGAATACTGTTCTACCACTGGCTGTGTGACCTTGGGAAATTTACTTAACCTCTCTGATCATCAGTATTCTCATCTGTAAAATGAAGATATTACCTGCCTCACAAATTGGTTATGAGAGTTACATGAGTTAATGTTTAGCACAGTGTTTGGCCCACAGTTGGCCCTTAATAAAGCTTAATTCTCATCTGCTTTCCCCTTCTGTTAAATAGCAATAGAGGAAGTCACAAATTCAGTTCATTCTCATTATTAATGGTAGTTCTTACAAAGTCCTACAAATGCTGAATTAGTGTACTAAGTACTGAACCATTGCTCTTAGGGGCAACACAGTTAAGTTCCTGATCACATTTTTGTTAACCAATCAGTACATAGCTTTGCTTTATGTTTCTGCTTATAGACACCTCAATATATATTGATTCGTTCGCATTGAACTCACGGCCAACAACCTATAACTCCTGCCTGAATGAAGCTTATCTAACACACATTTTTCTCTGTAAGACACATAACCCTTTTTTGCTTAGAACACTAGACAGCACTTTAACACTATACCTGGGGACCATTTTAAATGTTTGTTTATTTTTGAGACAGGGAGTGGTAGACAGAGAGAGAGACAGAATCCCAAGCAGGCTCCATGCCGTCAGCAGAGAGCCCAGTGCAGGGCTCTAACTCACAAACCATGATATCATGACCTGAGCTGAAACCAAGAGTCAGATACTCAACCAACCGATCAACTCAGGCACCATTTTAAACAGCGAGGTCACCAACATAAAACACAAAAATAAAAATAAAAAATAAAAAGTCTGTGAAGGGGATACTTGTTTACAGTATGAAAGTAGAAACAAAGCAGTTTGGGACCTCAGATTTTGTTTTGTTTTTCGCCAGTCTGCACATACAAAAATGATTTGGGGGTTACAAATTTTAGTGAGTAGGTGGCTTCACAAATACGGAATCCATGAATAATAAGGATCAACTGTTGGAAATAGATCAGTGACAAGCATTAGGGAACTGTCAGGTTTCTGAAGGCAGAGCACACTATGGGTCACTCTTTCTTGGTATGTCCCAAGGCATATAACCATTCTGGGCACAGAGCAGGTACTTAGTAGATAATTGTTGGACTCTGCATCCAATTTAACAAATACATATGCTATCCCTATTGTCAACTGTACCCATGACAGGCTTCTGTTTTTGCCCTTCGTGCATCTGCAAGCAGGATTCCCATTCTACAGGTGTTAGTAAGAAGTATAGATTTTACTATGTTTTTATAGGGACAGCAGGAAAGTCCCTCCCATTTCTCTCTCCAGCCCTCCCCCCAGCTAGAGCCTGCTGCATGACCTTTCCCTCACACAGAGCCAGGCTTGCAGGCACGATTCTTCACCCCAAACCAGCCCTCTCCTCCCTCTCTAGATGTACACTCAGCAATTAGGCTGTGTCCTGGCTCATCTGGGTTCACCCATCACTTAACTCAGGAAGCGAAGGTTACCTGGATCATCACTGTCATTAGAAGTAGAATATTGTAATGATTCCCTATGAGTCATGTCAAGTACCTTTTTGTAAATGCTGTGTGCTAAGTGCCATAATAAGGAAATTTGCAGTGATGAGAAAGATAATGCCCCTTTCCAAAGGAGCCTACAAAGCTGTGGTCTGTCTGGTGGTGTGTGAAGTGTAGCAAGCCAGAAGAGGCTGTTAGACTAAATTAAAATAAAAGGTCAATAAAAATGCATAGGAGCAAAGAATATACACCTACCCCTCATCTCTCTCTCTTTCTCTCTCTTTTTTTTAATAATTAGAAGGGTGTATTTTCAATGCAATTTCTACTGGAATGGAAAAAACGCACAAAGGTACATTCACATTTGTAGCCTACAAATACATTATAATTTAATTACAGACTTCATGAGCTTATAAATAATGTAACGATGGCTAGATGTGGAGTATATAAATGACTTAGTTATGACTTTGCCCAAAGTGACATTCTGGAGTGGGAGACAAATGAATTTTATGTTTGTTTGCTCAGAATTGAGTTAAGGATAGAATATTGATCCAAAAGAATCTTAACGATTATGTTTACCTTGGTAAACACTGAGAAAACCAAATGTAGTAAATTCTCTTCTACCTAGTTCCCTGGCAAATGTGTAAAAGCAAAATTTTAAATAGATGCAAATGACCCATTGAGACCACGAGGATACTATTTTGCTGTTAGCGATCCATTGTCAGATGTCTAGCTTTTTGGACAAACTACGGTAGGTTTTAAATTCTAGACTTTACTTATCCTTGTTAATTAATTTCAGCTGTTGTGAAGTTTATGTGTGTTCTGGGAATGTGAGCTAATTTAATTTTGCTTTCAATTAATATCTTTTTTGTTACTCAAGAAAAACAAACATCATGGAAACTTGTGGAATTCATTGAAATAAAGACCATCATTATTAATCTTTTTATTGTACCTGTTCCATATTTTACTGTACTTCATTCTAGTGTTTCTCTAGACATATATAATTATTTAAATAGTGTTATCCATGTTTTTTTACATCTTGTTTTTCATTTATAACTATCCTCCATGTGTTTATGTTATAAATGTCATTTATAATGCTATATGGTCATTAGAATGAATCATAATTCATTTCAGTTTTCCTCTGTCAAAAATAACCTTTAAATTCTCATGTTTGGACATAAAGGTCTTCTTTCTTCATTACATCTTTAGAGTAGACATCACATTGGAATTATGATTCAAAGGTATGAACATTTAAAAAATTTTTGAGGGGTGCCTGGGTGGCTCAGTTGGTTGAGTGTCCGACTTCAGCTCAGGTCATGGTTTCACTGTTTATGAGTTCGAGCCCGGTGTCAGGCTCTGTGCTGATAGCTCAGAGCCTGGAACCTGCTTCTGATTCTGTGTCTCCCTCTCCCAATCATGCCCTGTGTTTCTTTCTCTCAAAAAAATAAATAAATGTTAAAAAAATTTTTTTAAATAAAAAATTTTCAGTGCCTATTGACATTGACATTGATGATTACATTTTAAAAATTAGCCTCTTCTAAATTGGACACATTTTCTCCAAAAAACAAGAGGCCAAAAGCAAAGCATTTCTTTTTTTTTTTTCTTTTTATTTTTTATTTTTTATTTTTTAATATATGAAATTTACTGTCAAATTGGTTTCCATACAACACCCAGTGCTCATCCCAAAAGGTGCCCTCCTCAATACCCATCACCCACCCTGCCCTCCCTCCCACCCCCCATCAACCCTCAGTTTGTTCTCAGTTTTTAACAGTCTCTTATGCTTTGGCTCTCTCCCACTCTAACCTCTTTTTTTTTTTTTTTCCTTCCCCTCCCCCATGGGTTTCTGTTACGTTTCTCAGGATCCACATAAGAGTGAAACCATATGGTATCTGTCTTTCTCTGTATGGCTTATTTCACTTAGCATCACACTCTCCAGTTCCATCCACGTTGCTACAAAAGGCCATATTTCATTTTTTCTCATTGCCACGTAGTATTCCATTGTGTATATAAACCACAATTTCTTTATCCATTCATCAGTTGATGGACATTTAGGCTCTTTCCGTAATTTGGCTATTGTTGAGAGTGCTGCTATAAACATTGGGGTACAAGTGCCCCTATGCATCAGTACTCCTGTATCCCTTGGGTAAATTCCTAGCAGTGCTATTGCTGGGTCATAGGGTAGGTCTACTTTTAATTTTCTGAGGAACCTCCACACTGCTTTCCAGAGCGGCTGCACCAATTTGCATTCCCACCAACAGTGCAAGAGGGTTCCCGTTTCTCTACATCCTCTCCAGCATCTATAGTCTCCTGATTTGTTCATTTTGGCCACTCTGACTGGCGTGAGGTGGTATCTGAGTGTGGTTTTGATTTGTATTTCCTTGATAAGGAGCAACGTTGAACATCTTTTCATGTGCCTGTTGGCCATCCGGATGTCTTCTTTAGAGAAGTGTCTATTCATGTTTTCTGCCCATTTCTTCACTGGGTTATTTGTTTTTCGGGTGTGGAGTTTGATGAGCTCTTTATAGATTTTGGATACTAGCCCTTTGTCCAATGTGTCATTTGCAAATATCTTTTCCCATTCCGTTGGTTGCCTTTTAGTTTTGTTGGTTGTTTCCTTTGCTGTGCAGAAGCTTTTTATCTTCATAAGGTCCCAGTAATTCACTTTTGCTTTTAATTCCCTTGCCTTTGGGGATGTGCCGAGTAAGAGATTGCTACGGCTGAGGTCAGAGAGGTCTTTTCCTGCTTTCTCCTCTAAGGTTTTGATGGTTTCCTGTCTCACATTCAGGTCCTTTATCCATTTTGAGTTTATTTTTGTGAATGGTGTGAGAAAGTGGCCTAGTTTCAACCTTCTGCATGTTGCTGTCCAGTTCTCCCAGCACCATTTGTTAAAGAGACTGTCTTTTTTCCATTGGATGTTCTTTCCTGCTTTGTCAAAGATGAGTTGGCCATACGCTTGTGGGTCTAGTTCTGGGGTTTCTATTCTATTCCATTGGTCTATGTGTCTGTTTTTATGCCAATACCATGCTGTTTTGATGATTACAGCTTTGTAGTAGAGGCTAAAGTCTGGGATTGTGATGCCTCCTGCTTTGGTCTTCTTCTTCAAAATTACTTTGGCTATTCGGGGCCTTTTGTGGTTCCATATGAATTTTAGGATTGCTTGTTCTAGTTTCGAGAAGAATGCTGGTGCAATTTTGATTGGGATTGCATTGAATGTGTAGATAGCTTTGGGTAGTATTGACATTTTGACAATATTTATTCTTCCAATCCATGAGCAGGGAATGTCTTTCCATTTCTTTATATCTTCTTCAATTACCTGCATAAGCTTTCTATAGTTTTCAGCATACAGATCTTTTACATGTTTGGTTAGATTTATTCCTAGGTATTTTATGCTTCTTGGTGCCACTGTGAATGGGATCAGTTTCTTCATTTGTCTTTCTGTTGCTTCATTGTTAGTGTATAAGAATGCAACTGATTTCTGCACATTGATTTTGTATCCTGCAACTTTGCTGAATTCATGTATCAGTTCTAGCAGACTTTTGGTGGAGTCTATCGGATTTTCCATGTATAATATCATGTCATCTGCAAAAAGCGAAAGCTTGACTTCATCTTTGCCAATTTTGATGCCTTTGATTTCCTTTTGTTGTCTGATTGCTGATGCTAGAACTTCCAGCACTATATTAAACAACAGCGGTGAGAGTGGGCATCCCTGTCGTGTTCCTGATCTCAGGGAAAAAGCTCTCAGTTTTTCCTCATTGAGGATGATGTTAGCTGTGGGCTTTTCATAAATGGCCTTTATGATCTTTAAGTATGTTCCTTCTATCCCGACTTTCTCAAGGGTTTTTATTAAGAAAGGGTGCTGGATTTTGTCAAAGGCCTTTTCTGCATCGATTGACAGGATCATATGGTTCTTCTCTTTTTTTTTGTTAATGTGATGTATCACGTTGATTGATTTGCGAATGTTGAACCAGCCCTGCATCCCAGGAATGAATCCCACTTGATCATGGTGAATAATTCTTTTTATATGCTGTTGAATTCGATTTGCTAGTATCTTATTGAGAATTTTTGCATCCATATTCATCAGAGATATTGGCCTGTAGTTCTCTTTTTTTACTGGGTCTCTGTCTGGTTTAGGAATCAAAGTAATACTGGCTTCATAGAATGAGTCTGGAAGTTTTCCTTCCCTTTCTATTTCTTGGAATAGCTTGAGAAGGATAGGTATTATCTCTGCTTTAAACGTCTGGTAGAACTCCCCTGGGAAGCCATCTGGTCCTGGACTCTTATTTGTTGGGAGATTTTTGATAACCGATTCAATTTCTTCACTGGTTATGGGTCTGTTCAAGCTTTCTATTTCCTCCTGATTGAGTTTAGGAAGCCTGTGGGTGTTTAGGAATTTGTCCATTTCTTCCAGGTTGTCCAGTTTGTTGGCATATAATTTTTCATAGTATTCCCTGATAATTGTTTGTATCTCTGGGGGATTGGTTGTAATAATTCCATTTTCATTCATGATTTTATCTATTTGGGTCATCTCCCTTTTCTTTTTGAGAAGCCTGGCTAGAGGTTTGTCAATTTTGTTTATTTTTTCAAAAAACCAACTCTTGGTTTCATTGATCTGCTCTACAGTTTTTTTAGATTCTATATTGTTTATTTCTGCTCTGATCTTTATTATTTCTCTTCTTCTGCTGGGTTTAGGCTGCCTTTGCTGTTCTGCTTCTATTTCCTTTAGGTGTGCTGTTAGATTTTGTATTTGGGATTTTTCTTGTTTCTTGAGATAGGCCTGGATTGCAATGTATTTTCCTCTCAGGACTGCCTTCGCTGCGTCCCAAAGCGTTTGGATTGTTGTATTTTCATTTTCGTTTGTTTCCATATATTTTTTAATTTCTTCTCTAATTTCCTGGTTGACCCACTCATTCGTTAGTAGGGTGTTCTTTAACCTCCATGCTTTTGGAGGTTTTCCAGACTTTTTCCTGTGGTTGATTTCAAGCTTCATAGCATTGTGGTCTGAAAGTATGCATGGTATAATTTCAATTCTTGTAAACTTATGAAGGGCTGTTTTGTGACCCAGTATATGATCTATCTTGGAGAATGTTCCATGTGCACTCGAGAAGAAAGTATATTCTGTTGCTTTGGGATGCAGAGTTCTAAATATATCTGTCAAGTCCATCTGATCCAATGTATCATTCAGGGCCCTTGTTTCTTTATTGACTGTGTGTCTAGATGATCTATCCATTTCTGTAAGTGGGGTGTTAAAGTCCCCTGCAATGACCACATTCTTATCAATAAGGTTGCTTATGTTTATGAGTAATTGTTTTATATATCTGGGGGCTCCAGTATTTGGCGCATAGACATTTATAATAGTTAGCTCTTCCTGATGGATAGACCCTGTGATTATTATATAATGCCCTTCTTCATCTCTTGTTACAGCCTTTAATTTAAAGTCTAGTTTGTCTGATATAAGTATGGCTACTCCAGCTTTCTTTTGGCTTCCAGTAGCATGATAAATAGTTCTCCATCCCCTCACTCTCAATCTAAAGGTGTCCTCAGATCTAAAATGAGTCTCTTGTAGACAGCAAATAGATGGGTCTTGTTTTTTTATCCATTCTGATACCCTATGTCTTTTAGTTGGCGCATTTAATCCATTTACATTCAGTGTTATTATAGAAAGATACGGGTTTAGAGTCATTGTGATGTCTGTATGTTTTATGCTTGTAGTGATGTCTCTGGTACTTTGTCTCACAGGATCCCCCTTAGGATCTCTTGTAGGGCTGGTTTCGTGGTGACAAATTCCTTCAGTTTTTGTTTGTTTGAGAAGACCTTTATCTCTCCTTCTATTCTAAATGACAGACTTGCTGGATAAAGGATTCTCGGCTGCATATTCTTTCTGTTTAGCACACTGTAGATATCGTGCCAAGCCTTTCTGGCCTGCCAAGTTTCAAAGGAGAGATCAGTCACGAGTCTTATAGGTCTCCCTTTATATGTGAGGGCACGTTTATCCCTTGCTGCTTTCAGAATTTTCTCTTTATCCTTGTATTTTGCCAGTTTCACTATGATATGTCGTGCAGAAGATCGATTCAAGTTACGTCTGAAGGGAGTTCTCTGTGCCTCTTGGATTTCAATGCCTTTTTCCTTCCCCAGGTCAGGGAAGTTCTCAGCTATAATTTCTTCAAGTACCCCTTCAGCACCTTTCCCTCTCTCTTCCTCCTCTGGGATACCAATTATGCGTATATTATTTCTTTTTAGTGTATCACTTAGTTCTCTAATTTTCCCCTCATACTCCTGGATTTTTTTATCTCTCTTTCTTTCAGCTTCCTCTTTCTCCATAACTTTATCTTCTAGTTCACCTATTCTCTCTTCTGCCTCTTCAAGCCGAGCCGTCGTGGTTTCCATTTTGTTTTGCATTTCGTTTAAAGCGTTTTTCAGCTCCTCGTGACTGGTCCTTAGTCCCTTGATCTCTGTGGCAAGAGATTCTCTGCTGTCCTGTATACTGTTTTCAAGCCCAGCAATTAACTTTATGACTATTATTCTAAATTCACTTTCTGTTATATTATTTAAATCCTTTTTGATCAGTTCATTAGCTGTTGTTATTTCCTGGAGATTCTTCTGAGGGGAATTCTTCCGTTTGGTCATCTTGGATAGTCCCTGGAGTGGTGAGTACCTGCAGGGCACTTCCCCTGTGCTGTGGTGTATAACTGGAGTTGGTGGGCGGGGCCGCAGTCTGACCTGATGTCTGCCCCCAGCCCACCGCTGGGGCCACAGTCAGACTGGTGTGTGCCTTCTCTTCCCCTCTCCTAGGGGCGGGATTCACTGTGGAGTGGCGTGGCCCGTCTGGGCTACTTGCACACTGCCAGGCTTGTGTTGCTGGGGATCTGGCGTATTAGCTGGGGTGGGTAGGCAAGGTGCACGGGGGCTGGAGGGGCAGGCTTAGCTCGCTTCTCCTTAGGTGATCCACTTCAGGAGGGGCCCTGTGGCAGCGGGAGGGAGTCAGATCCGCTGCCGGAGGTTTGGCTCCGCAGAAGCACAGAGTTGGGTGTTTGCGCGGAGCGAGCAAGTTCCCTGGCAGGAACTGGTTCCCTTTGGTATTTTGGCTGGGGGATGGGCGGGGGAGATGGCGCTGGCGAGTGCCTTTGTTCCCCGCCAAGCTGAGCTCTGCCGTCCGGGGGCTCAGCAGCTCTCCCTCCCTTTGTCCTCCAGCCTTCCCGCTTTCCGAGCAGAGCTGTTAACTTATGACCTCCCAGACGCTAAGTCGCGCTTGCTGTCGGAACACAGTCCGTCCGGCCCCTCCGCTTTTGCCAGCCCGACTCGGGGTCTCTGCTTGGCCGGCGAGCCGCCCCTCCGCCCCAGCTCCCTCCCGCCAGTCCGTGGAGCGCGCACCGCCTCGTCGCCCTTCCTACCCTCTTCCGTGGGCCTCTCGTCTGCGCTTGGCTCCGGAGACTCCGTTCTGCTAATCCTCTGGCGGTTTTCTGGGTTAGTTAGGCAGGTGTAGGTGGAATCTAAGTGATCAGCAGGACCCGCGGTGAGCCCAGCGTCCTCCTACACCGCCATCTTCCCTCCTCAGTGGGATTAACACACAGATACCTGGGGCCACATCAAGAGCCAGCACGTTGATGGTCTTCTTCAGCTGACAAGTCAGGCAGAAAGAAACTCGAGTTGCTTAAGAACTCACACTGAACTTCTCAATGTAACTCGCTCTCACCACTTAGTGAAATCTTCCTGTGAGAACCCCCCCACACAAGGAGGCTGTCTTGCCACTCAAGCAAAGCATTTCAATATGCAGTCAAAATTACTTCTGAATTATCTTCAGACTTGGATTTTACTGTGACTCTCTCCAATGGCATAGAGACCATTGAGAGTAGTACTCTCACCCCAGTCCCTATTTATGAAATGCGTAGTGACTGGCCAACACCCAGGAGCCCTGCCATTCATCTAGTTTGCATCCAAGCTTGCCAGCCATTGGGAATAGATAGAGAACAACTAGATCTCCTCCATCAGGAGTTTGCTGTAATGCCTTTCTTTTGTTAAAGTCCAGTTTGGTCAATCATACATTTCAAAATAATAGTGGCTGGAGAGAATATGCCTTTGTGCATCATTGAGCTGGGATTCGTTAAAATCATGTGTATCTCTGCTAGAGTAGCTTGAAAATGCCTATTGTAGCCACCGGCATGAGATACAAACGATAAACACTTAGTGAAATTTGGAGGTTTTGTCTTTAGTGTTTTTTCATAGAAGAAAAATAATAGCCTTTACAACTCTATTTGACTACAGTGTGTGTGTGTGTGTGTGTGTGTGTGTGTGTGTGTGTGTGTGTGTGTATTTCATCTCTATGGAATGAGAATGTGACCCACTGAAAAGTCCTTGAAACCAACAGGGTGTATCATAACAGCTGGAAAGCCAAACCTTAAAACACTGCCAAAGAAAGCAGGAAATAGTAAGTTTCTCATGGAAGTATGACATGTATCTCAGATTCAAGAAGTTCTTAGACAAAGAGGTGAAGGAATATTCCTCAGCAGTTTTCTTAGTCCTATAATTTAGTTTGTATGTACTTTAGATTATTTTTTTTAGTTTGTAAATACTTTTAGGTTATGTAAGTCTGTGCCTGATTAGAAGGTGCCATTCTGTATGAGTTCCTTCAGCATAGAAAGGGATGCTGGGTGGTTCAGTGGGTTAAGTGTCTGACTTCGGCTCAGGTCATGATCTCATGGCTCATGGGTTCAAGCCCCACGTCAGGCTCTGTGCTGACGCCTGGAGCCTACTTCAGATTTTGTGTCTCCCTCTCTCACTGCCCCTGCCCTGTTTACTCTCTCTCTCTCAAAAATAAACAAAACAGTAAGAAAAAGAAAAGAAAAAGAAACGGATGGCTGGATTTAGGGAAGAGGAAGAGAAGATTGATCACCAAAAAGGGCAACAGCTAGTCTATCAGTAAGGAATGTGTCCAGCTGCAGGTAACAGACCTGGCTACAAGGCTCACCCAAAATGGGGTTTCTTTGCTTGGAGTCCAGATGTAGACCGCTTCTGGTGTGGGTTCAACTGCTCAGCAATGCCACTGAAGGACCCAGGTTCTTTCTGCTCCATTATCCTTTACCTTGTGTTTGCTTTTGTCTTCATGTTTAATAGTTTCAAGAAGGCTACCGTGCCTCTGGCCATTGAGTCTTAATTCAGGGTGATTAGAAGGAGCAGGGAGAAGAGCGGTGCCAGTTGTATGTCCCATTTTATCAGGTGAGCCAAAGTTTCCCAGAAGCTCTCCTCTCAGCAAATGTCTGCCTAAGCTCATTGGCCATAAATAGGTCACTTGGCTACCCCTAGCAGTGCAAAAGACTGCGAAGAGAGAGGGTAGAGTGGGGCAGAGTCCACCTCCAGTATCTGCCAGAGCTAGGCAGCAGTTTCTCTTTCCAGAAACCGTTGTGAAGGCAAATTTAAAGAATGACTGGAAGTTTAGTGTTTTGGAGTTCACGGACCCCATCAGACTTCATTGAACAGTGATCAGTCATTTTTGAAAACCAGATGATAAAATAGATCATGTCTGGAAAAAAAAAAAAGAGACCAGCTTTGTAGCAAAATAGGTCATTCCCAAAATTCCATGGGAAGAAGTTCTATTGCAAAGGTACTGGGGCACCAGGGTGGCTCAGTTGGTTAAGCATCTGACTTTGGCTCAGGTCATGATCTCGCAGTTCGTGGGTTCAATCTCTGCATTGGGCTCTGTGCCGACAGCTCAGAGCCTGGAGCTTGCTTTAGATTCTGTGTCTCCCTCCCTCTCTGCTCCTCCCCTGCTCTCCCTCTGTCTCTTTCTCTCTTAAAAGTAAATAAAACATTAAAAAAAAAAAAAGGGTACTGAAGATCTTCACAAGACCATTCTGAAAGAAATGACATTTCACTCTTTGATGGTTTCCTTTACAGAAGGGGTGGCTAAGAGATTTGAGGATCCCTCCCTAATTTGCTTTTATTACGTAGAAAGGGATAAATAAATTGAAGGTAAACAAGAAAAGTCATTTTTTAGTGTCAATATGTTAGAAAACAAGCATACTTGGATTTTCATAAATTGTCTAAAGATAACCTTCAGTTCATCTTCAGGCTAGGTGTGGTGAATTCCTAATTGTTGTGATTTTATGCTTATTTATTTATATTTTTAAATGTTTTATTTTTTTATTTTTTATTAGAGAGCATGTGCTAGGGGCAGGGGGGCGGGGGGTGGGGAGAGGGAAGGAGGGAGAATTTAAGCAGGCTCCATGCCCAACACAGGGTTTGATCCCACAACACTGGGATCACGACCTGAGCTGAAATCAAGAGTTGGATACTCAACTACCGATGCACCCCTATTTTTATGCTTATTTAAATCATATTGCAGAGGTGTTTGTTTAGGAGAGCAAAGGGTTCAAATCCCTGCTAAATGCATGATTTGGACAAGTGACTTGACAAAACCAAGGTTCAGAAAAGCTGTCTGTAAACTGTGAACGGTACTGCCTACCCAGCAGGGTTGGTGATTTGAGGCTTCAAACACAGTGCCTGGCGCACAGTAGGGGCTCACAGTCTGGTTGTTGCCTTCATCGTTAGTAGTAGTGCTGATGCTTCTGGAACAGCCCCAAAATGTAATGCCATGGTACTTTTACCCTTGTTCTTCCCTCTTTTTCTGTCTTTTTCTGTAAGGGTACCTAGAGATGTGGTGATTGAAGATGGAGGCAGAAACTGAGTGCTAGGAGTGGTTTTAGGGATTGCAGGGAGAAAACTAGGGTTATTCTTGTCCAAACTAGTCCAGAACATCATTGTTTTTATATATGTATAATTTATACCCTGCCTTCTTCCAACATAGGATGTGAGTAGTTTGTGTGCCCACGCTCTTCAGGTGTAACAACAGTGTTGTAACAAAAACAAACAAACAAACAAAACAAAACAAAAAAACACTAAGCTTAGAAGACAGTCCAGACTATACATTGTGTGGTTACAATCATATTACTTAGTTTCTCGGGCTGCTCCATTTCCTCACCTGTAAAGTGGCGCTAGCAGGGCCTGTATTAAAGCGTTAATGTTGTGAGAAAAAGTGAGGTCATGGGTTTGAAAGCCCTTTGTAATGGTAAAGCTTGATATGAACACAACCTCTTATTCCTTTGGTTTCACCAGTTGTTATGGCAACAACTTTCAAATATGCCCACTTAGTTAACCATTTTGTGTACGTCTGTGTCAGATGTTTACTTTTTAATAGATTGCCCCACGTACACCTGGACCACCTCCTTCCCTTCAAATGACTACCCACAAATAGTGCCCAGGGACTACTAATGTTATAATGTTAGCCTGAACCAAGCATAATTAGTAAGGGTATCTGCCACAACAAATTCATACATAAAAAAATACATATAAAGTTCTCTAAAATCAGCATCAATTTGAGATAGTCTGTTCCTCTCCTGCCCCTCATTAGTCAGGTAATCAAGAGCTGGCAGTATTCTTTCCAGAAGCTCATGTTGCATATTGACCTGGAAAGGTATTAGTCCAGGTAACGATGGCAACTTTTATGTTAACCATCAATCACTTTAATGAGTACAAGAATGCATCCTATCACCCTGCCAGAAGGTGCAGAAATTCAGAGTGATTCATTCACTGGTTAAATAATGTGAGTGTTTTCTGTGTGTTGGGTGCTGTGCTGGTGCTGTGGGCATAGAATAGACTCCAGTCTCCCGGAGTTATAGTTTAGTAATGGGGCTGTGGTGGCAGACTTTGTTGGTACCCCGAATTCAGTCTCCTCATAAAAACAGAACCCCTTCAGAACCTCATACAAGAATGGTTTCCAGAGGTTGGGAAAGGGAAGAATGGTGAATTGTTTAATGAGTAGTGTTAGTTTTGAAAGAGGAAGAAAGTTATGGAGACGCACAACAATGTGAATATACTTGACAATACTGAACTATATACTTAAAAATAGTTAAGATGGTAAATTTTATGTGTGTTTTACCGCACTTTTTTAGTATTGAAGGCACTAGGGGGGCATCTGGGTGGCTTAGTCGGGCGGCCAACTCTTGATTTTGGCTCGGGTCATGATCTCACTGTTCGTGGGTTCAAGCCCTGTGTCAGACTTTGTGCTGACAGTGCAGAGCCTGCTTGGGATTCTCTCCCTCTCCTCTCTGCCCCTCCCCCTCTCACTAATGTGCTCTCTCTTAAATAAATAAATTAAAAAAATAAAATAAAGGCACTAGATACCAAAACCCAAACCCCATGGACATTTACCACACAAAAGGTGACAAGCTATCCCCTAAAAAGAATCCCAAAATACAAGTGTGTTAAACCACCTATGCTTCAAGGTCTGTATGATGTCAACAGCTTTGTGGTAGGAAGCAAAGGGAAGTAACAAGGTGATGACAGATCTGATTACTGGCAAATCCCAACATACCCAGGGGGTACTCACTGGAAAGTGTGGTGTACTAAGTCCATTAGTGGGTGAGTGTAAGAGACCATGGAAGGGTCTAGGAGCTGGAGTAGAGTTCTCAAAACTGGCCAGCCAAGGCTCCCTTCCAAGACAGCGTTCCGCACTAAGGAGGAACTTCTGGAAGAAGGATCAAAACTGGACAGGAAAGAGACAACAGAAATGAAGGAAAGAGGAGGCCAGGTAGAAGTGGGGAGGGATTTATCTCCTTGTGATTGCAAGGCAGCTCAATGACAACCAGAGACAGAAAAGGGTCCTGTCTTCTGCATTCCACATCATTATTATGAGAGAAAACTTTTCTAGGAAGTGCTCCAGTAGATCTATCTGTAGGTCTCATCAGCCAGAATTGGGTCATACACCCATGTCTGAACCCGTGACTGTCAAGGGGAATGCGACACGGTGATTGGCTGACACCCAGTCAGTACTCTCCATCCTTATTTTTTGGTTAATTTATTTTAATGGCGCATAAAATGGATGGGAGGGTATATTTATATTTTAACGTATAGCATACCTTAAAATCTAAAAGGAGCTTCCATTTTGGTGGGGGGCACCTGGGTGACTTAGTTGGTTAAGTGTCTGACTCTTGATTTCGGCTCGGATCGTAATCTCACAGTTTGTGAGATGAAGCCCCATGCTGGGCTCTGTGCTAACAGTGCAGAGCCTGCTTGGGATTCTCTCCCTCTCCCTCTATCTCTGCCCCCTCCCCCACTCACATTCTTTCTCTCAAAATAAATAAATTTTAAAACAATAAAGGGAATTTGCATTTTTAAATAGTTTACTTTTTAGGCAATCTCTGTGCCAGTGTGGAGCTCAAACTCAGGACCCCAAGATCGAGAGTTGCATGCTTTACCAACTAACCTAGTCAAGTGCCCCAAATTTGCATTTTATGTAGTACTTTTTATACAAAGTAGTAGACAAAGTTCAGGGTCAGTTTACTCTGCTTCATACCACATTCAAAACAAACTCAAGATGGATTAATTGCAAAAAAGTAACACTAATAGAGTTATTCTAATAGCTCAGAAACCATACAGGAAAAGATTGACTGACTTGGCTACATAAAAATTCTAGGCTTCTATTTTATTCATTCATTGTTTTTACTGAGAACATACTATGTGCCAGGTACTGTTCTTGGTGCTGAAAATATGGCGGTGTCCTAAACAGCCACTGTCACTGCTCACAAAGAGCTTATATTACATGCTATATGGCAACTGATACCATAAATAAATGGCCATAAAAATTAAAAAAAAAAAAGATGACCTGGAGAGATTATTTGCAAAATATATGATAACAAGAGCTCATGTAAGTTAATAAACAAGTACTCCAGTAGACAAATAAGCAAAAGTTATAGGTAGTGAATTAAAAGGAGAAGCAACTGCAAATGGCCAATAAACATGTGAAGAGTTGCTTGGCCTGAAAGTAGTTCTGAAAATGCAGTTAGAACGGCCACAGCATACAGTGTTTCCCCTTCAGCTTGGCCTAATTTCTGTGAATTCCTAACTCCCACTGCTGGGAAATGTGTAAGGAAATGAGCACATGTCCAAGAATTTCTAACCTTTTTGAAAGTAATCTAGGAGCGTCTGTTAAAACGAAACATTCTCATACCCTTTGACCCAGAAAGCACATTTCCTGGAACTTATCCTACAGACATAAAAGCACTAATGCATAAGGACATGTATAAGAATATTTATTGTATCCTAGTTTGTTTTTTATGTAGAAAAAAATGGAAACATCCTGAATATTCTTGAAAAAGTTTACCCATGTTGTGGAACATTTTGCAGCTGTTGAATGAATTTGGTTTATGTGTATTGTATTGACCTAACAAGAGCACTATAGGTTATATCGTTTAACAACAAAAGGCAATTTATTGGGTAATAGATACGGAATTTTTAAAAAATGAAAAATATGTGGTTGTATAAACTGTTAATACATGTTATTGGACATTCAGCATTTTTGGGAGATTAAAGTAGTTTACTGCCTCTTTATACATTATACTTGTATAATGTTTGAATTGTTACAATGAACATGTACTTTTTTGTTTTCTAACATCATATGCTAAATCAGTTTAACTTACTCCATGATGTTTTGGAGGGTGGAGCTGTAAACAGTGGTGGAAGTTGCAGGAAGGCTGATTTTAGTTCATCAGAAGAAGAACTTTGCCACAACAGTGATTCAGCAGTGGATTTGGAAACCTTAAGTTGAGGGTCTCTGGAAATATTCAGGCAGAAAACCATAAGCTATTGGAGAGAAGACTTTTATATCAGGTTTTGGGAATTGGACTAGAGGACTCCAAGATTCCTTCCAACCCTGATAGTTTTTATAATAGTTTAATAATATTACACAATAAGACTTGTAATCTTTTGTTATTAAAGGTGTTTTTAATTGACGTTATAAAATTAGTTTTAGGTGTGCAACATGACTTGTTTGTATATATTGTGAAACAATTCTCACAATAAGTCTGCTTAACCGCCATCACCACACCTAGTCACAATGTTTTTTTCTTGTGATAAGAAATTTTTTCTTTAATTTTTTTAAGCTTATGTATTTATTTTGAGAGAAAGAGTATGTGTGAGCAGGGGAGGGGCAGAGAGAGAGGGAGAAAGAGAGAATCCTAAGCAGGATCCGTGCTGTCAGCGCAGACCCTGTTATGGGGCTCGAACCCACAAACCATGAGATCATGACCTGAGCTGAAACCAAGAGTCGAAGCTTAACCACCTGAACCACCCAGGTGCTGCTTGTGATGAGAACTGTTAATAAGACCCACTCCCTTAGCAGTTTTCCAGTATACAACACAGTATTATTAACTGTAGTCACTATGCTGTACATTTACATCCCTATGATTTATTTATTTTCTAACTGGAAGTTTGTACCTTTTGACCTTCTTCACCCATTGGACCCACTACCCACCCCCAGCTCTGGCAATCAGCAGTCTGTTCGCTGTTCCATTGTCTTGTGTGTTTTACATTCACATATAAATAAGATATTTGCCTTTCTTCGTCTGACTTATTTCACTTTGCATAATGTCCTCAAGGTCCATCTATGTTGTCACAAATGGCAAGATTTCCTTCTTTTTTATTTCTGAGTAATATTCCATTGCTCTTTATAAACCACATATTCTTTCTTTATTCTACCTATTCTTTATCCATTCATCCATCAGTGGGCAGTAAGGTTACTTCCATGTCTTGACTATTGTATATAATGCTGCAGTAAACATGGGGATGCATTTATCTTTTCGAGTTAGCATTTTAGTTTCCTTCAGATAAATACCCAGAAGTGGAATTGCTGCATCATATGGTAGTTCCAGTTTTAATTTTTTTAGGAAATTCCATACTGTTTTCCATAGTGGCTGCACCAATTTAAATTCACACAAATAGTGCGTAAGAGTTCCCTTTTCTCATTATCTTTGCCAACACTTATTTCTTGTCTTTTTGATAATAGCCATTCTGACTTATCGGGTGTGAGATCTCATTGTAATTCTGATTTGCATTTCCCTGATGATTAATAATGTTAAGTACCTTTTCATGTACCTTTTGGACAGCTGTGTGTCATTGTTGCACAAATGTCTATTCAGATCCTCTGCCCATTTTTAGTTGTTTCTTTGCTGTTGTAAGAGTTCTTTATATATTTTGAATATTAACCTCTTATCAGATATATGATTTGCAAATATTTTCTCCCATTTGGTACATTGCCTTTTCATTTTGTTGATGATTTCCTTTTCTGTACAAAAGCTTTTTAGTTTGATGTAGTGTCATTTGTTTATTTTTGCTTTCATTGCCTTTGCTTTTGGTATTGAATCCAAAAAATTATTGCCAAGACCAATGTCAAGGAGCTTATCAACTATGTTTTCTTCTAGGAATTTTGTGGTTTCAGGTCTTACATTTGAGTCCTTAATTCATTTGAAGTTGAATTTTCTGGGTACTGTAAAATAGTGGTCTGATTTTCCCAGCACCATTTATTGGAGAGATTGTCCTTTCTCCATTGTGTATTCTTGGTACCTTTGTCATAAATATATGCATGGATTTATTTCTAGGCCCCGCATTCTGTTCCATTGATCTGTGTGTTTTTATGCCAATACCATAGTGGGTTTTTGTTTAATATTTGTTTATTTTGAGAGGGAGAGCACACATGAGCAGGGAGGGGCAGAGAGAGAGGGAGAGAAAGAATCTCAAGCAAGCTCTGCAGTGTCAGCATAGTGCCTGACCCAGGGCTCAGTCTCACAAACCATGAGATCATGACCTGAGCCAAAATCGAGAGTCAGGCACTTAACCTACTGAGCCAGGCACCCCCAAGGTGTGTTAATTACTATAGCTTTGTAATATAGTTTGAAATCAAGGAGCATGTTACTTCTAGCTTTGTTCTTTCTCAAGATTGCTTTGGCTATTTGGGGTCTTTTGTGTTTCCATACAAATTTTAGGGGTTTTATTTCTGTGAAAAATGCCATTGCAGTAGGGATTGCATTGAATCTATAGATTGCTTTGGGTAGTATGGACATTTAAAAGTTTTTAATTCTCCCAATCCATGAGCATGGAATATATTTCCATTTCTTTGTGTCTTCTTCAGTTTCTTTCATCAGTGTCTTATAGTTTTTCTTATACAGGTCTTTACCTACTTGTTAAAAATTTATTCCTGGGTATCTTATTCTTTTTGGTGCAGTTGTAAATGGGATTGTTTTCTTAATTTCTCTAATGGTTCTTAGTGTATAGAAACATATCTTTATTGGTTTTGTGTCCTGCAGATTTACTGAATTTGTTGATTAGTTCTACCATTTTTTGACTGGGTCATTAGGGTTTTCTATATATAATATCATGTCATCTGTAAATAATGATAGTTTTACTCCTTCCTTTCTAATTTGGGTGCCTTTTATTTCTTTTTCTTGCCTAATTGTTCTGGCTATAACTTCCAATACTATGTTGAGTAAAAGTCGTGAGACTGGATGGTCTTGTCTTGTTCCTGGTCTTCAAGGAAAAACTTGTAGCTTTTCACTGTTGAGCACATTCTCAGTTGCAGGTTGTCATACATAGGCCTTATTATGTTGAAGTACATTGTATAGTCACTTTGTTGAGAATTTTTATCCTATATTGATATTACTATGTACTTTTATATATTTTTTAAATACCAACAAAATATCTTCTATAAATTCTGTGACATGGGGCACCTCAGGGACTCAGTTGGTTAAGCGTCTGACTCTTGATTTCTGCTCAGGTCATGGTTTGTGGATTCAAGCCCTGCATCAGGCTCTGTGCTGACAGTGTGGAGTTGGCTTGGGATTCTGTCTGTCTGTCTCTCCCCCCACCCCCCCCTCCAGTGCACTTGCACTCTCTCTCTCAAAGTAAATAAATAAACTTAAAAAAAAAAATGTACCATTACAGCATTGGTATTCCGTATGTAACATAACAAAAGTCACTCAAATTGTGAGGTGTTTTTCTCCCTTCTTTTAGTTACAAAAAAAAATTAATAGATTTAAAGTATAGACTCATATCTAGAATGATTATCAAGTGATATTTCAGTTTACCATTAACCATCCCCTGCCTCTTCCCTATATCATCCCAGTCTAGAAGATTTCAAACAGGACAGTGCCAAAGACACCAGTATTAGAAGAGTTCCCTCAGATCACAGTTTGCCACCCACACTGGTCTAGAAAGGAAAATTTCAGAGTATCCTTTGCAAATCCTCAGGTTTACTGTCAGAAAGGTCTTTTTAATTGTGACTGATATCCTTTGGACTGGAGCTTACACTTGTTTTATCCACTTCAGATATTAGAAACAAAGAATCAGAAATTATTCTAGGCCTTGGGGCACCTGGGTGGTTCAGTTGATTGACTCTTGGTTTCTGCTCAGGTCATGATCTCACAGTCATGGAATTGGGTCCTGGTCAGGCTCTGCACTGAGCATGGAGCCTGCTTAGGATTCTCTCCCTTTCTCCCTCTGCCCCTCCACCTCAAAAAAAAAAAAAAAATGTGTGTGTGTATGTATGTGTGTGTATATATATATGAATATGTATATACAGATATATAAATACATATGTATATATAGATATGTAGATATATATATATACACACACATACACGTGTGTATATATGTGTGTGTGTATATACATGATATCATGACATATACATATACATACATGTATGGTGTGTGTGTGTGTGTGTGTGTGTGTGTGTATGATTCTGGGCCTCAGTAGGACCTCCTAGAGGATTGCTTCAACCTTCCCATCTTAGAGATGATAAAGAGCCAAGGACCAAGTAGAATGTATAACCTGCCTCTGGTGAGAACTGGTACCAAAACCCCCTTATCCTCCCTGACAGATGAGTGCACTCTCTGTTGTGCTAGTCATACCTTTCTCTCAGACACACACCAGCATCACCTAATTGGTTCTACAACAGTGCCTTTTACCTATTGATACAAGGTCTTTTAGATACATACTGTTTATATAACTTTTGACATATAAACTAACGGCACCTGGGTGGCTCAGTTGGTTAGGTGTCCAACTCTTGGTTTCAGGTCATGTCATGATGTCACAGTTTGTGAGTCCGAGTCCCACATCGGGCTCTGCACTGAAAGTGTGGAGCCTGCTTAGGATTCTCTGTCTTTCCCTCTTTCTGCCCCTCCCTTGCTCTTTCTCTGCCCCTCCCATGCTCCCTCTCTCTCAAAATAAACGTTTTTTTTGTTTTTTTTTAATTTTTTAAATGTTTATTTATTTATTTATTTATTTATTTAAAAGACTGAGCACTAGCTGGGGAGGGGCAGAGAGAGAGGGAGACACAGAATCTGATGCAGGCTCCAGGCTCTGAGCTGTCAGCACAGAGTCACATGGCGGCCTTCAACTCACCAACGCTGAGGTCATGATCTGAGCTGAAGCCGGGTGCTTAATGGACTGAGCCGCCCTGGCACCCCCCTATCTCTCTCTCAAAATAAATAAATAAACAAACAAACTAGCTAACTAACTTTAGAAGAAAAAAAAAAAAGAACTATAAACTAATTTATGGACGTTGGTATTTGCCATCTTGCACCAAAGTAGGAGTGTTTCAGAGCAAGGGTAAAGCTCTGACCACTCATTTTGGGCTGAGCACCTGGAAGCGGGGTTCTAGGTTCAAGCTCCATACTGAGGCTTTATTTTGAAGTCAAAGCCTCACAGCATTAGGAACCAAGAGGATTTTTTTTTTTCATATCTGTTTATATCTGAAGTCCTCCTGCCATCAGGAAGCTCAGGTTCTTTGCTCAGCTTCTGCTCATGTTTGGGCTAAGTGAAAATCCCTGAGTGGTAGTAGATGCTTCCAGCACCAAATGGTTTCTGCACAAGGTCCAAGCATTCCTCCTGGCCTGATATGAGGGTCACACCAAGAAGGATGTGACTAATAAAGAATGTGACTTCAGAGACTCTGCATGTCCAGACAACTTCTGATAAACATTTAGACAGAGGGGTTAAGAATGTTTTCCTTTCTGGAGGGAAACTATGCAGTTTATGGTGTGAGTGGGGGTGGGTAGAAGGGAATAAATCTAAACATCAGCTTCCTCTTTTCATAATTCTTAAGCCATTTTTAATACCCTGACAGGCTTTCCTACTTAGAACCAATAGCTGAGTGCCGGCCAAAAGAGAAGAGGGATGGGATCTATGAAGAGTGGGCAGTTCCAAAGTGATTATCAAGCAAGATTAAAAATAAACTGGACATTGAGGCCGGTTTCCCTGGTTCCCACCCTGAGTCCGGGAATGCTCCAAAAGGTATCCACTCAAGGCACACTTTAAGTTCCCTAGTTGGGATCCTCACTTCCTATGCTGACAAAAGGGGGAAGCTCTATAGGGGAAATGGGTGTTGACTTCTGGGGGAGGAAAGGTGAAGTGGACCAGATGGCACCTCTCAGCATCCTCAGCCCACCCAGGGAATTCTGGGGATGCTGGTCCAGGGCAGGGAGGAGAGACTGAAGAAGAGAGAGCCAACGTAGTTGTCTTGCTGGCAGGGGAAAAGAAAACAGCACAGTTCTTGGGATGCAAAGCACTTCCGTTGGTAGTGCTGATCTAGCTAATGTCTTTGAGCACTTTCTCCTCATCACCTCTTTGGTTTGTCTCCTCGCATTTCCTGGATAGTGTGTGTTGGGGGAAGAGGGTGTGGGTATGAATGCCATTGGGGGGGGGGCGGGGTGCCTGGGTAGCTCAGTCAGTTAAACAGCCAACTCTTGATTTCAGTGAGGGTCATGATCTCATGGTTCATGAGTTTGAGCCCCTAGTCGGGCTCCATGCTGACAATATGTGGAGCATGCTTGGGTTTCTCTCTCTGCCCCTCCCCTGTGCGTGCATGCGCACTCTCTCTCTCTCTCTCTCAAAAAATAAATAAGAATGGCATTTTCTCTGCTTGATTCTAAATAAAAAGTAAGAAAAATAATGTCATTCAGCAAACTCCCTCTAAATGGGGAGGGGGACATTCAATATTGGAAGAAAAGGCATTGATGTTAACTTTAGTAAAACCCTTCATGTATCTGAAATCAAGATTCTTTTGAATATGTCAGCTTCAGTTATTTTAGCCATTATCCCTACAGCCAGGAGCACTCAGGACCAGTGTAGGTAGAATGCAGTTCTCAGTTCCTCTCCTTTGAATTTTAAGTGGGTGAAGAAATTATTTCATTTTGAAATCCTAAGTATTGCCATACTCAGTTTCAGACATTTCTTGCTTTTCTGAGAGTGAGTACTTTCTTTAAAAAACCTATTCTTCAGGGGCACCTGGGTGGCTCAGTCAGTTGAGCATCCAACTTTGGTTCAGGTCATGATCTCACCATTAGTGAGTTCAATCCCCATGTCAGGTTCTGCGTTGACAACTCAGGGCCTGGAGCCTGCTTCAGATTCCATGTCTGCTTCACTCTCTGCCCCTTCCCCACTTGTGCTCGCTCACTCTCTCTCTCTCTCTCTCTCTCTCTCTCTCAAAACTAAATAAACATTAAAAAAAAAAAAGCTGGTCTTCGGAAGGTGCATTCATTTGTTTGTTGATTTGTTCATTTATGTAGTCCGTTCATTCATTCATGCAAGTGTCCACCAAAACCTACGATAGGCTCTGTTGGGAGGGAAAGGGCCATGTCAATACTCAGAAGACTAGGAGTCATGGTTAGGATGAATGTTGCGGAGTTAAGCCTACCCTGAAATCTTGGCCCTGCTACTGATAAGCTCTATGACTCTGTACAAGTCATTGAACCTCTCAGAGCCTCTGATTTCTCATCGGTAAAATTGGGCTAAAAAGCATAACCCCTCATTGGATTTTTACAAGAACTACCTGAAAGAAGAAGAGACTGCACTATGCCTGGCATGTAAGCTCAGTAAATGATGGTGGGGCAGGATTAATGGTAGCGGGAAGGCTGGTGGCAATTTTTATTATTATTGATGAGACCAACAGCACAAGAGTGATAGAGGAAAGCACTGTTAGATGCCAGTGGGGGAGAGCCTGCCGGACAAGAGGTGCCTGCCTGGGAAGGTTCTGGGTAGAACTTGGCCTGCCGGCTTGCTTTCCCTTGAGCTCTATTACATTTTTCAATCACATCTTCATGGAGAAATGGGAAATTCTTTTCCCTTTGCATTTCACTTTCTATCACATTCCTGAAGACTGAATCTTTAGTATAGTATTAAGCTGAAGACCACAGCCCAGCCTTTGCATTGACCTTGGAGTGCCAGGGTAATTGTTTTGTCAATTATTTAACTTTTTAGAGTGTGCTTACCTTGAACCTCTGCAAGGGAGAACCGTGTTAATGTGTAACACAGAGATAAGCAAGGAGCTGCTCGCTCTCTCTCTCTCTCTCTCTCTTTTTCATGGCTGCTCAGCTGGAAAACCGAAATAGTTCTATTTGCATCTCATCAGACAGTGTTGCAGTGGGGGAGGGGGGAAGAGAGGGAGCAAAAGGGCTTTTACTAATGAACTACACCGGGATATGAATTTTAGCAACACAGAATGCAGTGAATCACTTGCAATTTGTGTTTTAAGAAAAAAGGAAATTACAAAACCGTGTATACCTTGCTTGAGGAAGTGATGGTATTCAGCAAGAAGACAGCAAAGAGGAATTACTCTGAGTTGAGCTGAGGAGCTGTGGGTGTCCTTGTAGACAGAAGGGATGAAGGTTTCCCACTCATATGACAGCAGGGTCATTTTCCCCACCCTACATAGAAGGCATTAATCATCAAGGCTGGAGAACATGTGGGACAAGAAGAAATGAGCAACTGCAGCAGGAAGCATGGAGTTGAGCCAGAGAACTTAGCAACCCGGCGGCCGGGAGTCAGATCTGCCCAGGTGACACCTCCCAGGCTGGCAGGGATGGGTGTTGGAGCTGGTCCTCCTGAGCCCTAACAGTTCTGTTGGGAACTTTCCATTATTAGAAGAACCTCCTAGTCATCATCTGAGTGCATTTCTGAAAATGCCTGACTGTGTTCACAGCTTGGTAAGCTCAGGATTAGCCAGCCTTCGAAATACCCCTGTACCGGTATTACAGGCAGAGATCAAGGGAATGTGGCAGAGCCTTTTTTTTTTAAGCCTCAAACTCACGGATAAATGGGAAGTGCATGTTTATATGCACATAAATATATTTATATCCACCTGACCCATCAAGGGTAAGAGTGTTTTGTGGGAAGAGAGGGAAAGAAATTGATAATCACGAATGAAGCTCCAGAATTTAGATCTAGAGGAACTGTTGAAGATGGAGAAAAGGAGTTTAAAGCCAACACTGGATCTTTTACCACTTTTCCATCCACCGCAACAAGTAGTTTGTGCATTTGTTCATTGATTTGTTGAGGCAGACTTTTGGGTCATGTATAAGGCCATATGGATAATGGTTGGGAACCTGGGTTCTAGAACCAAATTACCTAGTTTGGAATCCCAGTACACCTACTTATAAGTCTTGTGACTTAGGGCAAACTATTCAACCTTTCTTTGCCTCAGTTTTCTCTTCTGTAAAATGGGAGACAGCCCCCACCTCACAGGGTTGTTGAGAGGTTTAAAGTAGTTACCTGTCTGCCCACAGTGAGCAGTCAATGAATAGGTCTTGCTGTTGTTTTGTTATCGCCATTGGTGGGGAGGTGTGTGGTAGGAGTGAGTTGAGGAGGGGAAAGTCATGTGGAATAGGATGATAATATGGTACATAAAAGGAGGTATAAAAGAACTATTTAGTCCAGCCTCCTTTTAACATGGAAAACAATTCCTATTCCATTTTAAAATAATTATTTTGAAATTGCAAATAACAGTGATCATTGAGTGCTCACTGTGTGCCAGACAGCACGGCAGGTCCTGTGCATAATAATCACAATAATCCCAAAAGACCTAGGTACTGTTACAGCCCCATCTTATAGATGAGAAGCCTGAGGCTCAAAATGTTAAATATCTTATGCCACGTCACCTAGGTCTGTCTGAATCCAGAGGTGAACTAGAGAGCGGTTCCTTTCTCTTTGCATTCCATTTTCTATTACCTTCCTGAAGATTAAAGCTTCAGAACAGCAATCCACTGAAAGCTACACTCCAGTGTTTGTGTTGGGTTTGGAGTGCCAGGGTCACTGTTCTGTCACTTATTTGGCTTTGTTTGTTTATATGATTACCTGGAAGAACTTCTGCAAAGGGAAGACTGGTTTATTGTGTTCTACATTCCCACTGAAGCAAATGGTTAATATCCATGAATACATGCCTTATTCTGGTTTCTTCCCATATTAAGTGCAGAGCACCAGATTTTGAAAAATACTTCTATTAATCTTCAATAAATCATTTCCCAGCATTAATAAGGTTAGCTGTTTAAAAGAAATGATACCATTAAGTAATTTAAAAAATTCCTTTGGAATCAATCCATCATTTGATTGGATTTGGTTGAAATTGTGAATAAAATGAAGACTTTATCCCTGATAACTCTCAGCCCATCACTCATATCCACATGACTACATTTAAAGCATGTTTATTGTTGGACATCTTTAACTGCTGACACTTTATTGTTACCTTGACCTTAAATATGTAACATGAGTTTGATCTTAGTGTTTCCTTCTGGGGTAACTAAAATCAAGACTTCTCATCTCCTGACACGGCGTTCCTTCAGATGTTAGAAGATGTTTAACCAGGGACTTACCCACTCTAGTCTTCTCCTCTTTAAACTAGCCACCCACATCACCTTCTGTATTGGTTTTCAGACCCCACACCATTCTTTGATGGGTCTGTTCTACTCTTAACCTCTTAAATGGGACCCAGGGATGTAGGACTGTAAGGATTAGTGTAGAACACACTGGAATCACAGGCTTACATGAATGCACACCAAGAGGGCTGGCCTCTAGCCTCTTAGCCTCATTGATGTCATGGTGGGCTCCATGGTTAAATAAGGGAGAGTGGCAAGGGGAGCCAAGGAAAGAGCTTCCCCAAACTGTTTCAGGGTGGTCCATAGTAGTCTTGGTACCATTACTGTTGTTTGTATTTCAGGTGAGAATTCCTCACTATATTGCCTCTAACAAAGAGATCCTTGGCATTCAAGATTTTTGTAGACTATTTCTAAATTCTCAGGCACAAGTTCTAACAATGGAAAAATGTTTCTTCTTTTAATGATAGGGGACATTTGTAGCTATGTTTATCAGAGATCTGTGTAAATAGATCTTGTCAAATAGATAAGGAAAGGGAGATATTTAAAGATGTAGATATTAAGATACTAAAATGTAGTATATATAGTATCAGTTTGGGGGTGACTGACAGGCTCAGCCAGTAGAGCATGTGACTTTTAGTGTTTGTTTTTATTTATATTTATTTTTTAAATGTTTATTTTTGAAGAAGAGAGAGAAAATACAAGCAGGGAAGGGGCAGAGAGAGAGGGAGACACAGAATCCCAAGCAGGCTCCAAGCTCTGAGCTGTCAGTGCAGAGCCTGATGTGGGGCTTGAACCGTGAGATCATGACCTGAGCTGAGGTCAGACACTTAACTGACTGAGCCACCCAGGCACCCCTAGAGCATGTGACTCTTGATCTTGGGGTCATGAGTTCAAGCCCCACACTGGGCGTAGAGCTCACTTAAAAAAAAAAAAAAAAAAAGAAGAAGAAGAAGAAAAGAGATACTCAGTTGGCTCCTTTATGACCTAACTACTACACTGCTTTGCTTTATGCCCACCCTTTTTCTCAGATTGAAAATTATTGAGCTTTATTTTTCTACTTGCCAAATTCTCTTTAGCTTTTTAGTTGCCATGTTGAACTCTTCTTTCCTTAAAGGCATTTATTGTCGGGTTGGGTTTTTGTTTGTTTTTGCTTCACTGAAGCTTAGTGTGCTTTTTACGGTTTTATAGTTAGTTACCTTACAGAAATCTCATTAGAAAAGCACTTTAATATATTACTTGGCAACCAGACATCTGACAGTGTTCTAGTTCATTAGTTAGGAAACCTCCCCAAGCTTGTAGGAATGGACATTCCTCCGTGAACAGGAAAGCTTTGATCACTCCTGCAGGGCCTCAGATTTATTTTAATGCATTTTGGGAGTAGGGGAAGAGGTACTCTAACTCTGGCAAAATAGAAATCACAGTGATTAAGAAAACAATGAAACGTCATTGAAAAAGAAATGTACTTAAGTGAATATTATTCTGTGGTATCTCCTGAGTCTATTGAAGACAGAGTTTGTTTTAGGAAAATGGTTCTCTTGTCATGGGCAAGAAGAAGCTAGTTAAGCAGCCTTCCTCATGATCCTAATGAGGGTAGACTTTTCAAAGCTATATTCATCTTACCATGAATAAATGGATTCAAGTCTTATTTGTGGGTTTTTAATTTTCAACTTTGAATTTGCAAACTCTCAAATTCCTTCAAAGCTATGGTGTGCAGAGAAGGCTCTGAGTAATAGGATTGCTTATTCTTAAAGTCAGATGCCCTTTAGCAAAGCACTAGGCTTTGAAATGTGATCAGTCAGGGGTCCAGTAGGCACGGATTGCCCCACATGACGCTGCTTCTTGTTGAGTTCCAACTAGATTTAATATCTCTCACAAAACACAACTCTACCCTGAGGGCTTCTAGTACATTCAAAGTAGATAATGCTATATTGTTTTAACACAGATTATAGCAAATGAAGTAAACAATTTAAGTTCCTGAAGCATGACAGTACTTGGGTGCTGGCAATTTTTTTTTTTTGGGGGGGGGGGGGCTGTATCTTTTTTCTTTTAATTGAAAGCCTTGAGAGAAGGAAGCTGTCTGGAAAGGTGTTTTTTAAAAAGAAGGCTCAGCCTGCTTCAGATTCTGTGTCTCCCCCTCTCTCTCTGTCCCTCCTCTGCTCGTACTCTCTCTCAAAAAGAAGTAAACATTAAATTTTTTTTTAATAAATAAAAAATAAAAAGAGGCCTCAGTTATTAGAATATTATGAATAGGCCAGAAAGCAAAGGGGTATTATGACAGAACTTCAAGAGATAAAAGAGAAAGAATGAAGAGTTGTGGCAAGAGTGACATAAGCCCCTGAGATAAGTCTGGAGAGCATTCCACATAGTGAGAGATAAGTGAGTGAAGCCTGAGGTACTTTCATACCTGCCTGAATGAGAAGCAGAACCCAGGTGCCAGTTACAACTCCCTTTTGCCTTGTAACACCTTCGGAGGCAGGCAGGAGGACAAAAGGGAGAGTCAAACAATAAAATGGTTTTGTTCTGGGTTAGAGATGAAATTTGCAAAGAGGAGAGCAGGTGAGGCAATTTAGAGACCTGTGTACTCAAACCAGAATAGTGGCTGTGTGAGCTCTGGCCTCAGGCAACTTACTCCCCTCTGTGCAACAGCGGTCACCGTGTTTCCCAGTCCATTCCACAGGACTGTACCGAGGGCCAACTACGATAACACACTTTAGAAAGTTCTCCACAGATGGTGGGGCAAGTTGGAGGTAGTGGTGATGACTGTGGTGTTCTATCTGGGCTTAGAGCCTGGCCAGTTACTGCATAGTCATGGAAATTTGCAGGGCTACCCATAAAGGCCCGTCCTAGTCTGATCCTCATGACCCGGAGACCCTGGTAATCTTGGGCACTTCTGGAACATTCTTACTACCACCTCCCTTCCCCCAACCAGCGTTCCTAATCTACCAAGAACAGCTATTCAAGACAAGCCCTCCTAATAAACAGACCCTAAGTTTTGAAAGCCCTTGTGGACCAGCCTTCCTGATTACCCTGATATCTGTCATGCTAAGTATGCTGCAATGCCAGTCTGGTTCCCTTGAACCAGTATCCAACCTCTTAGGATACTAACCAAGACCAATCCCCTCTGCTGTGTTGAGCAGTGGGTCTGTGGGCTGGGGGCCTAAGGGCCCCCCACCCACTCAGTGACCAGCCAGGGAAAACAAAGTGAGGCTGTCTTACCCTGTATGCTGGAACTCTCCCCGGTGTTAGCAATCTGAGGTTGCTTAGTCTAAGCCTGAGTGGTCAGTGCCAGACATTTACAGTGTCCAGAAACAAACATTAGCACAGACAGAGGAAGGAGATGCTAGATGTAAGAGTCCCAAATGGGCCTCCTACCACCTGACCCTCTTCTCCCTGCACACACAGAACTCTCCTGATGTGATGAGACGTGTGTGTGCGCTCAGTGACAGCATGGAATGTAGTGTTTGACTAAAAGAGGCTTTCCAAAGGCCGCAGCAGAGGGAGGAGCGTTCTTTGTAAATTCCAGTGGTGTTCCACAGCCCTGAATACTTGTCTTTCGTAGGACCTAGAGTCGTGCATTGATGAGCATCACTCTTGGCTATAAGATCCTCGTGCTGCAGTCTGAACTGATTCACAAACTTCCTTCCACCTGACTTTGCCACCACCATATGCACCTGAGCCTGAGGGACTTTGCTAACCTGGTGATCCAGGTGTGTTTAGAGCAGAAGAAACAGGATGTCCTATAAGGTGAACACATGCCGAGAGAGCCCATCTGCAGATAAATTGGCCTCTTTGATTAGCAGTTGTATTTCAGTCAATTATTTAATACATTGAAATGTGTGTGTTCTACCATTCGTTCTTGGTCCACAAGATTGATCACATTTGTTTTTCAGGATTAACCAATCTTAATCAAATAGAAAAATGCACTGAGGCTCCCCACCAGTGTTCATTGCTTCTCAACCCTCCCCCCAAATCATCAGCTGGGCTGAGTTTCTCAGGCATCCATAAGAGAAAACAAAGGTGTTCTTATTTAAGCTTTTGGTTTTAACGTTTGCATGTTTTGATTTGAGAACAGTTATGGTCTCAGAGAGGTTTAGGCCTGCAGTAAGAGATTGAGAACTTTCCATCATTATAAATGTGTCCTGGGGCACCCACCTCATTTAACTAGAGCATAATGCAGAGGAGTGATTTGGGACTGACTTCATCTTCCCACAAACTAATCTTTTTAAATGGTTTGCACTTTTTCCTGTCCCCAAAGGGATTTGTTAAATGTGATTTTTCAGCAGGAAATGTGCTTTTTTGATGTTAGCCATAATGGAAATGCATAGATAAACAGAATCTGGGTTAATATAGTAAGACAATCAGACATTTTGGGGTGGGGGAATGGGGAGGAGGGCAGGATAGAGGAAACAAAGATAAAGCCTCTGTCAAATGTGAAAGGAGTATTTCTTTGGTTTTCATTTTCATTTAAACTAGGCTCTTTATGAACTTAATTTCTTGTTAAGATGTTATAACAGTGAGTCTAATCAACATTTTCAGGGGAAAAATGTCTCGCTCTGGGAGGACTTCTGAAAGAAAGAGAGACTCACCTAAGATTCCTGTAGGAAATGTAAAGAGAGCTCTGGTGCTGAAGGTCTCCTGATGGAGAAACTTCTCTTATGGGGTCACTTGGTTCTTGTCCCGGATACACCAAAGAATTGGAGACCCGAGACCAGAATGGGGAGATAGAGTTTATCGAGTAGATAAGTATAATATATTTTCTAGAATGAAAGCAGGCCACTGCCAGAGCAAAGTGGTAGTGAGGGGCAAACGCCCTTTTTTTTTTTTTTTTTTTTTTTAAGAGAGAGAGCATGAATGAGGGGCGGGGAAGGGAGAGAGAGAAAGAGGTACTGAGACTCTCAAGCAGGCTCTACACTCAACACAGGAGCCCAATGTGGGGTTCAATTCCACAACCCTGGGATCATGACCTGAGCTGAAGTCAAGCGTGCTCAATCGACTGAGCCCCCCAGGCACCCCTCTAATGAACTTTTGTTGTGACCTTAAAGGTACTTAATGGCAAGTTGCACCCTTTGTGTGCATGCAACACATGCACTTGGCAGTCCCCTTGTGTCTTCTGAGGCAGCTCTATGGCGAGGCCTTTGCTATTCTGTTAGCCTGTAGAGGTGGCTCTGAAGGTGTAGCTGTTAACCCTTAGGGGTGGCACCGAGGGTGTGGCCAGCGCCTGCTTTAACTTCATCGCTCAGACCTAACTAACTGCTTAACACTTCCATTTGTCTTTTATTGGAGGAGCCATGCACAAGTAGAGAGAGAGAGGTCTCAGCAGTTCAAAGTTCCCGCTATCCTGACCTGTGGTTCCAGCCCAGCTTCTCTCTCTTTGTTTCCTATATTTATTCTTCTCTTCTGCTCCCTCCAGTCTGAAATGGCCCAAGAGATGCAAATGGGTATTTGGGTTTCCACACCAATTTGAGTTTCTTTCCTGGCAAGTCAGTGTGTCTTGATGGTAATGTTCTGTCTTGAAACAGTACAACGGGAGGGTGTAACGGTCTCCTTCCTCCCAACTCCTGGGAGCACACCTAGAGGTGGGCCCCGTGGGGGATCCAGCCCATCATTCAGTCACCCACCCTTGACCCTCCCCAGTGTCTGGGCAAGGGGCTCAGAACGTTTTTCTAGTCTCGGCCCAAGAGGCTTCCTTCCATGGCTTTTTTCTCGTGCCCTTCAGAAGGGTTCTGCACTCAAGAGTGGCACTTGAAAAGCTTCACAGAATTAGTTTTTAATGTAAAAAGAAGTAGCAAGTTGAGGAGTGACTGAAGAGAAAGCACACCCTGGCTGTCAGTCAACTCTTAGAGCAATATCAGATATCTAAGAGATTATCAGATTTGTCCCTTTCTCCTTGTCCTTGAAGGACGTGAAGTTTCCTTTCACTTCCCTTCACGCCTTCCACTAATCCCATTCCCAGTTTACTGCATGGCGATGATGATTTTGTATTTGCTCTGTGAAAATTCAACCCTTCTTGTGCCATTTCCTCTCTTTTGATATTTTCTTCTTCCTATGGAAAATGATGTGAAAGAACCTATCTGTTCTTCATGTTGTACCCCAATCATGTATTAATGAATAGGAAGTATTTCAGTCTTTATTTTTCTCTGCCATTACTGATGTATTACCAAGCTGGTTCTTCTTATCTGTGTATTAACTTCTTGTTATCTGGCTTCTGGTTTTCCCTGTCCTCTTGGGTATATTATGTCTACAGCTCTTTGGCATAGAGAGAATGAGATAGTGAACTGGTGACATCAGTCCTTTGACTGGACTTGAGCTTTTCAAATGCTCAGATATTTTTTTAAGCCCACTTATTTTGAAACCACAACACATCTCCAGATCAGTAATTCCCAAACCTGTTGGAATTGTAATGTTCTTTCCCTTTTGGTTTGTATGACCTCCTACCTCCTTCTCTACCCTGCCAGTCCTCCAAGAAGAAGAGAGCAACATGTGTGTCTTTTAATGTAAAAACAAGCAAAAATATTTTAAAGTTTTATTTATTTATTTTGAGAAAGAGAGAGCCAGGGCAGGCGAGTGTCAGAGAGAGAGGGAGAGAAAGAATCCCAAGCAGACTCTATGCTCTGCACCAAGCCTGATGTGGGTTTGATCTCATGACCAGGAGATCAAGACCTGAGCCAAAATCAAGAGTCGTATGCTTAACTGACTGAGCCACCCAGGTGCCCCAAGCAAAACTTTTTTTTAATTTTGAGGTTTTAAGACAGAATGACCTACACTAGAGAAGTTCTAGAACATTGCAGAAAAGGAAGCACTGCCATGAACCTTGGAATAAGGTCATTTTAATCTCATGATCCCTTTTTTAAAATTTTTATTTTGGTAGAAAACATGAAATCTACCCTGTTAACAAATTTTTAAGTGTATTTTAAGTGTATAGTACAATATTATTAACTCTAAGCACATTGTTTCACGGCGAATCTTTAGAACTTTCGTGTTGCATGACTGAAACTCTATACTCTGCATTTTCCCTTCCCTCTCACCCCTGGCAACTGCCATTCTTTCTGCTTCTGTGAGTATGACTCCTCACGTATGCAAAATCATGCAGTATTTGTACTGTGACTGGCTGATTTCACTTAGTATAATGTCCTCAAGGTTCATCCATGTTGTAGTATGTAGCAGGTTAATTTCACTCACTATTAAAGTGTAAATACAAGACTCTTAAGGCGGGGGGGGGGGGGGAAGGGAAGTCCCTTGTATCTTCTATGGGCTGTTTAAGGTTACAAATGCTCACAGTTAAGGCTTATGTTTTAGAGATCCTGGGGTGATAGAAGTTCTGATTCTTTATTATGTAGTGATGAAGTAAGATAAAAGATTCTAAGATAGCAGGCACAAATAACATGTTAAAAATAGTCCTTGGGGATACAGGAGTACTGATGCATAGGGGCACTTGTACCCCAATGTTTATAGCAGGACTCTCAACAATAGCCAAATTATGGAAAGAGCCTAAATGTCCATCAACTGATGAATGGATAAAGAAATTGTGGTTTATATACACAATGGAGTACTACATGGCAATGAGAAAGAATGAAACATGGCCCTTTGTAGCAACATGGATGGAACTGGAGAGTGTGATGCTAAGTGAAATGAGCCATACAGAGAAAGACAGATACCATATGGTTTCACTCTTATGTGGATCCTGAGAAACGTAACAGAAACCCATGGGGGAGGGGAAGGAAAAAAAAAAAAGAGGTTAGAGTGGAAGGGAGCCAAAGCATAAGAGACCTTAAAAACTGAGAACAAACTGAGGGTTGATGGGGGGTGGGAGGGAGGGGAGGGTGGGTGATGGGTATTGAGGAGGGCTCCTTTTGGGATGAGCACTGGGTGTTGTATAGAAACCAATTTGACAATAAACTTCATATATTGAAAAAAAAAAATAGTCCTTGGAGGGGCACTTGGGTGGCTCAGTCGGTTAAGTGTCCAACTCTTGGTTTTGACACAGGTCATGATCTCACAGTTCATGAGTTTGAGCCCCACATCAGGCTCTGCATTGACCATGCATAGGCTGCTTGGGATTCTCCCTTTCTCCCTCTGCCCCTCCTGCTCGCTATAAATAGATAGATAGATAGATAGATAAATTTATCTACCTCAAGCCCCACCCACATCAGGCTTTGTGCTAATGGTATGGAGTCTATTTGGGATTCTGTCTCTCCTTCTCTCTTCCCCTTCCCCACTTGTGCACCCTCTCCCTTCCACCCTCCCTCCCTCTCTCTCAAAAAAAAAAAAGAAAAAAAAAAAGAATAGTCCTTGGAAATAGATATCATAATCACTGTGGTCATATCTTTGGGATTGAGCAGTAGTGGCCCCAAATCAATAAATGTCCATCCATGAGGACTCTGTAGGTGGGATTTTTTTCCCCTAGCCCATGGTGAGAGGACTTTATGACAAAAACAAAACAAACACATTCTCCAAAAAGGATTATGATTAATTAAGGAACAACTCTAGTTGATGATAAAGTTCAAAGATATTGTATTAGTTTCTAATTGCTACATAATAAATCGGTCCAAAACCTAGCAGCCTAAAACAACAATGAATATTTATTATCTCACACATTTTCTGTGGGTCACAGATTTGGGACTGGCTTTATCCAGGTAGTTCTGGCTTGGGATCTCTCATGAGGTTGTAGTCAAGAGGTCAGGTGGGCACTGCAGTCATCTGAAGATTAGGGTTGGTAGGATGTGTTTCCACATTGGCTCATTCTCATGACTGTAGTTACGAGGACTTGGTTCCTTATCACAGGGACCTCTCCACTGCACCACTTGAGCATCTTAACAACATGTCAGCTGGCTTCTCCCAAGAAAAAGCATGATGGAAGCTGCTATGCCTTTAATGACCTAGTCTTAGGAGTCACACTTTGTCCCTTCTACTGCATTGTATTTGCTACAAGTCCAGCCCATAGTCAAGGGGAGCAGAATTAGGCTCTGCCTAGAAAGGGAGGGAGGATTTGATACGGAGATGGGAAGACCCATGCAGTAGGAAGGGTAAATAGGGCCTGGACTGGATATTCTAGTGATGCTGTAAGACAGAGAGACAGAATTGGACACAAACTCACATCTGTGGTTGACATGGGGTGGGTGTGGGGCGGAAAGAACCAGGGGAACAACCGACTAGCCAGACTAGAGAAGTGATACAGGTAAGGGCAGTGGCTTTGACCAGGGAACAAAGGTGGATGCTCTGGGCCAGCCCAGGAGCTCGGCACTCCTGGAAGGAAGAAGTACTTAATTCCAATCAGGCTTTTGTTTGCTGTTGCTGAAACTGAACAGTGCAGTGCCTTCAGGCCCTCTGCTGCTCTAAAGATGTTTCTTCAGCTCGGCAAGGAGCTGGCTCAGAACCCAGACTCCACAGTTCTGTGAACTAAGACAAGGGCTTTGCCTCTGGACTTGCCCCTTTGTACATGTCCGTCTGTTGGCATTATCAGCGCTTAAGAGTGAGCTCTTTTCTGTTTTCACTGGGAGTTAAATTCTGGGGTGGTCTCTGTGTTTTTTCCAAAGCCCCTTTCCAAAACTTAACTTTTGTTTACTTAAAATAAAAGTTGCCTAAATTGCCTTCCTAACCTCCATTGACCGAGTTTATTTGTCTTGAGGGATGAATCAGAGTTTCGAACTCCTGTCTTTGGCTCCAGCTCTCTTGGCAGAGGACACAGGAAGAAAGCTTTTGTTTATGTGTGCACTCGGGGAGGATTTTTTTTCTTTGTTTTTCTGTCTCAGTCATAGCTCGGGGGTGAGCCAGCACCTGGGACCTTGACGATCCTCCATGCGTGAGCTGCGGCCACATGGGGAGTTCTACCCAGTAGTACCATTTGTGATGTTCCCAAATTCCAGAGCAGCCTGCAGTTTTCCAAACTCACGGCTCAGGGGAATTGGGGGGGTTACTTTCCTGAAGCCAGCTTATCTTATTTGTCCATGTTCTACTCATGCAAATTAGAAGTATTCCCACAACCAAACTGTGCTGCCCATCTGCCTAAGAAATGTAGCTGTGGATGCTTAATGGCTTTGCTCACCACCTTTCTGATCTCTCAGCTTCACACTGTTTAATGGTGGCCAGCTGATGGAGAACAGATCCTGGTTTTTCTCAGTGAATAATAAAGTGCAAGAAGCTATAGTTCTAGTTTTGTTGCTGCCAGCTTCCAGTAATGAGTTTAGGCAAATGTCTAACACCACCACCCCCAACCTTACCTGTAAAATGAGGATCTGGACAGGGGCATCTGGGTGGCTCAGTCTCTTAGGTGTACGACTTCGGTTCAGATCATGATCTCGCAGTTCGTGGGTTCGAGCCCTGTGTCGAGCTCTGTGCTGACAGCTCAGAGCCTGGAGCCAGCTTCGGATTCTGTGTCTCCCTCCCTCCCTCTCTCTCTCTCTCTCTCTCTCTCTCTGTGCCCCTCCTCTGCTCTTGCTCTGTCTCTCAAAAATAAACGTTTAAATAAATAAATAAGGATCTGGACAAGATGGATCTGGGTTCTTATAAGTCTACAGTCCACTGCCTATATGATAATTTAAGAGGATGAAAGTATTAATAGAAAAGGATTTATTTATTATAAGAGATGAATGTTAGTACTCCTATCCCACTAGAAAGGGAAGGGCGTGTCTCTCAACTGGAATTTTTCCTCTTCGTGTGGAATCACCAATTCTTCCATGTTTGGAAACAGATTTTTAAGTTGACCTTTTCACTTCAAACCTGATATAAACATCTTAAACATCCTTGGATAACTGGGGCTTATGCTTTGCTGTTTGTTTGTTTTTTTTTTTAAATACGTCTTTTCCAATGGAACAATATTGGTCAACCTGGAATTGCACTTTTGCACTTTGAAGTATTTATCCCATTTCCACTCTAGTTTCTCATCAAAAGTCTAACCAATGACCCCTGATTTTTAAATCTTGTAAATTGACTAATAAGGCAGCATTTTGCTATGGAGTCAGCCTTTATCTTCTGACTTCTGGGTTTTATCTAAGCTTTTAAATGAGGTTGCTACTTTTTTATAGATTTTTAACATATGATCTATGTTAGTGTAAGGGTAAAAATACAGAATCAGCAATTTAGGCCATTTGATTGCTCTGTTAGGTAGCTCAGTCAGGAACAAAAGAAAGGCATACCTAAACATTGACCTGTTTGTACCTATGAACGGTTAAGGACCAACTTTTAAGTAGTCCACGCTTAACAAAATCTCTGCATTTTAACCTTTCTCAAATGCTAAAGCATGCCCTGTACAAACTCTGGAATAGGAGTAGTTATACCTGACTAGCCCCCCCCCAAATATTTTTAATATTCAATAGCACAAAGAAAGCCATTTTCCCTAAACTCATGCTATTTAAACCTTCACATGAAAATACTACACCTGGTGTGTAATTTGGCAGAGGCATTGTTTCACTCAACTACTCAGCAGTGTATTGATCATCTACTCAGTGCTAGACAGTGAGACACAGAAAAGAAATAGAGTAAATTGGCAGGTCCTTACCAGCACTGAGCCCACAATCTGATGGGCTAGGCAGACATAATTAAAATGCCTTATGAAAATGATAGGATAAGGGTAAATATAGAGAGCCATGTAAGAACCAGAAAGGAGGCCTCATTCTAAATCGGGGGTGAGGGGTGAAGAGGAGTTGAGGGAGATGAGAAAGGAAGGGTCAAGGAAAATTTGTTAAATAGAAAGATAGCTGAGTGGTGCCTGGGAGGGAGTCAGTTAAGCATCTGACTCTCGATTTTTGACTCAGGCCATGATCTCATGGTTCATGGGATCAAGCTCCGTGCTGTCAGCACAGAGCCTGCTTGGGATTCATTCATTCATTCTCTCTCTCTCTCTCTCTCTCTCTCTCTCTCTCTTTCTCTTTCTTAAACATAAAAAAATTTTTTTTTTAAATGCTGAGACCCAAAGGATATCTAGGAGTTAACCAAGCAAACGTAGGGAGGAGTGGGAAATGAGGGGTTGGGGGAGGGAAGATTGTTCCAGAAAAAGGAATGACGTGCAAAGATTAGCAGAGAGCAGGACATTTGAGGAACACAAGAAGTTCTTTATGGCTGGAGCTCAGAGTTCCAGAGGGATATGGCAAGAAATGAGGCTGGGAATATACTCAGGGCCAGATCTGATTTATTCTGGATTTTATAGTTTAGTAAATGTATTCATTTAGGGCCCTTATCCCCCTTCTGGTAGTTAAAAAGTTTTTCTCAAGATGAAGATGTAAATCTAAAACATATCCCAGAGAGACAACATTTTCACTAAGACAGGGATTGCTTATCTCTGCTCAGGAATGTTTACTAAGTGTTAACATTGACTTTTAAAGTTGTCATAGGATTTCTGCATATATAAGGTACTTTCTAAGAATATGGCATCTTCTTAATGATTTGTAAGACAAAACATGAAGTATATTTTCTAATACTGATTGTCACATTAAACATTTATTGAAACCATTAAAATACAGTCAAAATGGCTAGAGTTTCCAGACTCTCTTACTCCAAGATATGGGTAGGACTCCAATCATATAGTCACAGTAGGGTTAATATCTGCCCAGCATTCAGCATAAGGAGGATAATTGTCACCTATCTGGAGTTGTAAGTCCACTACCCAGAACCAGTCAGAGAACACCTCTGAAGCATTTCAGGCCAGAGTGTGAATGGTGAGCCATTGCCTCTCTTTAGGATTCTAGCAATTGTGTGACCTTTTCTCTAAAATATATTAATGTTTGTATTCTGTTGTTTGCCTTTTCGTCATGATAACTTGTAGACATAACTAATCTCCTTGGTTGACATTGAAAACCTCTGCAATCTAGTCTGGCCTTTACCTCTCAAGGTTTCTTTTCCTTCTCTACAAACATTTGACACCCCCCACGCACACACAACAAAAGAAAGCAAGATGGAACATGTCGGTCATGGTGGATTATGGAAAGAGCCTAGGGAAACCACCGGGTTTGGACTCAGAAAAACTGGATTCACATCCTGGCCACACTACTCTCAATCTGGGCAACTTTGCACAAGCCACTTAACTTTACTGAATCTCAACTTTTGTATCTGTGAAATGACTCACTTAGCTCACAAGATTGTTGGGAAAGTCAAAATGAAGTTAATAGATAGAAAAGCACTTTGTGTGGTATAAAGCCCGATACCATTATCAATTATTATTTTTCCTCCGAGTGACGTTTCATTTCTTTGAGCATGCTAATCCCTTTGCCTGCCATCTCCTCACCCACCCCACCCACCACCTTTAACTTTTGAAAGCCCCTTGCCTCTTCCATGAATTCAGTTCTGACCTATTCAGTTACAATACCTTTTATATTTGCATCTAGATCATAGGACCAGTTACACCAGTCCTATGCTATAAATTACAATATAAGCATATTGTAATTGCTTATCTACTTGCCTACTTGTCTACACTTTCTGTATTGTAAACTCCTATCAGGCAGGAGTTCAACCCAACCTGTCTTTCTATCCCTCACGTCACCAGCACAAAATTTAGTGCATGGAGGGCCTGAATTAATTAATCCACTCCATGTTTTTACCTGCTTAGTGCCATGCAGTGCTGAAATTTGATTTAGTTAATATCATTGTGGATTGTTCTCACCTTTCGTGCCATTTTCCATAGGGATTTTCCCTTATTGAATAAATTCAACCAAGCAATAGAAGTTAGTGTTCTAATTACAGGGATGGATATTGAAGTTGATGATTAGATGACATTTTTCTTTTGATATTACCTAATTATTAGAAATTAAACCTCTTGCCAGCCCAATCTTAACGTCTGATGATCAGTGTATTCCAGAAAGATCTGTTCTTTTAAACATCTTCCAAGTGTGTTAGATGACATTGGGAAAGCTATGTAGTGCTGACACTACAGAATATTTGTGGACTTGTTATTATTTGTGTGTAGGTTAAAATGCTGATTGCTCAGCATTTTAAAAATTAAAAAAAAATTTTTTTTTAATTTTTAAATTTTTTAAAAAATTTAAAAAAATTTTTAAATTTAAAAAAAAAAAGAAAGAAAAAATTGGAACTGAGTGGATTTAATCTCTCTCCAATCCAGGGATCATGGCCCTCAGTTTTCACAGGCCAAGCTCACATGGATGGATATGTGGGTGGAAATATCAAGACAAGTTGCATGTTTAGCCAGCATCATACTTGTCCTAGGGGTCTTGTTCTTATTTATTTGAGTCTACTTTGAGTTTTCTTCTCTTCAAGCATCGGTTTCACTGACTGACAGGCTCAAAAACCATAATCTTTTCCCATGGACTCGATGAGCCTGGATTACTTTTCTGTCCCCTCCCCGTTGTTCACAAGCAGAACAAGCATGAACCCCCTTGTGAACAGGCATCATCTTTGAAGACTCCAGCTTCCTGAAGAGGTCACACATTTTGCTGGAGACATTTCCCAAGAATGGATCCAAAGGCAAGGACTGAGGGGACATAAACTGCAGCTTTTACGTCAATTTCAGGAAGATCGAGGACATTTTCTTCCCCAAGTGTATAAAGAATGAGTTTTCCTACTTTTATGTATGGTTGCTCTGAAGAGGTGCCAGATCTGCGATCCCAGCTGCTCAGTGAGGAAATTATTTTCCTTCACTTAAACAAAAGAGTAAGATCTCCGTAGCTGGAGCTGATGGTGGCTCTAGAAGGAACACCTGGGGAGGAAAAGGATGGTTCTGGGGATGAGGCTTTCCCTCCAGTGCTCATCTCCCCTTAGGATACTTTGCATGTGGTTGTTCCCAGTCTCCTCACTTTTAAAACTCACCCTACTATTGAAACCATGAAAACTCCCCTTGTTTTTTCCTGCGTCATAAAAAGAATGAAGTTAGGGAAAATAAAACATGAAAAACAAAACAAAACACGGCACCACTAATTACAGAAGAATAATCCCTACCTAAAAGTGCTAAAGTAAAGATGTCTGATCCTATAACAACTGGTAAGAGCAGCAAAGAGCATTCTCATGTTCCGTGAATCCCTTCTTCTGGAGCAACTATTCCTCTGTGCACTGGCATAGCTTTGCTTTACCTGCTTCCTGTATGTCTTAGCTCATAGCCACCCAGATGGGCTCCAGATTGTCCTCCACCCAATAAGCGCAAGCATGATTTGCTTCACTAATGAAAAATACAATATCCTTATTCAAAGTTCTCCAGCTCCTACCAGATAGGTCCTCCTACCACGAGATAAGCAAGATACACCCATTTCTCTGATTTTCAGAGTAGTGTTGTTTGGCACTTCTGAGCCTCGTTGAACAATCTAGCTCACGCAGATAGTCCACTGCAATCCACATCTAGCACCTTCTGTGATGTGAATTTCCTGTCCACACTCAGAATGTCTTGTCCTTGTGCTGGAACACCCAGTCTGTTCACAGTGATTTATAAAGCAAGTACACAGTGGCACACCTAACAAGTACCCAGGACACATCAGAATTAGCCCACAGGGTAGGAGGGGTGTTTCTGTTCTAGTTTAAGCCTTAGGGACAGCACTAGAAAATGTAGAACTTGGGAGAAGAAAGGCTAAATCCTATGAGGAAGCTGGGAGGAAATCTGAGAACACTCAGCAAAGCAGATATAAACAAAGGCTGAGGCTTGGGATAAATAGCTGAGAGCTTTCAAGTCTCTGGACATCACAGAGTACAGAAAATAACCAGAGGGCACAGTGAAAGGGAATAACACTGAGAAAGAACAGGGGGAGCTCTTTTCGTGGGCGGCTGATTAACGTCTGGGGTTGTCGGCCAAGTAGGCAACTGTAACCATGAGTTCTAAGTGAGAAGGAGGCTGGGGCCCGAAGGGCAAAAACCTCACCAAGTAAAAATGCCAGACGCAGGCCCAGCACGCCCTGTGCTCTGTTCCTCGGCAGCCTGAAGGGGCCATTTTCTCACAGGTCCCTGTACCCTGCTCCTGGCCCCTGCAAACCAAGGTGAATGTGTCTTAACAGAGGCAGTCTGCCCCGAAATGAGCAAAGGGAAAAGGCCCTGATTTACTGGGATTTTTTAAGTAGGACACACAGACTTGGGGCACAGAGTCCCCCTGCCTGCGCATTGCCGGGGAAGGATAGGAATTAGGAGGCAGCAGAGGTGCAGGGCAGGGCTGAGGACCAACTGCTTTATTTTAGGAAAATGACAGACTGCTAAGACTCAGGACAACTCACAGCTTAAAGCTTCAGACACTGCGCATCACCCCACCCCCACCCATATGGCTGGAGCAATAGTAATAGCAACAATACAGTGTCACTACTATCTGGTTTCTGTGCCCTTCACCAGAGCCGGCTCCCCAGAGATTTCCCTCTTCTCCTTGAACACTTGCAACTCCCTGGGATCCTTGGCCTCTCCTTGAAGAGGCTTGGAAGCATTTTGTCCTCAAATCTGTCCTCCCCGCCTCCTCTCCTACTTCCCGCCTTCCTGTCTCCCTTATCATCTGAGTGTCTCACGCTCTAAAGCTGTGTTGTAATGGAGTGGTTCTGCCGAGAGTTTTTTTTTAAATACCAGTGCCAGACCCCACGCCCAGACCAACGAGCAACTCTGGGAGTGAGGCCCAGGCGTGGGCATGAACTGTTCCCAGGGGCGCGCAGTGTGCAGCCAGGGTTGGCAACCACCGGGTAAGATGCTGCAAGATGGAATCCTTCTTAGAAGCCGGTTCCCCGGCAGCTGGAGCTCACCCCATTGGCTCTGTGTGTCTGGCTGCTGCTTATTTGTGTAGACGCCCCTCTGTGAGATCTTTTGCAACCTGTGTCACCTCTGGAGACTGACCAAGTCTACACTTTTTGATAACCCCTAGCCTGAAAGACTGACCCTGTGCTGGCCTGACCATTCCCACAGGCTGCTTCTGGAGTTTTCAGCCTGGCCTGAGGCATTTGCTGGGGTTTCTACAGTGTAAACCTCTGAGGGCTTCTCTAATGCCTGGGTTCAAGAGCATCTGTGTCTTTGGGACAGACCAGACTGTAGCCCTTGTTAACAAACAGGGTCTGTTGACAGAGACGAAGCTTTGAGGGTGAGCGACCTCCAGACTTTGAAAGATTTTCCCTTACAACTTGGTTCAGGAAACATTTCCTGATGCCTGACCATGCCAGGCACTGAGTACATAAGAAGAGAAAGGGGAGTGGGCAGGGACTCAAAGATGAAACATCTTGGGGGAACTGTCTAGGTTTCTAGGAATCCCAGAATCAGGTGGCAAGAAGTGCCTTTCTGTGGAAACTTCCCCACCCAATTCTGTGCTTATGGAATAAGAACAAGTAACCAAAATTTTTCTATGTTGGATTTAAGATGAGTCATAGTCCAGACAGGACAGGCCCATGAAATGTAGAAGAAAAAAAAAAGTATTTCCAAGGGTACGTTAAGATACACCCACATGACTAGGGAGTTTCCCTTCATAATGGCATCCCATATAAAGTCAGTTCTTCCATATACTCAAACCAAATAAAGATCTAGCCTGCTAATTTAATTTGTATGGACATCAGTCATTCTGGTAGTGTGATGGGAGTTTAGGTATTTCAACTTCCATGAGAGCCCTGCTGAATAAATGAACTCCTCCCTTGGCATTGTTGCTGACACAGACCCAGGTGAGCTCATCTACCACGTGGCTGCCACAGGGATCACTCCACCTTACACATCTGAACCTTTCATGGATTTACTTTGCCTAACGCAGGGTTCACTCAAAGGTGACCCCAGACCACGTGTGCCAGAATCACCTGTGGGCGGCAGTCACTCCTTGGGGTCAGACTCTTGGTCTGTACCCCACTTCTCGTGCTAGACCCAAGTTAGGGGAAAAGAACAAGAAAATATTGTCAAAATAAGAGATTTGTTTGTAAGCAAGAGATTGTAAGAAGAAGCTTTCTGCTTATGTTCCATGGTCAGACTTACTGTAAAAATTTTGAGATGCTGCAAGATTCACAGTCATAGGATGAGATGTGAATACTATGATATCTACTACAGTTTAAAAAAAAAAGTAGACAAGGGGTATCTGGGTGGGTCAGTTGGTCAAGCGTCTGACTTTTGGTTTCAGCTCAAGTCATGATCTCATGGTTTGTGGGTTCGAGCCCTGAGTCGGGCTCTGTGCTGACAGCTCAGAGCCTGCTCCGGATTCTCTGTCTCTGCCCCTCCCCCACTTGTGCCCATACTGTCTCTCTCTCAAAATAAATAAACTTAAAAAACTTATTTTTAATAGAAAAAATAGACAATACACTCTAGGAAGATTCTCAGCGTCAAATATTGGAGTCAAAATGGGGTGTCTCATTAAAGCCCAGAGGTAACTAGGAGTCAGGAAATGTAACTCACAGGACTGGAGTACACCATCACCAGGGTTCTGTCTTTGGACAGTCTGCTTTCGGACGACTGCCCCTACAAATGAATGGCTCACGGCTGGCTAAGCAGCACCTTAGCTGTCTCCTGCTCTGCCTTGGGCAGGGTGGGGATGGTCAGGTGGTCAGTGAGCTGAGATCCCTCAGAGAAGCTGCCCCTGGGCCGGAGAGCCAAAGCTGCCTTCCTTCTATACGAGGGGCCCCCCGCTAACCTTCCCAGGGCTAAAATGTAAGCTAGACAATATTTGCCTTGGCACCACTGGTCCCTGCAGTCTGTATCTGTTCCTCTCTTTCCATAGGGTTCAGACCTCAGTGCCCAGATGGTACCTCACATTCAGCAAATTTAAACCCAAATCCATTTTTTGCACCTTCTCCAATCCAGTGCCTTCCTCAGGCATCCTGCTCCTGCTCATGATGTAGCAGCCTCCTCTTACCCAGCCCCACAACTTTGGACTCAGCGCCCACTTCCCACATCCAGGCGGTTACTGGATGGCATTTGTTTTCCTGAATACTCTCTCCAGTCTGCCACTGTCCTATCTGTTCTCATTGCTACAGCCTTGACTTAGCCCCCTACTCCTGCTGCAAAGGCCTTCAGAATCATGTCCTGAAATGCTACCTGCATCATGGCTGCCCAGCATTCAGGAGACACATTCGGCCATAAAGCCCCACCTCCTGTACCTTCCACTGTGCCCCACCCCTGATCTCCGATCCTCTCCTTTTATGCAACGCTCTCAGGGAGCCAGACTGGTGTGCTCGCTGTTCTGCCCACAGGCAACTGTTTTCCTGCCTCCACACCTCTGCTCAGGCAAGTCCCTAAAGGTGAACACTTCCTTGTCAGAAGGCCTATTTCTGAACTTCAGGGCCTACTCAGACACCATCTCCTTTCCCTAACCACCCCAAGTCCAAGTAGTGTGTTGTCTCCATTCTCTGAATAAACAATTTTTATCAACTCCAGTCATAAGGAATTTAGTTTGAAACAAAAGCAAGAGTTAGTACTGTTTACCCCATGCCTCAGGTACCGTGCTAATTACTGTATCTTGATTGCTCTCTCTGATACTCTCATGATTTCTATATTGTTACCCCATTTCACAGATGAACAAACTGAGAGAAGTTAAGTAACTTGTGCAGTGTCACATTACTCAGAAGTGGTAGAATTGTGCATCCAGGGTCTGTGCTCCAAACTCACTGTATAGTCTGTTACCTCTCCAGCATTTTGTTCTTAGTCTAAACTGTTAACCTTCCCCCATTGTATCCCAATAGATCATGTTTGGAGGAAAGGAAGCAATTCTTCTACACTTTTGCCCCCGGCAGTGTTTGACAGGGCCCCATCAGCATAAACTATTGGATCTTCATTCAGACTAAAGAGTAAATGACTAACAGTAGCTACCATAACCAGATGACTTTGCCTTAAACTAAAACCCTGAAATTAAACCTGTTTCATGCTGTTTGCAATTTAGTCCTTTTTCCTCCTGCCCTTGCTGTCCTCCTCTGATGCCTTTGAGATTGTGTGCTAGATTCCTGTATCAAGCTTCAGCTGCTACATCATGCCACCTCTGGAAGTTCCCAAAATGACTTGCCTTGGCAGATGACTCTGCTCTTTAATTAGCCATAAAGCTACTGCTTCCCCTTATTTAATATCAGGAAGTTTTCACGTGTTTCATCCCCTTCCCCCTCTTGGCCATAGGGCCTTCCTACTATTCTTTTCCCAGTTTGTACTTTTGTTTGGTGCTTTTCCCTTTGAGTGTTATCATAATCCCATCTGGGGAATTTTGCCAAGATGTCTGAACTCTTTATCTCCATATGTGGTATCACAGTTCTTTCTTAAACCCTCCTTTTTTGGTATAAGTGCACATACTGTGTATGAACTATTCCAAGACTCAGCATCCTTAAGAGTCCAGATGAGTGTGGTTTGCAAATCTACCATAACTTAGAGAAGTCTTTATACTCAGCTGTCTTAGCCATGTTGATAAGTACTCAGTGAGAGCTATAATGTTAATCATATAGCCCAACATGATACAGAGACCCTATTTTTCATATGAGGATGATTGCAGATCCTTTCCCTCACAGCAGACCTACTCTCCTTGTTTGGATTTGCGTGACTAATATACACAAATTAATTTGCATCCCCTGATCATATACAAACAGGTTAATGAGTGGGCAGTAGCCAAGAAACATGGCTTAGGGCAAGAGAAAGTCAAGTAGAGGATTAAAGAAAATCTTGATAAATAATCTGCTAGCTGGTAAATAATAGGTGGTTCTGGCATCAGTTTGGTTAGGTTGTGTTGGCAGTGTGTACACTGGTACGTTTTCAAGACCATGACCATCTACTCAATTCCATATGACTGATAACATTATGTTCTGAATTTACTGCTGCCCTTTACCCACTGCATATAATCCGAGCTGTCCCTCCTTCCAGTGAACACAAAGAACACCTGATTCTGGAGTTTCTGGCTCAGTTCTGACTCCATCAGGGCACTGGCATCTTCAATTAGCCCTGCTGGGGAAAGCATTAGAGAACAATGATGCACCAAGCTGTGAGGCACTGTGAACCCAACAAGATTTCAGAGAAAAAATAAGTGGGAACTATACCCATACAAAAATGCCAAAGGGGGGGGGTGTCACACTTTAGCCTTGGAGCTTCAAATAAAGGATAGGGAGGGCATTCCAAGTAGGCTAGCACATCATCACAAGTATAATTTCGGGAAGTGGTAATGAGCATGTAATGGTGGATGAACATGATTGCTAAGAGCAGAGATTGAGTTTGGGTAGAAGTAAGAAAGAACATATTTGTAGGGTGAAAACAAAAGAGATGAGGGAAATGAAGAAAGCAATGAAGCAAAAAACAAAAAAAAAAATGTGTGGTTGAATGTGATATCAATAAAAGAAGACAGAAACTGACTTTGGGGAGAATTTAACTTTTGACTGTTTTCCAGACTCAGTGGAATATATTCAGCTTCAACACATGACTTCTCCTAACATCTTCTATGTAGCTCTTTCAGATTAAACAATTGGCTAAGTAATATCTGATACCTTTATAAGCTCTATTTTATTCATCACTGGGAGAATGAACCTTGTTATGAGTCACATACATTGCATTAAGGTAGGGGAGGAGAACACTGAACTGGTTCACAGGGCATGAGAGCTCCAGAGCCAAGTGTTCTGTCCCCAAGATTGCTTTGTTTTGTGTGTGTGTGTCTTTTTAATAGGAACATGGTAAGGACATCTCAGGTTGTGTCGGAGGAGTGTTTTGTGCTCTGTAAGAGACTACAAAATTGTTCACAGACTTCTTTTACATTATCCTCGTGCTTTTTATAGGATAAGAAATTTTAACTCTCTTCTCTCTACTGCATCTTCATGTAAAATCAGCTGAAATGAGTTGTTGATCAAATTAAAAATTCTGTTTCAGGATCTTCTCCTTAGGACATTTGTGTGTTTGGTAAGAACTGCCATTCTTAGCCTCTTCTGACTCAAATGAAATATTCCAAATTTAAATCCATCCATCCACCATTCTTCCTTTTTTGTATTTTTCATGATTTCTCAGAACTCAGCTCTTTCTAGGTTATAATTGAGTATTCCTAAAATAATCTGATAATTTGTGGGTAATTTGTCTAGAAATTAAAAGAAGCTGAGGAGGAGGATGTAAATCTAGGTGGAAATTGTGTGGGAGACTTCTGACTCCTTCTAGGTACTTTTAAGGTGATACTGATTCATTAAATTGAATTTTAGCTCTTTTCCAAACTCAGTACTTTCTTCTTCCTGGTTATAATTTCATTTAGGATCTGTCTTTCTTCATTTTCTCTCTCTTCTTCTCCTCCTCCACTTTCTCCCTCTTTCCCTTCAAGGAGTGATTAAAGAGAAGAGACCACATAAGGTTACTAGGCAAGAGTCGGTCTCTGTGCTCACAGCTCAGAGCCTGGAGCCTGCTTTGGATTCTGTGTCTCCCTTTCTCTCTGCCCCTCCCCCACTCAACGCTGTATCTCCCTCTCTCTCAAAAATAAATAAACATTTAAAAAAAGAGAGCTTGGATGATACTTGAGATGTGAGAGGTAAGAACGGAAAATGGAGTAGCCTGGTTTGAGCCCAGTCATCTGAGACAGATATGTGTCTCTGAGGTGAGAAAGCCTTGGGGTGGACTCCTCATGCCAGCCACTGGGCAGCCCTTTGGGCAGCTTGGCTGCCACCTGGGGTTGGCCAGGGCGGGGAAGGGGAGGAGACAGGTGGGGGCATTCAATAATTCTAGGTACAGGATGTTTGCTAGACAGATGTTTGAGCAGCCTGAAGTGCTTACTGGAACAAAGGCAAGGATAAATAAATAATTGAGCCTATCCTGGTGTTGGTCCCTATACATTTAAATATTATGCAACTTGCTTTAAATGGAATCCAAACACTGAGCATGATTTACACAGTAACGTTGTTACCCTTGGCCCAGCCTTGAGAACTGATTTTGAGCAGAAAGCTCAAAAGCCTGAAAACAAGCTCAGAGTGAACTAAAACTTCCTTTACTCTGAAAAACAGAAATAAATTCTGGATCTTCTTTGGACTCTTGGAAAAAAGGCAGAGTGGAAAGAGAAGCTATTTGGTAGAGTCATTTCACTGAGCTTTCTCCTGAGGTAGAACAGAACCTTCAGGAATTGAATTGCATGATAGACCTGCAATTCAAGAGGATTGTTGGCAGTGAAATTGCTTATCGGTAGAATATATGGAACGATGGTTCTGGTTCTTTAGATCGGAGGAGGGGAGTAAAGTGTTGTTGGATCTGCCATCATATTAGCCCAAAATGTTTTCACCATCCCTTCACTTCTGTACAAAACCTGTCCACTTGGTGTCCCTATGGGTCACCATTAAGTCTCTTTCTTACTGTTTTTCACAATGTATCATCATCACTCATTTTTCTATAATGCTGCTGTATTCTGCCTTCATCACGAGTTTGTCCACTGTCTCTTCATACTCTGAGGGAATTTCCAGACCAGTGAGTGGCAAAGAATCAGGAGTTTAGTAAGTAGGTGACCCAGTGGGTATCAGCACCGAACAGAGTAAACAGGAAGAATCTGAAACCATGGATTCTTCCAACTCGGGAAGTCAGATTGAAGCCAGCCTGCCTCCACCTACTCCAGGAGGTTGGTTGATCTCTTGAGTGTTAGTCTAATTGTTCATTGATCTGACTTTGCTTTGCAAGACACTACATATCAAACTCTAAAGGCCATTCTATAGGTCAGCACTTTCCAGGTTAAATATTGTTTATTAAAGTTTTCATTGTGTTATTGAATCTGTCATTTGTTCAAGGACATATGAAATAGCCAAGGGTTTTTGTAAATGTGGTGCAGCAAACTGGTCCTAATGGCCCCTCTGCTCCTCTGCCCCATCAACTCAGCCAGATTCAGTGAGTAATACAGAATTTATGGATTCTATACATACAGGATATGTAGGATTCTTGAGATAGCCTGGTAGCAGAATTGAAGAGATCATTTATGGTCTCGAACCGTCCGAATATTGACTCAGCCCATTCACCTCATTCCTAATATGTATTTTAGGGTTGGGAGAGAGAAAGAGGAACCCACAGCATGATTTGTCCTAATCTTGAACTGTGTAGCAATGGCTCCGATTCAAAGTATTCCTGGCTTCAGATGTTTGGAAAGAATTCTTGCTCTTCCTGAAATGGAATTCCTTATTCTTCTTGGAATAAGGAGAAGATTGGAAATGGATGGGTATAATGGATCTGCCCTCTATTCAGTATTATAGTTTGAACACTTTCCTAAATTATACCATAGTCATTGGTACACGGATAGACACATAGACCAAAGGAACAGAGAATAAAGAATCCAGAAGTAGTCCACACATATACAATGAATGAATTTATCATTACGATTCACTAAGAAAAGGATGGCCTTTTCAAGAAATAATGCCAAAGCAGTTGATGTCCTTGCAGGGTGAGGGGGTGTGAACTTTGACCTCTATGTTATAACATCCATAAAAATTAATTCAGGATAGACCACAGACCTAAATGTGAAAGGTAAAACCATAAAGCTTGTAGAAGAAAATGGGAGAACAGGAGAGATCTTTGTGACTTTGGGCTGGGCAAAAATCTCTTTTTAACATGGCACATAAAGTACTAATCATAAAAGAAAAATGTAATAAATTGGACTATATGAAAACTAAGAGTATCTTAGTTTTAAAATTATGCCATAGGAAGACTTCAGAGCATGTCTTCAAGGTCTGTGACAGAAAATCAGGCTGGAATTCTTCCACGGGCATTCCAGAATGTGCCCCCCTGACAAAGATGGAGGACCCTGCTACTCATTGTGACTCTAAGGAGATGGATGCAAGTTAAGATAAGTGGTTTGTTGCAAGGCTGAAGCTCTGAGACCTCACAATAAAAAGTGTCTTCTGTTCCTTGTGTGGTTTTAATACATGAGAGGCAGCTTTGTTCCCAAGCCCCTCCACAATGCTGAACACTGGAGTATTCTTTTCAGAACAATCTCTTGGGATCCCCTGAGCTTTGAGGTCATCCTGACAAGTCTGTGTGTGGGAAGGAGGACAGAGCCACATGGAAGTCCTCAGAGAGGTGAGCGAAAGTAGTTCACATTCCAGCCAGATCCGGTTCTCTGGTCTCCAAGCCCCTGGAGGAAGCCTGAGATGGGATCGGGCCCAGCCCAGCCCTTTGCGGGGTCCCGTGTTGTTTCAGTCAGACTAGGAAGCATTGGAGACAGAGCCAGAAACATACATAAACACACACTGCCATGCTCCCCACATCCACATTTGCAACAGAAAAGCCAAGACCCCAGGCCACGATAGATGCTTCCTCTTCAGACCTAAGATTTAGAGGAGAGGAAGCACAAAATATATTTAGAGCTTTCAAAACTTTGATTGTTTTGCACATTCTTACAAAGGGGGAAAAAATAAAAATACCCCAAGGGATTAGAAAAAAATCAGCATCTAATACTTGAGATGAGTGGGAAAAATCTTCTGTGCTGGAGTCATTTCCTTTCTGTTTCAAGAAATTATTAGCGTGCTGGAAATAGCCTGTTGCAAAAGGGGAGACTTCGTGTCCTTTGAATGCTGATTATGCCAGAAAATTTTCCAGGCCTAGAGGGGAAGTTGTCCCTTTCCCAGGACACTGATGCAAGATGACCCTATAGTTAGACATTTTATTTGGCTGGAGGACCCAAGGAAGTGGAGGGCTGAAATTCAGAGGGGACGATTAACTCATTCATTCAAGAACCGGCAGTGAGCATTGAGGACAGGCCGGCTTTGGTTCTTGAGAAGTGTGCTGTCATACCTGGGAGGGGGCCGAGGTGGCAGGGAGGGCAGGCTCCCAGCTCTGCCTCCCTGTTCTGTGGACTGACCCTAATCTCTCTGAAGGTCCCTGTGCCCACAGCCTGGCATTCTTAATTAGCAGAAGTGAAATATTAAGTACAACCCACTAAGAAGCAGGTGTGCGAACCTCTTCTACAGTGGATGCTGGGGAGCTGCCCCCCACTCCCCAAGGAGCAGTAAGCGAGCCCAGCTCTGTCTGTTGGTTTCAAAAGTGTTGCATTTCCGAGCTGGACCAGCAGGTGGGGTTACTTGCATCAGGTCCAGGTGATGTGTAAAGGATTGGAGTCCTGAGACTTTCCTATGGCATCTTACTTAGGTATTGCTTGGCTGATTGGAGCAGGTATCAGCACTTCTTCCATAAAGGCCCAGATTGTCAATGTTTAGGCCATACAACCCTGGCCACAATTGCCAGACTCTAGGCATGACTGTGTTCCAATAAATCTTAATTTATGGACACTGACATGTGAAGCTCTTTTAATTTTCACAATTTTTCCCCCCACCAACCATTTAAAAACACAAAGACCTCTTAGGACCTGTGCAAAATCAAGTGGCAGGCCAGGCTTGGCCCATGGGCCATAGTTTTTGCTGGCCCAAGGATGTCTTTAGGAACAAAAAGGATGTATACCATTGTTGGTGGTCCTGTGTAATTACCGGAGGGGATAGATCTGATACAGAAGCCCTAGAGATGTGTTTCAGAATTGGTGGAGGTGGGGAAGGGGAGATATCACTTAGGCTCTCCCTGTGTGGACGGTCTCATACCTGTTGAGGCTTTTAGGCAGTGCCTTGACAGGTTCCCCCACTTGCCAACGCCCCCTTGCCCAGGAGCTAGACACTTAGAACTCTGGGAAAGAGCTATCTCCTTGGGTGTCCTGGTCACACACAAGAGACCTGTCACTGCTGCTGTTTTATCCACTGCATCCCCCAACTGAGAAGAAAGACCTTTCTACCTTCTCCCTGGATACCCAGGCCGCTTCTGTTCAGAAGTACCTTTGCAGTCTCCAGGGCACACAGCACTCTACATTTTTGTCTTAGATGAAAGTCATCCATTCCTGCCTGATCACTTTGATTTGTCAATCTTAGACCCTAAGCTTCCTAAAACAGGGACTGCCATCTTTTCTGGGTGCTCAGCACCTTTTCAAATATCTTCTTAGATTTTTTTCTTTCATTACCTAAGGAGTGGTTGGGTTGGGTATTGCCCTCTCCACCAAAAAAATATAGAAATTCTGATAAACAAAAAGGAAAAACATTAAACATTTTGGAACTGAACTTCCTTATTTTGGAATATCCTAGATAATGCAAAACAACTGGTAAATTTATTTATTTTTTATCTTTTAGTATAAAGTGTTTATTTTTCTTTAATATACAAAATCTATTGTCAAATTGGTTTCCATACAACACCCAGCGCTCATCCCAAAAGATGCCCTCTTCAATGCCCATCACCTACCCTCCCCACCCTCCCACCCCCCATCAACCCTCAGTTCTCAGTTTTTAAGAGTCTCTTATGCTTTGGCTCTCTCCCACTCTAACCTCTTTTTTTTTCCTTCCCCTCCCCCACGGGTTTCTGTTAAGTTTCTCAGGATCCACATAAGAGTGAAAACATATGGTATCTGTCTTTCTCTGTATGGCTTATTTCACTTAGCATCACACTCTCCAGTTCCATCCACATTGCTACAAAGGGCCATATTTCATTCTTTCTCATTGCCACGTAGTACTCCATTGTGTATATAAACCACAATTTCTTTATCCATTCATCAACAACTGGTAAATTTAAACCATTAAACATGATTTGAGGGAGTAGAAAATTTTGTAAATAATAAATTTACAATCATTCATCCTAATGATTTTTGTTATTTAGATGTATACATTTCCAGAGCAGAGCTTAAAATCATGCTGGTCACAGGGGGAAACCAGTCTGATCTTTGAAATTTGTCTAGATAATGCACAGAAGGGACAGCCTCATAAACATAATCAAGAACTTACTGGCTAGCATGCTGACTGATGTTAAAGACTGTTTAAAAAGACGGGTTTGGCTTTGTGTCCTCTCGTGTAGGTCCTTCCATTGTGACACCTCCCAAGGACATCTGGAATATCACTGGCGCCCAGGTGTACTTGAGCTGTGAGGTCATCGGAATCCCAACCCCTGTCCTCATCTGGAACAAGGTCAGTGACACAGATTTCAGGAAGACGTCCTCGACTGACAGTCTCCCCTCTCACTGTGCAATGATGGCAGTAATCTAAAACCTTTGGCCTCTTCTATTCCCTGCAGCTCCTCAAATGTGGTGAAGCCTTGTGGCCATCTTGCAGACACCTCGCCTGGCTCTGTTGAACAATTTTACTGACCTCAAAAATAATCTCTGCTTTTGTTGTCAGTGCCTGAGAAGGGAGCCTTAGGAACTAGAAAACTATAACGCTGAACACACTAACCCACCCTCTGAGCGTGTGCATGTGTGAGTGTGAGCATGAGTGTGTGTGTTCCCATCGGAGACAGTATAGCATAGTGGGTAAGGATGTGAGTCTCTTAACCAGATTGTTAGAGTTCTAAGCCTGGGCTTTCTTAGCCTGAGCGGTATTAACATTTTGAAACAGACGATTCTTTGTTGTGGGGGCTGCCCTGTGCATCATCCCTGACCCCCTATCTACCAAATGCCAATAGCACCCTCCCTGAAGTTGTGGGAAATGTCTCCTGGGGGAAAAATCTCCTAGAATGAGAATGAGTGCTTTAAACCTCAGTTTCCTCCTTTATGGTGAAGGCAGCATATAATTTCTGTAAAGGTTGCATAGAGTAATGCAGGTAAAATTACTTGGCTTGTTATCAGATACATAGCTAGAATTCAGTTGATGGTAGCTACTGTTCCTGGAAATATATCTCTTCAAGTGGCATTATCTTGTGTAACTGTCTTCACATCTGAAGGACAGCATATTCTCAGCAAGTCTGTAGAAGGCAAAAGAAAATACTCATTTGCCAGATCAAATAATACTTCACAGTTATACTGTACATTATTTTTCATTATGTCCTTTTTTGTGCATTTTGCCTCGGTTAAGGCTCACGACAGCACTATGGAGTAAATATCATCAAACTTGTGCCAACAAAAAGGAAATCTAGTTTAAGTAAAAAGGTATAACCAGATACTCCTTTTTGGCTGGTTTACTTCTCCAGCAATCTCTAAGGTGGTCTCTCTTAATTATTTTGTTTGCTGGTATCTGACCAGAGGATCAACTTCTAGAATTCCAGGCAGATTGTGGCTCCTGTGGTCAGAACTCTTTATGTTGCAAGTTGTAGAAACTCACTTCAAACTACTTTGGGCAAGAAAAAGGGAGGGTGAGGAGTGGTGATTCCAGCCTCTGGGACAGCTAGATCCAGGTACGCAAGTGGTCAGGACTCTTCGCTCTCAGTGTATTGGTCTCATTTTTTTCTTTTACCTCAAGAAGCTTCCTCCACACCTTAGGCCGCATTGTCACTGGCAGCTCCAAGCTCATGTTATTATCACAGCTTGAAGACTCCAGAGGAAAGAAAGGGCTCCCCGTCTCCCTGCTGCATTGTAAATCCCATTGAAGGACTCAGGTCGGGTCACCTGCTGCCCTCTGGCTCCCCCAGGTGGCCAGAGGGGTGCATCACCCCCCCTACCGCCCTCACCCCCCCCTCCCCTCACCCCCCCTCACCCCCCCCTCCCCCCGACAAGGGAACCATCCGGTTGGGAGGGAAGGGTGATTCCAAAAAGTGCCTGGGAGTGGGGGTGGGCAGAGACTCCACCAGCTACATTACAACTAACTTTTACAGCTGAAACTTCTGTTGAAGAGAATAATAAAATTATACCTCCATAAATTTCTTTTTGGAAGGGGAGCAAGGAGCAAGCAGTGAAGAGCAAAAATGCAGCCAGTGGATGTGCGCCTCCTGACAAAGCTGCTGCTGCTCCTCGTTGCTTATTTGGAGGCTTTGTTCAGAGGGTGGAGAAGCGGAGGAACAACTTTTCCAAAGAGTATCCATAAAAAGCTCTGTTGCAGTTCTCTAGGGATCAGGGTGACCCAAGTGTCTGGAGTCTATGACCTTATTGACAAATCTTGGCAGAGAATGATTTCCTCAGTCCTTGCTCTGCCCCACCCCAGCTAACATACATACATACCAGGGGAATAAATCTGCCTTGAAATCTTTTCCTTTAAGCTTTTGGGATAATATGGAGCAGAGCCCACGGGCTTCCCTGAGGATTTGTGGCTGGAGGTGGGGGACAGAGGAGACTTGCCAGAAACAAGCAAAAACCCAGCTGCCAGGCTCTGCTGAATTTTCTGTACCTTCTTAATGTAATTTGCCACATGCATGACCTAAAGCAATGTTTTTTTAGGCCGTGACCCATCAGTGAGTGTTCAGTTCAATGTTAGGGATCACAACCAGGAGATTCTTTTTTAACTTTTTTCTCTCAGCGTGGTTGCTTGCTTGCTCTCTTTCTTTCTTTTCTTTTTTCTTTTCTTTTCTTTCTTAATGTGTATTTATTTTTTGAGAGAGAGAGAGCACAAGAAAGGGATGGGCAGAGAGAGAGGAAGACACAGAATCGGAAGCAGGCTCCAGGCTCTGAGTTGTCAGCACAGAGCCGATGCGGGGCTCAAACTCACGAACTGTGAGATCATGACCTGAGCCAAAGTCAGACACTCAGCCAAGACACCCAGGTGCCCCAGATTCTTTAAAAATAAAAAGAAGAACAGAAAATATCTTAAGGCACATCGATCACTTTTAGTAGGGGTGTCATTTCATACAACTTTTCTTTTGTATATTCCAGATCCCAATGCAGAATATACTTCTATGGGCCATGTCACCGACCCAAAAAATTAAATAGGCCGTTTTTTCCCCACTCTCCCTGTAACCAGACTGTTAAGAATACAAGCAAAAAAGGTCACGTTCAAATTCAATTTAAGCATAGAAGTGATTTTTTATTATAAACGAATATTAGAATCTCAGTTGTTAAGCTGAAGTTCAAAGAAGGTAGCATGTCTTTCTTGCTCAAGAATTCTCAGCAAGAGCAGAGCTGACAGAACAAGCCTGCTGCTCTCCAGACACTCAAGTAGTACCTCTTGTGGCTGCCACAGCCCAGTGAACGGTCTGTGCTTTTCTGCCCTGTAGTTATCATATGATATTAACAAGCCCCATACTTTTTCACAAACCTCCAGCCTACAAACATTCCAGGAGCAATATTTTGAAATGGGGAAATGAACTGAAATAGCCATATTTCAGGCTGAAATAGCCTTAACCCAGGTAAGTCAGAGAGATGGTGCTTACAGAGAAGATAAATCATCTAGAATTCCTTCCAAACACTGGGAGTTTCTGAGACTGAGGCTCTCTATTCATTTCTTTTCCTGCCTTGAGATTTCTCCAGATTTGGGCTTGCAAAACCTAGAATATTTTTTTTTAATTAAAAATAGTAAGGGGGCGCCTAGGTGGCTCAGTCAGTTAACTGTCTGACTTCGGCTCAGGTCATGCATGGTCTCGCAGTTCATTCTCTGCTGTCAGTGTGGAGCTCGCTTTGGATCCTCTGTCTCCCTCTCTTTGCCTCTCCTCTGCCTCGCACATGTTCTCTCTCTCTCAAAAATAAACATTAAAAAAATTTTTTTTAAATAATAAGTGATAATGGTAATAAGGAGAAGCTCTCCAAAGATGTAAAAAGAGAGTTCAAAATCTCCCTTCTTCCTTCCACTCCCTAAAATAACCAGTGTGAACTGCCCTGGTTTTATCTTTCTATACCCTCACTTGTGCCCATACATACACCCACATATCCTCAGTATATGGAGTGAGGTAGGAATATAGTGAGCATATTACTCTGAAATTTGCTTTTCTCAGTAAATACTTTGTGGGCATCCCTCTAGGTCTGCTTCTCAGCAACTACATGATATTCCAAGTATGGATCTCCATAATTACTAAATCATTCCTGTATTGTTTCTGTGGTTTCCAATTTTTGACCACGTTAAATAATGCAGCCTTAAACATGAGTCTATATATATCCTATATTTAAGTCCTTCCCCCTGCCCCGACAGGATAGAGTCCCCCCAAAAGATACATGACTAAGTATGTCAAAAGATTTAATGCTGGTGTTAATAGACAATGTCAGATTACTTTCTAAATAGATTGTAGTAGTTCACACTCCCCCAGTAGGGATGGGTGCCATTTTCCTGCATCCTTACCAGCACTGAATATTGCCCTACTTTTTATTATTATTATTATTTTCTATTTTAGAGAGAAAGAGTGCAAGAGGGGGAGAGGGGGAGAGAGAGAATCCCAAGCAGGCTCCATCTTGGTATGCAGCCCAACATGGGGCTCAATCCCATGACCCTGGGACATGATCTGAGCTGAAATCAAGAGTTGGACGCTCACCCAACCGAGCCACCCAGGCACCCACTTTTTAATTTTTGTTAATGATGGGTAAAAGAATTCCTTTCATTATTGCTTTGATTTCCTTGACTACATTGAGAATATTTTTTTTCACACTGTAGTTTTGTGGGCTTTGTTTTTTGTTTTGAGAGAGAGTGCAAGCTGGGGAAAGGGACACAGAGAGAGAGAGAGAGAGAATGAGAGAGAGAATCCCAAGCAGGCTCCATGCTCAGTGTGGAGCTGGACACTCCCTGGGATCATGACCTGAGCCAAAATCAAGAATTGGACACTGAACCAACTGAACCACCCAGATGTCCCTTTCACATTGTAGTATTTAAATATTTTTGTGGTTCTACAACTTTTTTAAATATTTGTTTTATTTTCATTACCGTATAGTTAAGTGTTCTATTAGTTTCAGGTGCACAATATAGTGATTCAGCAATTCCACACATCACCCAGTGTTCCTCACAAGTGCACTCCTTAATCCCCATCACCTATTTCAACCATCTCCTCCTCCACCTCCCCTCTGGTAACTGTTCCCTGTAGTTAAGAGTCTGTTTGTTGATTTGTCTTTTTTTCCCCCTTTGGTTTCTTAAATTCCACATATGAGTGAAATTGTATGGTGTTTGTCTTTCTCTGACTTATTTCACTTAGCATTATACTCTTTAGCTTTATGTTGTTGCAAATGGCAAGATTGCATTCTTTGTATGGCTGAATAATAATACTCCTTTGTGTATATATACCCCATCATCTTTAACCATTTAATAATGGACACTTGGGCTGCTTCTATAATTTGGCTGTTGCACATACTGCTGCTGTAAACATAAAGGTGCGTGTATCCCTTTGAATTAGCATTCTGTATTTTTGGGGTTAATAATCAGTGCAATGACTGGATCATAGGGTAGTTCTATTTTTAACTTTTTGAGGAACTTCCATCCTGTTTTCCATAGTGGCTGCACCAGTTTGTGTTCCCACCAACAGTGCATGAGTATTCCTTTTTCTCCACATCCTCGTCAACACTTACTGTTTCTTGCTGTTTTGATTTTAGCCATTCTGACAGGTGTGAAGTGGTATCATTGTGGTTTTGATTTGCATCTCCCTTATGAGTGATGTTGAGCACATTTTCATGTGTCTGTTGGCCATCTGGATGTCTTTTTTAGAGAAATGTCTGGTCATGTCTTCTGCCCAGTTTTAATTGCATTGCTTTTTGGTCTTTATATATTTTATATATAAGGTCTTTACATACTTTGAAGAGAATATTTTCATGTTTGTGTTTTATATGAATTGCCTGTTCAAATATCCTTTACCCATTTTTTTATTTTTGAGAGAGTGAGGGTGAGCGGGGGAGGGGCAGGGGAGTGGGGGATAGAGGATCCAAAGCATGCTCTATGCTGTTAGCACAGAGCCTGATGTGCGGGTCAGACTCACAAACTGTGAGATCATGACCTGAGCCGAAGTCCATCACTTAATCAACTGAGCCACCCAGGCGCCCCCCCCCCCTTTACCCATTTTTCTGTTGGGTTGTTATTATTAGTCTGTGGCTTTTTTTACATGAGAGATAATGACCAACTTTCTCACATATTACAAATATTTTTTTCCTAGACATTTTGTCTTTAATGGGTTACAGTGGCTGGAGATCTGAAAGTTTCAACAGACATGTATTTATTTCATCATAAACCTCTTCAGAAACTTCACCAAAAAGGCACAGCAAATATGTCCGTACTGCATAAATGTCCTTTAATGGTTCCCTGAAATTCAGTGAAGCTTCAAAATGTATTAACCTGTAAGAATCAGACTAATCCACCCTACTTCCAAAGTCATTGGCACTTTTTTATTATTAATTGCTTATCTGCAATAGGATTCAGGAAGACGTTGTTACAGCTAAAATCCAAGCAGAGAGCGCTGAAAGGACTTCCTGGGTCTTCCTGATTCTCTCCTAGCTGACCCTTTATGGTGAGCAGTGACTGCTAGCCAGTTTTTTCTGCCTAGATTTCTAAGGGTCAAACTCTGAAGCACTTCCAGCCTATTGTACATCTGTAGAATTGTTTTAGAAGCCACTTTTTTCAGCCTGCATACTTTTTTTCCCCCCAAATTAGAGAACACATTTATCAGTGAACTCCCCTTACATAAGGGAGCAGGGGAGTATGCCATATAAAAAATTCACTATGTATTAATTCTTGACATTTCTACAGGTTTTCTATGTGGTGTGTACCTTTTTACAATATATTAAAATGAGTTCCGTTAAACATTCATTTTCTAATCCAATACTTAAAACAATTTCTCTGTACATAGTGAACCAGGTTTCCTCACAGAACGCTCTCCCTAAGAGTGACATACTTTGAAGACCAACAGGTTAGTTGTGGAGATTCAGTAATTCAGGCAGTAGTGTTTTTTTGCTCTGGTCACACACAAAGCTCTTAAAGAATCCTAAAATTCAATAAAGACCAGAGATCTATTACTTTGGCCATTAAATCAAATTAATACTTACACCATTATTAAAGCCATTTTTAAATATTTCAAAATCTGCACAAAAACAAAAAAATCTGCACTAGCATGAACTGTTTTGCCAGCTACTTGAGAAATGGAAGGAACAAAGATGCCTGTTCATCTGTTTTGTCTTTCTAGCACTTATATGCGAAAAACACGAAGATACCTGGTTTTCTCTAAGAGTCGCAATATGGGGAAATCCAAGGGGGGGGGTGGGAAGCAAACAAGCAAAATCCAGGCATTCCGAATCAGTAATGCTAGATACTTTTTAGAGTAGGAGTTGGCCTAGGTCCCTTGTGGTTTTCAGAGCCCTGGCCCTGGTGTCACACCACAGAAAAAGAGTAGGTTTGAAGTCGAGACCAGAGTGACAGCACGTGGTAAGCGTGGGATCACGCAGGAGAACAGCGGCACTAATGTGGAGGGTTTGTACTGTAAGGTGGTCTTTTTTGGCTTAGAATTTGCTTAATTATAAAAGAAAAAATGAAAGCTACGTGAAATTGTAGATCCTTTTTTCTAATTAGAGGTAGTAACATCAAGCTAGCTCTTAAAGGTGGCCTGGGATGGAATAAACAAACATTACTTCATGTATCTGTGTCATTTTTTAAACCCATCATTATCATACACCTTAAAATATTTGTATTCTGTGACTCAAGCAATTCCACTTCTCCAAATTTATGCTAAATCTATATGCACAGAAGGGTTATAAGTAAATTTTACTTTTCCGTATATTTTTATGTATTTTCCAGAGTTTATATAATGAACACAGTTCAGGAGGGCGAAAATTAGGACAGTGTTCATTATTGCCCTCAAACCAAGGCGCGTGTCTTCTTAACCCATCCCTGTTCTCACCAGGACACACACGGGGGTAGGCAGCTTTTGTCAGGTCTTTAGTAAACCATTTGATGAACCCTTGGCCCTCAGAACAAAAGGAATGATATTGGCTTTGGACTCGACTGATTTTCCATTTCTGTAGTGGTTGCAGGACCTGGGCTCTTGTATAAGGTCCCAAGAATCAGACCTAGCACTTGGTGACACAGTTTGTCAAACATGGTGTGGCAAGCAAGAAAAAACTCAGCAAAGAAAAACAGAGTTTACGAGGGCATGAGTGAATGATGGTAGCCAGTGGCAGGAAAGTATGACAGTGTGTATTCCCCCAAGCATGCAGAAAAATAATTTAAAATACAAAGGGGCACCAGATGGCTCAGTCAAATGGCCATCTTGGCTCAGGTCATGATCTCACTGTTCCCAAATTCTAGCCCTACATCGGGCTCTGGTCTTGACAGCTCAGAGTCTGGAGCCTGCTTCAGATTCTAGGTCTCCCTGTCTCTCTGCCCCTTCCCCGCTCACGCTCTGTCTCTCCCCAAAAATAAACATTAAAAAATATAACATATAAACTTAGAGGGAAACTTACAGGAGGAAATAAAAGAAGATCTATATGTAAGTATTAAGGAAAGGGTAATATGGAAATTGCTGGGTTTAATCCAGTTAGAAAGTCTGAGGTATGCCCTATACAATTCTAAGAATGTTGATCATGTTCCAAGCTGATAAATCAATGCAGAAAGCCCAACAGTATTTCCTTTTGTTTTTGCAGGTAAAAAGGGGTAACTATGGAGTTCAAAGGACAGAACTCTTGCCTGGTGACAGGGACAACCTGGCTATTCAGACGCGGGGTGGCCCAGAAAAGCATGAAGTCACTGGCTGGGTGCTGGTGAGTACAAAGAACTGGCAAGGATTTCATTCTTAGGATTAGACACTGCAAACCTGGCAAAGGTGCCAGATGTCCTGCCCGGGCTGCCCTGCCACCGTCTTTGCAATGGCCCTACTAGGAGCCTGCTATTCCTCTTTCAGAGGTAACTTAAAAAAAAAAAAAAAAAAAAAGAGTTGAGGTTGTTTGAATGTTTTGGAAATAACCAACAAATAAATGAGAACTAATTTTTTATCTTAAGAATTCAAAGCAGGGGCGCCTGACTGGCTGAGTCAGTAGAGTATGTGACTCTTGATCTCCGGGTTGTGAGTTCAAGCCCCACGGTGGGCTAGAGCTTACTTTAAAAAAAAAAGAAGAAAGAAAGAAATTCAAAGCAAAATCCTCACAGGAAACTAAATGGCCCGAGCATTAGTTAATCAATTATTAACTTTACTTGACGTGTGATACTGCTAGATAGAGCTTATATACTCTGTCAAGGTCTTCCTCAAACTAGTATGTGTACCTGTTGGACAGCTCTTTACCTCTGCAGGGTGATCAGAAGTTGTCCACGGTGTGCCCTCAGAGCGTGAATCCTCCTAGCAGAACACAAAGAGCAGCTGGGTCCCCCAGCACAGTATTGGTGCTATTTCTAGCAGTCTCTTTACTATTCATCCTAAGAAAGAATGAGCTGAAGCCACTGGGAAAAGAGAGGACTGCCACAGAGGAACTAAACATCCTTTCTCTTTCACAGGTATCTCCTCTCAGTAAGGAAGATGCTGGAGAATATGAGTGCCATGCATCCAATTCCCAAGGACAGGCTTCAGCATCGGCAAAAATTACAGTGGTTGATGCCTTACATGAAATACCAGTGAAAAAAGGTAAGTAACAAAATCTTACAACCATTTAAAAAGAACTCGTGCTTTTGTTTAAAAAAAAGAGAACCAAGGCCCTTTAAAAAGGGCTAATGCTTTTGTTTAATAACAGAACCAAGAACGAAAACATCAGAGACAGCTCTTACCGAAATTTGTATGTTCGTTATCCACAAAAGCATGCTACCAAAATGTAGACCACATGGCTGTAAAACATCTGGATGCCTATGGAACACTACTGTTAGGACTTAGGTGCTTCGCCTTCTCTTACATGGAAGAGTTAAAACTCAAATTTGAAGGGAATCACTTCTATTTCCCATAACTTTCTATCCACGTGGCATTTTTTTCCTTGGTGTTGTGACTATTACGTTAAACTTCCATTTAAAAGTAAACGATTGTGGGCAATTCTGGTTCTTCACTTTGAGATTTTATAAGAAAAAGCCAGAAGAGGAAGTATACTGACAAGTACCCAGCTCTAGCTGCCTCTCTCCACTTCACCATCAATATCCTGGTGGTGTCAGAGCGGTGCTACTTTACATTTCTATAGTTCTAGTGGACTGATGTCCGAACTGGCTTTCTCTTAAACCAAAAATAACAAATTTATCAGCATCTGTCCCACCGTGCAGATCACTCACCTGTGGTATGGAAGGAGGAAGTATCAAGTGAGCATGTGTTTGGCCAGAATTCTCTTTGGCCAAGATGTGTAAAGCGAGGTGATAGCTCTGCCACTAATCCTCCACTGAAATTTTGAATGAAAGCCTCTCTAGCTCTCGACTTGCTCATTTGTGAAACGAACTCTTCCACTTCTGTAATAAGGCCCATCTCTTATGCATAGACCGGTACAACAAAAATCACAGCCCAAATTCCAAAGAGCACGCCACCGTATCATTTATAGTTACTTATATATCCTTTATCCTCACATATATGGAAAACACTAAAGTACCTGAAAATTACAGATATGGATGTGGTTGACTTTCTAATTTTCATCTTTTTCTTTTTTCGAATAGGTGAAGGTGCTGACCTATAAACCTGCAGAATATATTAGTCTGCATCACTAACAGCAGTCCTGGATAACTACAGTCCTGGATACTTGCTGTAATAACCAGTGCTTGCCTAATAACCAGTTTCTTTTCATTCAACCCACTAACGCTTAGTTATATTCACTGGTTTTACATAGAGGAAAATCCAAAATAAAGGTAACACATCAAGACTATCTACAAAAATTTATTGTCTATTTACAGAAGAAAAGCATGCATGTAATTAAAATCAATAAAATGCTTTCTCTCACAATGCAGTACATTGGGTTTTTTTTTGTTTTAAGCCATATTATAAAAACAAGTATTTACAAGCATCTTGAGGCTTCTTTAAAACAGCTTAGACACTCATCATTCGAGGCGCAATACTCATAGACATAAGTTCCTGAAACAGCAGTTTGCACGCATAAGGCATTCTCACCAAAGAAATCTGGGGGAGAGAAAAAAAGGTAATTAGCAAAACTATATTTGAAGTGACCCCATTTACCTACCCCAGAAAAAATTGTAAGGACTTGGTAGTGTAGATGATAAATAAGGGAGTAGGCTGGTAGCATTCCTCCTGCTGCCTTGGCTTTTTCATGGTTTTCTCCTGAGCAGCTTTGGTATTTCAGCCTTTCTGTCAGACATATTTATATTCGCCCTTCTCAAAAGGTTTTTTTTAAAAAACTCCTTAATTTAAAATGTTTAGAATTCCTTGTACAAGTCATTTCCAAAGATGATATACTGGTTTTTCTCTTTTTCTCACTTAAAACTTATGGAAGTATTAATCAAAATTGTGAAAATGTCAATCTGTTCCACCACACTGAACCTGCCTGGATGATTAGACCAACATGGTTATATCCTAGACAAAGTATCAACTGCCCGTAAGTTCTACACACCTGAGTTTTATTGCGACAGCCCCGACATTCATATGTATGGGTCCTCGTGTTAGCAATTGCCATTATTCCACAAAGATTGCAAACATGAACCTGATAGGGATCTGATGCCTCAAACAATCTTTCCCTTAAAAACTGGGCTGCTCCATGGGCGATCTGACAATCTCGTTCCATTTCTCCAAAACGCAGGCCACCATCACTGTTAAGGAACAAACAACAGATTATTTTGTATTTATTTTCTATTACTACCACCACCTTGACTTTGCAAATCCGTTTCTCCATGAATGAGTCTCCCAGGCAATCAAGCCTGAAATGATAAATGTACGTTGGCAAAACTAATGGAAAGAAGAGGTGAATGATCACAGGTTTCCCCAATATGGAAGTAAAATGAAATACATTGTTCAAATGGCCAAAAAGTGGATGGTGACAGTTTCCCTAACACTCCTAATATACAAAATACATAAAACCAATGATTTTCTAATATTACCAAAAAAAAATTTATCGGTCAACTTTGGAGGATGAAAGACAACTCATTATTTTGAAAACTGATAAAGAATGAAGTACTTATCATGCCTTTAGGAACTATGTCACCAGGTAACCAGTTGAAACAAGATTTCTCTCTACAGAACTATTCCAACTATTAAGTGACAAAATAAAATTAAGGGCTTCAATCATTAATAACTGCTAAAATCACTAAGAGACAACCAGATACTAGAAATCTACAATACCACCTATACAGTATTACTGCACAAGAATGCAACCCTTCATATCATCAAAGCTCAAGATCTAATTAGCAGTTTACAAGAAAAACAGGAATATACAGCCCAAGAATGGAATCAGCAAAATCCAGCGTGTGAGAAAACACTCCAGGACAAATAATCCAATTGCTTCAACAAATAAACTGCAAGGAAAAAAAGCTGGAAGACAATCTATAGACTTAAAAAAAAAAAAAAAAAAAAAAAAGCTTTAGGGGCACGTGGGTGGCTCAGTCAGTTAAGTGACCGACTTTGGCTCAGGTCAATGATCCCACGGTTTGTGGGTTCGAGTCCCACATCAGGCTCTGGGCTGACAGCGTGGACACTGAAGCCTGCTTAGGATTCTGTGTCTCTCTCTCTCAAAAGTAAGCATTAAAAAAAAATTTTTTTTAGATCAATCAACTGCAAAGCACAGACTTCTCTCCTGATTAAAATCAACAAACCTTTTTAAAAATTATTCAATCAGGAAAATTTGAACATTGGACACTGAATATTGAGGTAGAGGTGACCCTTGAACAACACCTGAGTATGGGGCACTGATTCCCCCCCATAGTCAAAAATCATAGTCAAATAGAACTTTTGATTCTCCAAAAACTTTACTAATAACCTGCTGACAAAGAGTTACGAATAACAATTAGCACATATTTTACATATGTATTCTTATAATAAACCTAGAAGAAAAAAATGTTAAAGTATTTATAGTACTGCATCAAAATCCGTGCATAAGTAGGCCTGCACAGTTCAAACCTGTGTTGTTCAAGAGTCAACTAAATACTGCGATTAGGTTAGTGTTCTAATCTTTTCAAGTAGAAGTTGTCTGGGTGTGGCCTGTGGACCCAGTGAGGGTGAAAACTATTTTTATAATACAGCATATTTACTTCTTTCACTGTGTTGACATTTGCACTGAGATGGCTGCAAAAGAAACAGAGTAAAACTGCTGAACACAAGTCCAGGCAGTGGAACCAAACGTACTAGCAGTAGTCATGCTCTCCACTGTGAAGGGAGGAGGGAAAAGCCAGTTTTACTTAAGAATGTCATTAATGAAGCTAGAGTTTTACTAAACCTTGACTCTTGAGAATACACATTTTTAATATTCTATGACCTAATGGTAAGTTCTAAAGCACTTCTATATGGAGGATGCTTGAAGAAAAATACTTGCACGATTCTGAACTAATCACTTTTCCCAAGGGAGTATATCTTGAAAAAAGAGCTGACAGCAATTATATTAATTCAACACTGAGAACACCAACTATTTGGCAGACATTTTTAGAAAAATGAACAAAGTAATATGCCTTTCACTTAAAGGAAAATAATTTTAAATATCTGTTCAAAATGATTAACCTTTTGATCTTTCAGTCAAAAATTAGAATTTTAGAAAACCTCTATTCAACGTTATGGCTTTAATAGTGTCCCAATAAAAGACTTCTGATAACACGGGTGAAGCCACTACAAATGTGAACTATTTTTGGATAAATATGTCAACATGAGCCAGTATTTTCCAAACAGCCAATTATGGTGCTACAAAATTACACATGTGTGAAAGATACACTCAAAGTGCAAGACAAGCCAGTGGATTTTAATATAATGAATACAAAAGATTCACTGAGTTGGCTTCTACATTACAACTAGCCTTTAAGAAACTACAACTTTTCATTTTGGTGTAGCATCAAAACGTAATATCCAAAGTCACCTGAAAATGTTATTAAAATATTCCTCCCTTTTCCAACCACGTATCTATGGGAAGTAGGATTTTCCTTGTATACTTAAATATAAAAAATAAAATACTGCAGTAGACTGAATGCAGAAGCAGACAGAAGAATCCTGCTGTCTTCTAGCAAATCAGCTCATTAAAAAGATTTGCAGAAAGGTAAACCAATGTCACTCATTACTAAATTTATTTGGAAAATATATTTTCCATTAAAAACGTTATTTGTGGGGCGCCTGGGTGGCTCAGTCGGTTTAAGCGGCCGACTTCGGCTCAGGTCATGATCTCGCGGTCCGTGGGTTCGAGCCCCGCGTTGGGCTCTGTGCTGACGGCTCAGAGCCTGGAGCCTGTTTCAGATTCTGTGTCTCCCTCTTTCTCTGACCCTCCCCTGTTCATGCTCTCTCTCTGTCTCAAAAATAAATAAATGTTAAAACAAAACAAAAACGTTATTTGTTGGGGGCACCTGGGTGGCTCAACTGGTTGAGCATCTGACCCTTGATATCCGCTCAGGTCATGATCTCACGGTTCGTGAGACTGAGCCTCATGTCAGGCTCTGCACTAACAGCATGAAACCTGCTTAGGATTCTCTCTGCCTCTCTCTGCCCTTCCCCTACATGCACATGTGCAAATGTGAATGCTCTTTCTCTCAAATACTTAAAAAATTAAAAAAATTTTAAATGTTATCTGTTAATATGTAGCGGGCTTATTAAGTGTTATTTTTTAATAAATTAATATTCTAAGTCTTAGTTTAACTTCTAACATGATTAACATCAATAAATACAACTTAAAAGTTCTTTGAGGTCCTGGAACCAAGAAATTTGAGAACCACTCTTTTGTAAATCTATGCTAAACTACATTTACAGAAAAAATTGGTATCTGGACTTTGCTTAAAAATAATCAGGAGTTGGTAGGAATGGGGAGATGAACGTAACAAGTCCCATTGTTAATTATGGAAGTGGAGGGACAGGCACATGGGGGTTTCATTATACCATTGTGTCTATGTTTGTAAGTGACAGTTTTCATTTAAAAAGGCTAATTAATACTCAAGCCCTGCATCCGGCTCTGCGTTGACAGTGCGGGCTCTGCCCTGACAGTGCGGAGTCTGCTTGAGATTCTCCCTCTCTCTGCCCCTCCCCAACTTGCACTCTCTGTCTCTCTCAAAATAATTTTTTAAAAAATAATAATGATGGGAGAGCCTGGGTGGCTCAGTTGGTTAAGCATCTGACTCTTGATTTTGGATCAGGTCACGATCTCACCATTCACCAGTTCAAGCCCCTCATACAAGGCCTGCTTGGGTTCACAGTCTCTCTCTCTCTCTCTCTCTCTCTCTCTGTCCCAACCCCCCTCTCTCTGTCTCTCTCCCCCCAACCCCACTCTTAAAAATAAACATTTTTTTTAAATAAATGAATATTAACAATGATGGTGATGCAGCTCTCTTACCGAGATCTACCCTCCATGGGCTGTCTATTAAGGATCTGAATAGGTCCCCTGGCACGAGAATGAATCTTATCATCCACCATATGCTTCAAACGCTGGTAATATGTAGGACCAATAAAAATTTGTGATGTGATTTTTCGACCAGTGAACCCATTGTACAGGACCTGAAACAAATTTTGAAGTACAGACTTAAAATACTAAATATACATGCACATACTGTATGATTTCATTTATACGAAGATCAAAAGACAAAACTAATAAAAAGTCAAGAGAATGTTTACCTTGGGGTTGGGTGGAAAGGTAGTAGAAACTGGAAGGAGACATGAGGGGGTATCTAGGACTAAAAGGGTACTGGTAATTTTCTTTTTGAGATCTGGGTGCCAGTCACACAAGGTGTGTTCACTTTGTGTAAAATAAATTCATCAAGCTGCACATTAATGATTTGTGTATATAAAGTATGTGTCATACTTCAATAAAAGGGTTGATCTTTTTTAAGAATGAAAGTACACACATACAAAACAGAACAGACATAACTACTAAAGAGCAAACGTACCTCATTTCCTCTGAGATGGTAGCCATAATCAGATAATAGATTAGAAATCTTCTGCACATTAACAGCATCATTAAATGGAGTGGCATCACCAATTTCACCTTTGTTAGCTGATACCTTTAAAAAAAAAAAAAGTCTTTAAAAGGCTGCATCCTTTAGTCTCCTCTTAGAAGGAGACTTTCATTAATAAAAATATATTCAATTTAAATCCTTTCTATACAGGTAAGATTTTGAACTTAAAAATCTATGTTATATATATGCTGTAATACTGTAAGTTTCATTTTGTTAATATCTTACATGAAACAGTATTTATAACAAACTAATCTACCAAAAAGATTAAACTAATTCCATTATAAGCCTTCAAAAAGGAAGCTATCCCTGAGACCAGACACAAAAAGAATGAGACTCCCACCTATGGCTCCAAGAAAATGACATTTTAATGCCCTAAAACCAAGTCACGCATGTTAGGGTTAGGGTTAGGATTAGCCATTCCACCTTAACAAAATACTTAAAATTAGAAAACTTCATAGCTAGTAATATAGCTATAAAATTATTAAGTGCATACTGAACTAACCACCAATGAATTAACTCTTCATCTATAGAAAAGAACCAGTCTAAAGGATAACCATGTATGTATGTAGAGGTTGGATGTAGTAAATTTTACAAAAATTCTGACATAACCAAAACTTCACAAATTTTTGCCAGGGGGGAAAAAATCATAACCAATTTAAAAGCAGGAAAATAAGTATCATACTAGCTTTTTCCAACAAAGAACCCCAAACTCAAATATGACAGAAATCACATATCATCATTTTGGAAGAAACATTAGTTTGGAGTATATATTTTTAAAGAAAATCTCTTACCTTCCCTTGAAGACATTCAATCAAGTGACCAATAGTCATACGAGAGGGGATGGCATGGGGATTTATGATGATATCAGGGGTGATACCTTCACAGGTGAAAGGCATATCCTATAAAGGAATTTTTAAAAGGAGACAAACTTAACTCTCTTAGCTACAAAACTAGAACTGGCCCCCACCCTTGAAGTTTTCTACATCCACAATTGTGCTCAACATGGTATCTTCATATACTTATTCAACACTAAAAAGTCAAGCCTTTATCACCTTTATACTTTTAAATTAAAGCAAATTTTAATAAAATGTTAAACAGAACTTTGGGTGGGGGTGAGGGAGATAAAAGACACCCACCTCTTGTCTATACTGAATACCACAAGTACCCTTTTGACCATGTCGACTAGCAAATTTGTCTCCAATCTGTGGAATTCTAACAGAGCGGACCTGAATTCATACAAAAAGAGGTTAGTTCAAACTGGTTTACTTTTTATAAACAGCTCTTCATAAACATACAAGTATGACAAAGCTATACTCACCCTTATTTTACAAAACTTATATCCTTCCTGATTGAGAGTTACCATAACCTGATCCACAATTCCTGTCTCACTAGTTCTAAGAAATGTGCTACAATCTCTCTTGGTATAGCGTCGATTAGTGCCCTCCAATTCATCTTCATTTTCAGGCAAGGTGACTGTTTTGCCTATAATAACATCATCTCCTGACACACGGACTCCAGGAGCTATCAAACCATCATCATCTAGCTTGTCATAAATGGCATGCCTCATACCTATGAAGAAACAGACAAGGAATTTTCTGAAATGGTACTACTATATAGAAAAGTATTTACAATGTCACATAATCCCTCTAAAAGATTAAAAACCAAATACATAAATCATTTCCAAGTCAGAGGGAAGTTCACAGGAATCTTTAACACCATGAATTTTTTTAAAAAAAGCACTGGACTGAGCACTGGAAAATCAGACTATTTGCTGGGTGACTTTGGATAAGGGTGTTGCCATGTTCTGATCTCTTTTTTACATGAAAAGGAATATCAAGGAGAAAAGACTATGCCCTCTAACACACATCCTCCCACAGAAACTTTTAATTTTATCTTGTGGAAATCTTAACTTCGATGGACATCAATTCATTACTACACAGAACCACCCACAGGAATGGAATAATAGATGATTTTAAAAATGTAACACATTTTACTTCACACAATACCATTAGAAGTCAAAACTGTGGCAGAGATGCCCCATTTCCCTGGGACATGCCATCCATTCCACTGCATACACAGTTTTTAATTATCTGTGAAAATAACTAGAAAATAAGTTTGAGTTTTCTAGAAGAAACAAAAAAAAAGTGCTAGGTGTCCTCTCATTTGTCTGTTAAATGTACACAAATATTGTGATTACACAAATGTAGTCACACTACAACGTGGAGAGGAGAGGGAGTTCCCATGCAAACACATAAACTGACGGACAGTTCACAGTACAAGTAAGAATGGGGCTGTAGCGTATTATATGAAATTATATGACCTCTCTAATCTCCTAAATACCCTCTTCAATGCAGGATCTACCAGGATGGAAGAACTATAACAAGCCAGCTCTTACATGCAAAGACTTTTAGCAAACACACATATTTTCTTATATAAGAGTTCTAAGAATAACATGAAAACATATTCTCATGTGGTGGGAGGTTGGGGGGAGGGAGAAGAAAAATTATTCAGGAAAGCAATGGTAAAGTTAACTAACTTTAAATTCCATAATTTAGGGGCGCCTGGGTGGCTCAGTCAGTTAAGTGTCCAACTTTGGCTCAGGTCATCATCTCACAGTTTGTGAGTTCAAGCCCCACACTGGGCTTTGTGCTGACAGCTCAGACCCTGAAGCCTGCTTCGGATTCTGTGTCTCCCTCTCTCTGTTCCTTCCCCCACTCCCACTGTCTCTCCCTCTCTCAAAACTAAATAAACATTAAAAAAAACAATAAAACTTTAAAAATAAATAAATAAAATTCCATAATTTAAACATCGGTATCACTTACCTTGGCATGTTTCACGGGTTGGCTTCTCAAAAACTTCTTCTTGATCAAATCCTTTTTTAGATTCCTGTTCTTTATATGATCGATAGAAAACAGACCTAAAACACATGGTTTATAAAGGTAATTTCTACTTTCCTTTCATAAAAGGACTTAGAACATAACCAATAATTTTTGCTTAATTGTTATTTGGGAGACAATTTAAACCATGAATCTAGGACAAGAGGTAACTGTATTAAGGGTCAAAGTTAAGTCCTAACTGCTGTTACATGGGCCACACATGTAGCATTTGACCCATAATCTTAACATGGCTGGATTATATGTGAGAAAGGTCACTAAATCCAACCTATCTGAAATAAGAATCCCTTCCATAATGTCCCTCAGAGATGGTCACACAGGATCTGCTCCAATATTTCTAGTCAGAAGTTTATGATACTCGGCTATCATGTCTACCGTCTACCCTCTGATCCTAGTGCTATCCTCTAAAACTAAACAGAAAAAAATCCATCTTCTAAATTCCCAGTTTTTAACCAATCTTCATATGCCATGCATTTGAGATTATTTGCCAATAAAATAACTGAAGCATGATAAAAAAAAAGATTGAAAAAAACACACTATGATTTTAATAGTTATTTATGGATCCTAAGATTACAGGTTTATTTTTATTTCTTTAGACGTTTCTGTATTATCTAAATGCAAAGATGTCTTTGCTTACCAAAAAAGAGTGTGGGAGGTGGGGGCCTCAACATATTAACATCTGAAAATCCTGAGACACAAGAAATAGTGTCTTCAGTCACTCATGACCATCAACCAGGCCTCCTGTTTTCTGGAGTCAGGCAATGATTTCACACTATACTCTATATAGGCATCCACACAACAGTATGTGTCTGCCAAATATCCACAAAGCATCATGAATTGAGGCAAAAGATTAAATATCTTAACAGAAAAATTTCTCTGCTGTCAAGTCAGATCAAAATCTCTTCTAGCCTGATCTTCAAAACCACCAAAAAGTTTGGATACATAAGCCAAACTTGTTTTTAAAAAATTTTTGATTAAAATATTAATGTTTTGACAACTGTTGTAAATAGCTGACCTGAAAAAGCCTCTGTCTACAGCTGAACGATTCATGATAACAGAGTCTTCTTGATTATATCCAGTGTAAGATGCAATGGCCACAATGGAGTTGATACCTGTAGTGCATGTAAAAGCATACATTAAAGTATCATATAGGAAACAAAGAAAAATTATTCCTTTTATTTTTTTTTGAAAAGTTAAAAATTCCTTAATTTTTTATTCCTGGTACTACTACCACAATTTATTGGGCAATATACCAGATGTAAAGAAAAAAAGAAAACAACAACAAAAAAGACAAAGCTACAATGGATAAAAGACCTCAGAAATGTACATCCAGGGATGCCTGGCTGGCTCAATCAGTAGAGCATGCGACTCTTGATCTCAGGGTCATGAGTTCAAGCCCCACAATGGGTGTAGAGATTACTTAAAAATAAAATCTTTAAAAATAGAGGGAGTCGGGGTGGGAATGCACATCTAATTGACACTACCCTGCATTAAGCAATAGCTGCACTTTTTGCAAACTGTGGCTAGGACAGTCCTAAATAAGAAAAGTTTCCTGTTTAAGCTGTAGTAACTTTTCTCACTCTGGATCATTGATCCTTCTGTGGCAGATTTTTACAGTTCCTCTAATGCATCTGGGACAAATATCTCAAAGTAACCTGTAGCTTTCCTGGTAACTCCTTGCTCTCTCTCCTGCTACGAACTGTAGCCCTTTTCTTCTGAGTTTTTTTTTTTTTTTATAACTCTGCTACCACATCATTTACTTCCACCACTAGATCCATAATCACCACCACAGGGACTGCCCAAGCTTATTCCACTGAAACTGCCCTGTTTCGTGGGTCCATAATTTTACTTCTGTGGCCCACTGCTATTTCCAAAACCATTATAGTTCCCACCACCACATTTACCACCTCTGAAATTTCCTCTTTCATCGTAACCATCATCACCACCACCACCACATCCACCTCCTTGGTTTCCATATCCTGGTCCACCAACACCAGAACCTCCTCCACGACTATAACCAGGACCACCGTCATAGTTGTCACCCTCACCTCTTTTATAACTAACTCTGCTGCCATCATCTCCACCACCAGAACCTCTTCTTCCACCAAAGTTTCCACCATGGCCAAAGTCACCACTAGCTCCAAAGTTTCCCCCACCACCTAAAAAGTTGCCAGATCCACCTCCATGAGAACCTCTCTGCAATCCAGCAGACTGTATATCTAGTTTAGAAAGGGCCTTTACCACTTCACAATTATGCCCATTAGTAGTGTAGTATTTCTGAACAATTTTATCAACTGTATCATGATCATCAAAAATTACAAAAGCAAATCCTTTTTTCCACTCCACCCATCTTCCATAACTTCTGTGGTTTCAATCTTGCCAATCTTACTTTTCAAAGTAGTCTCTCATGTTATTCTTCTGTATTTTCTTTAATACAAAAGCTTTACAGAATCCTCTGTAAAAACAGCTTTGATTCCACTACACACCCATCAACCTTGTGTGGTCAAGCACACATTGCTGCATCCACCTCTTCAACAAATAAGTCACAAAACCAAAACCCCTGGAATCAAAACTATATAATCTGTAAGTGTGCCCCATTTTTTCAAAATGTTCTCTTCAACAATCATATGTAGTATCAAAGCTCAACCCACCAATAAACAGTTTTCTCAACTGCTCTGGTTCCTGTGAATCATGCCCTTCCTCCCCCTGGTAGCGATGGCTAGAGTGGGGCTGGAGGCGATCAGGCAGGGGTTTTACCGCCATTTTGAAACCAGACTTGCCTCTGCCAACTCAAGTTTGATATGGGACCGAAGGAAACGATGAGGCTAGTCACTGACCCTTTCTTTTAAAGCAATTTTATGTAACCATATTTGCCACAAATGTTTTTCACCGCAGTACCTGTCAAAGTCTACTTCCCCTGGGATAGCAATAAATGAGGCAACTACTCTGAAGGCTTAATGAATAAAATAAGCAAAACCTGGGGCATCTGGGTGGCTCAGTCAGGCATCAGACTCTTGATTTCGGCTCAAATAATGCTCTCATAGTTCATGGCTTCAAGCCCCACGTTGGGCTCCATGCTGACAGCACTACTTAGAATCCTCTCTGTGCCCCTCCCCTGCTCATGCTCTTTCAAAATAAACAAACTTTAAAAAAGGGGTAGTCATGGGCGCCTGGGTGTCTCATTCAGTTAAGCGTCTGTCTTCGGCTCAGGTCGTGATCTCACGGTTTGTGGGTTCGAGCCCCGCATCAGGCTCTGTGCTGATAGCTCAGAGCCTGGAGCCTGCTTCAGATTCTGTTTCCCTCTCTCTCTCTGCTCCTCCCCTGCTTGCACTCTCTCTCAAAAATAAATAAACATTAAAAAATTAAAAAAAAAAAAAAAAGAGGTAGTCATTCTCAATGTACCCATCTTATAATTGGTGATTACACATACAAGTCACCTCATATTTATAAAGTGCATCCCTGGGAAGCCTGAGTAGCTCAGTCGGTTAAGCGTGAAACTTCGGCTAAGGTCATGATCTCTCCATTTGTGGGTTCAAGCCCTGTGTCAGGCTCTGTGGTGACAGCCCAGAGCCTAGAGCCTGCTTCAGATTCTATGTCTCCCTCTCTGTGCCCCTCCTCCACTTACACTCTCTCTCAAAAATAAACATTAAATTTATTTAATTTACAAAGTACTTCCCTAAACCAAGTTTCACAATTTTCACAGCAACCCTGTGCCATAAATGAGGTACTACTATTCTCATCATTATCAGAAACAACTATTTAAATGACTTATCCATGCTCCCAAAGTTAGTAAACAACAGACTCAAGTCCCAGCTCCTTGTCTCCTGATTTGCAGTTTGAACCTAGTACCATTCTGCTTTCCCTATACTAACAAAAACGTGGGGCCACCTTCCACACCACAATCTTATTCTTAGTTGCTGCTGCCCAAACTACTTTTGGTGAGACTGTAAAGAAAACAACAAGTACTTAAAAAGACAAAAGTTTAAAACACCCTATGAACTAGTAGGACTGAAATCTAAGAAATGACTGCTGAATGTGGGTGGAGTTTCAATGAATATAATGCACATATATGTGAATCAGATTTTCCAAAAATTAAAATACATTCAACTCTAAAGCTATAGTTAACATATCTTGATTTAAATATTTCAAATGTGGAGTAAAAGACTATGACTACAGAATACAAAGCAACTAAATCTGGATAACTGAATGTTCTGGTTATCTGAATTCTGAATCAAATGTTTATATTTGCTTCCCTAAAGCTAAATTCAACTTTCAAAAAGCAACCCACCCCTCATGAAAAGGCACACCATTCATTTACTCCTTTATGCATACAGCCAGGGGTGCAGTTTTAACAAGAAGGATGCAGCGTAAGAGGTGGTGGTGCTACTGGTCTGGGTCTGGGACACTGAAGACACACTCCTCTCCTCCAAGTCTCTCATTCCCAGTAATTCCCAACCGAAGGCACAAACAGATTTAGAGAGAGAGATGCATGCAAAGGGCAGGCCCTCCTTCCTAATAACAACATTTGCCCCTTAAAAGCTCTGGCTTCTATGCCACAGAAAGCTTTCTGCTGGCTATCTTAAACACGCCTGGCCCAAGGTAGCAGATTCCGGAGTTTTGTTTTTAACTTGAATCCATTCCTATCGCTTTGAAAAGTAAATTCAAAAGCTTAGATTTCAAACGTTTTTTGAAATATCAGATCGGGCATCACTGGGGTCCACTTATATACATCACGGCCACAGCTGAAGCTACGGGCTAACCCCAGTGGAAAGGCAAACCTTTAACTTACTTACTCACCAATCCTGCCTAATGCTGTAGGAATCTGAGGTTGCAAGCCCTGTTTAAAACATAAAGCCCTGGGGCACCTGGGTGGCTCAGTTGGTTAAGCATCTGACGTTGGCTAAGGTCATGATCTTGCGGTTTGTGAGTTCGAGCCCCGCATTGGGCTCTGTGCTGACAGCCCAGAGCCTGGAGCCTGCTTCAGATTCTGTGTCTCCCTCTCTCTCTCTGCCCCTCCCCTGCTCATGCTCTGTCTCTGTCTCAAAGATAAATAAAACATTAAAAAAAATTTTTTTTTTTTTAAGATAAAGCCCTGTTTAAAAGATTAACACTGGGGCCGCCTAGGTGGCTCAGTTGCTTAAGCATCTAACAGTTGATTTTGGCTCAGGTCACAATTTCACGGTTTGTGAGATCCAGCCCCATATTGGGCTTTGTACTGGTGGTGCAGAGCCTGCTTGTGATTCTCAATCTCCCTCTCTCTCTGCGCCCCACCCCCCACCCCCACTCGTGCTCTGTCTTGCACTCTCTCAAAAATAAGTAAATTTTAGGGGCATCTGGGTGGCTGAGTCACTTGGGTGTCCAACTTTGGCTCAGATCATGATCTCATAGTTTGTGAGTTCGAGCCCCAAATTGGGCTCTGTGCTGACAGCTCAGAGCCTAGAGCCTGCTTTGGATTCTGTGTCTCCCACTCTCTCTCTCTCTCTCTCTCTCAAAAATAAATAAACACTTAAACAAAAAAATAAAATTAAAAATAAAATTTTTTTAAAAGTTAACACTAAACACTATGCTAAATATAACTTTGCTCTCTAAGGAAAAAGAATCATTCTAATAAGAAGGTATTTGTTCTTCTGAGAACCTTAATGGGTTTGTGTATTTAAATTTGGAGCAGGGGTGCCTGGGGGGCTCAGTCAGTTAAGTATCTGTTGATTTTGGCCGGCTAAGGTCATGATCTCACGGTTTGTGAGTTTGAGGTTCGTGAGTTTGAGCCCCGTGTCAGGCTCTGTGCTGACAGCTCAGAGCCTGGAGCCTGCTTCGGATTCTGTGTCTCCCTCACTCTGCCCCTCCCCTGCGCATGCTCTGTCTTGTCTCTCTCTCTCAAAAATAATAAACATTTAAAAATATATAAATAAAAATAAAAAAATAAATTTGGAGCAGAAAAAGCTAAAATGTTCTGCTTGGGACGAAAGGAGTATGAAATTCTCCAAGGAAAGGGCAGTGTCAAGGAAGTTGACAGTGGAGAAAACCCCATTAGCAGGCAAGGTCTTCAGAAAAGTCAAATAATCCTCCTGAAATCTACATGATTCCCCTATGAAATCTTTAGTAGCACCCACATGGTCACCATCCTTTTGTGTGGATTCTTTGGGAGAACTGGAAGAATTCAAAGTCTCAAACATAATCAAGAAGCATAATATAAGAAAAATACATAAAGATGCAGGTTCCTGAAGGCAGAGGAGGGTTTGAAAACTGGAGAATTTGCAGAAATCTCAGGATCTTGGGAGATGTGATATGATCCTACTACAGAGGAAGCCAGTAGTAGGACATATATGACATCTGTGAAACATGAAATAGGCAAGACTTCCTCAGCATGTCCTCACATTTTGGTGAGCACCACCTATGCCCCTTTCTTTTTCCAGGTGATATAGTCTATGATTCTCAACTATCTTGGTCCTTGTGAGACTTTCTGCCTCTGTAACAATCCCCGGATCACCCACATACACTGTATCAACTATAGCCCAAGAGGCAGCTCCCTCCATCCTACAGCCTTTATCTATATGGGCAAGTTTGAGAGATCAGGCGAAATTTAGCTTTTAGAATAGATGTGATTAAGGCATGAAGCAATAACAGAATTGAAAGGCATGTAGTCCCGGGGCACCTGGTGGCTCAGGTTAGCCATCTGACTTCAGCTTAGGTCATGCTGTTGTGTTTCATGAGCTCAAGCCCTGCATCAGGCTCTGTGTTGACAGCTCAGAGCCTGGAGCCTGCTTTGGACTCTGTGTTTCTCTCTCTGCCCCTCCCCTGCTCATACTCTGTTTCTCTCTCAAAAATAAACATTAAAAGAAAACAAAAAAAAAATGAAAGGCTTGTAGTCCCATGCCTTCACCACTTCATACCAGTACCAAAAGAACATTTCAACTCCAATCCTTTACCTATTTTTCTTCTCTAGCCATAAAGAAATCATCATGTAAATGTTGAAGAAAGCACAACACTACAAGCATACCCCAAAGATACGAGCATACTTGCAGACAACCTAACAGATTGCTTTCCTAGACAAGAGTAACCCCTTGTGGAAGACTTTGAAAATAAATCATTCTTACCTGTAAGAATTTGCTATCAAAATGCTAAACCCCTAGTATAGTTAATAATTTAAGGCCACTACCTGCAAAGCAAACTCCACTAAATAACGTTACCCACAGTTAAAGCCAAAACCCTGTTAATAATAAGGTAAGAAAACAATTATGCCAAAGAATTATGCTGTCTCCTTTAATATTCAACACTCTTCTGCCCTTTAGACTTCTCTGCACCATTTTGCTGGCTGTCCAGTCTCCTTAGGACGCTCCTCTTGCAGCGGCACCTGAGTAGCTCAATTCTTGATTTCAGCTCAGGTCATCATCTCACAGTTTATAGGATCGAGCCCCATGTCAGGCTCCATGCTCACAGCCCGGAGCCTACTTGGGATTCTCTCTCTCCCTCTCTCTCTGCCCCTATCCTGTTCACATTCTCTCAAAATAAATAAACTTCAAAACAAAAAATCTCCTGCTAACTCCTGATTCTCCTTAGCAGCAGCTACATCTCAAATCTCTTCTGATTCTTTTTCCTGGTGCCTAAAGCTGTCTCTGACTTTATTTTCACTCTGAATTTCCCTTTAGCAATTTCATCATAATCTATAATTACCACTAATACATAAAAAACTTCACAGCTCCAGATCTGAGCTTCTTTCAAATCATATTTGCGACTCACTGTTGGAAAATCTTTTCTTACACGTTATAGCAGCAACTCAAAATCAACATGCTGAAAACTGAACTTACTATCTTACCTCTAAAACATCTTCCTTCTAATGGGCTTCCAATCTTATTAATAGTACTCCTCTCTTCTTTATCACCCAAGCCACGAACACCAACAATATGTTCAATAATATTTCCAAGTCCCATCAAGGGTATTCCATTAGGCATCTCATCTCCTACTCTTCTTCATTTCTTAAGGACCTTACCAATTCTCAGACCACTGCAAAAACCTCTAAATTATCTTCTTCCAATACCATATCTAATTGTAATCTGTATCAACTGCCAGAATGATATTCCTAAATTTTTTTTTCTTCTTAAGTAAGCTCCATGCCCACGGTGGAGCCAATGCGGGGTCTGAACTCACAATCTTGAACTCAGATTCTTGATCTGAGATCAAGAATCAGATGCTTAACCGAGCCACCCAGGCACACCACCCCCAACCCTCAAAATAAATCCCAAATTGTATTACCTCCTTGTTCCAAAAGGCTGGATGGGTCTTCATTCTCAAAATTCAACCTGCTCTCTACACTATGAGACCAAAGTTCACTCCCATACATTTACACTTCAGTTATACTAAAGTGCCATGACTACTAACTGTTCCGTATCTCATACATTCATGCATCTAAGCCTTTCCTCAACCCACCTCTCAAATACCCTTTTGTCAAACTATACGCTAGTCTAAAATGCCACCTCCCCCATGAAACTGGCTCTAGATTTCCAACAGGTATCAATCATTTCCTTCACTCTGTGCTTTCAAAGGATTCTGTACCTCATCGTAACACGTTCCACATATCTATCTTTTATTATTTGCGTTCAAGTTTCCCACATTATAAATTTTGAGATAAAAGAGGTTGTGTCATAAGTTATTTTATTCACCCTCCCAAGCATTCAAAGTACTTAAGCATGACAGGATCTTAAAAGGTAAAGAATAGTGGCGCCTAGGTGGCTCAGTAGGTTACACATCCTACTTTGGCTCAGGTCATGATCTCATATGACTCGTAAGTTCCAGCCCACGTCAGGCTCTGTGCTGACCTCTCGGAGCCTGGAGCTTGCTTCAGATTCTGTGACTGCTCCCCCCCTCTGCCCCTGACCCTCCCCCTCATGCACTTTCTCTCTCTCTCAAAAATAAACATTAAAAAAATTTTTTTTGATAAAAAAAATTTTAAAAAAACTGAAAAACAAAACTGAACATACCTGCTGGCAGCTCTCTAAATCGTAGATATTCCATAGACCGTGTAGTCACAAGTGGTTTTTGAGGATAATACAGAACATGGGCCAGTGTATCCATACGAACATGGAAGTTGGTGATATAAACTCCCATAGCCTGCTTACCCATAGCAGACTGGTATGTGTTTCTAGGGGACTAAAGGTAGAAATGAAAAGGAGAATCAATGAAAATTTAATGCTTCTAAAGCAACAGATTCTACAGGGTACTACACAAATCAGAAATATGGCTGGTAAAGGTCATGTTTTTTTCTGAAAGAGAAGTCATAACCATTTGGAATAATTATGGCTAACAGTGAAACAAACAAAAAAAAGCATATTAAATGCTGATTCCATATGAGTTCACAACCTTTTCATCAGCACACTTTTCTTTACGAAAAACTACAGATTAATCTCTAAGTTGTATTCTTCTTCCCCCAATACCTCAAAAAACCAGAAGTTAAAAAAACTGCTACCAACCTGGTTATGATCAGGAAAGGGAATAATAGATGCACAGACACCAAGAATCATCGATGGATGAATCTCGCAGTGTGTATATGTGGAACAATAAGCTACTTCTTTCTCCTGTAAATCATCTGGAGTCATTGCAAGCATCACTGTTTCTTCTTCCAGAGTATCAATATATTCTACTACCCCACTGGCCACAAGATCCTGCCAACTAAAAAAGAGGAATTCACTTTGGAGTGCCTGGTTGGCTCAGTCGGTTGAGTGTCCAACTCAATTTCACCTCAGGTCATGATCCCAGAGTCATGGGATCAAACCCTGCATCTGGCTCTGTGCTAAGTGTGGAGCCTGCTTAGGATTCATTCTCTCTCTGCCTCTTGCCCCTCTACCCTGCTCGCACTCTCTCTAAAAAAATAAAAATAAAATAATCGCTTCTCGGCCTTTTGGCTAAGATCAAGTGTAAAAATAAAAATAAAATAAACTTTAAAAGAAAAAGAAGTATTCACTTTATTTCCTTATCTACTGATGTATTTTGACTAAGCTTCCTGCTTAATAAAAAAGAGTATTCCTATATCAGGGCACCTAGGTGGTGGCTCAGTTACTTAAGTATCCGACTTTGGCCCAAGTCATGATCTCACAGTTTGAGTTGGAGCCCTGCAGTGGGCTCTCTACTACCAGCACAGAGCCAGCTTCAGATCCTCTGTTCCTTGCCCCCCCACCCCCGCTACTGCCCTGCTCTAAAATATAAACAAACAAAAAAAGGGTATTCTTTTATCTACATGTACGGATACAGAAAGAGTTCCAAAATAGGTATATTACTGTTAATAGTGAAAAAAAGCAAGTTACTATAAACAACACACACAAAGTATGATCCTATATCACTATTAGTTTGTCTTGGTTTGTTCTAATACATGGGTGTATGGGTATGGGTTACTTTTTAAGAGGAGAGTATGGATTAGGGGCTTTTATGTATTTTTATTATACACATTGTTTGACTTCTTTTACAATAAAAAATATACATTCAAATATTTTTAAAAATAAATTTTAAAGCAGATTCATCTTTTTATTAAATTTATTTGCTATATTATTCATATTAAATGTTATACAATTTCTATTATGTAAGTTATTTCTTATCAGACTTCAACATGTCACAAAGACTTTAATGCTTTAACAAAACGCTACAAGTTCTTGATAATAAAAATTAAGAAAAACAAATGTGACTGTACAAAGTGCCTTTTTGGGGCAACGAAATATTCTGGAATTAGTGGTGATAGTTGCACAATCAGGAATATACTAAAAACCACTGAACTATATGGCATACGAATTATATCTCAATTTTTTCCTCATGCATGTTCTTACCTGTAGTTGTTATATTCTCTCTCTTTCAATTGATCAATGTGTCTCTTCTTTAGAAGTAGTTTTTGTTTTTCTACAATCAGAAGTGGCCTACAAATACGTCCTGCATCGGTATAGATCCGAATCTCCCGCTCTCGAATATCTCTGATCATAGAAACCTACATGTAAAAAGACAAAACAGTCTCATGAACTTTTTCTCTGTATCACTAAGACTTAGCTAAAAATATAATAAAGTTCCTAGTAAATTTCTGGAGCAAACAATTATCAAATAAAATGGACAAATCTTTTTTTTTTTTTTAAATGGACAAATCTTGCAGCAGCTGGGTGGCTCAGTCGGTTAAGCATCCAACTCCTAATTTTGGCTCAAGTCACGATCTCATGGTTCCTGAGTTCCAGACCCACATTGGGCTCTGCGCTGTCAGCACTAAGCCTGCTTGGGATCCTCTCTCCCCCTCTCTCTACTCCTCACCTGCTTGCATGCATGTGCATGCCCTCTCAAAATCAATAAACCTTTTAAAAAAATGGACAAATCTTAGTTTATCATTGTTTGATATACTAAAAACCTAAGTATAATTTAAAATTTTATAAAGAATAATTATTTAACTAAAATTTTATAAAGAATAATTATTTAACCTTGGTAATTATAAAGCTGAATATCTGGCAATACTGTCATGCAAGATAAAGCAAAATGAAGAAAATATATTTGTGTCATCACAAACACTAGAGATAGCAATTTATTTTGTCCCTGATAATTACATAGACTTCACTCTGCAACCTTTCAGTAACCAGCCATTATCATTTTGCATCTATCATACTTTCTCGGAAACAAGCCCACCTTCTGACACTGACCTAATCAGACAAATGGCTTATAATTTACCTGTCCGATACAGCAGACATTAGCCACATGTCATTATTAAGCACTTGAAATATGGCCATTCTGAACTGAGAGACACTGCAGTGTACAATGTGTATAAATTACACAGTGGATTTCAAAGAGTACCACATAAACAAAGCAGAAACAGACCCATAAACACAGAAAAACTAGTGGTTACCAGACAGGAAGGAGTTGGGAGGATGGGCAAAAAAGGGTAAAGGGGAGTAGTAGGAAGTACAAGCTTCCAGTTATAGAATGAACAGATAATAAGTGGTACAGTGCAGAGAACACAGTCAATAGCATTATAATAACATGTATTGCTATTATACATGACAGATATAGCTACATTTCTGGTGAGCACAGCATAATGTATAGAACTGTCAAATCAATATGTTATACACCTGAAACTAATGCAATATTGTACATCAACTACCCTTCAATAAAAAAAAGTACCACATAAAAATAAAGGATACAAAATTTCTCATAACTACTAATTAGATGTTGAAATTATAGTACTTTGGATAGAACAGGTCAAATAAAATATATTATTAAAATTATTTTCATTTTCTAATTTTTTAACATGGCTACTATATCCATGGGTAGCTCACATGATATTTCTACTGGGTAGCACTAGAAAATATATTCCCAGAAAACATACTTTATTTTTTTTAACGTCTACTTATTTTTGAGAGACAGTGTGCAGTAGGGGAGGGACAGAAAGAGGGGGACAAAGGATCCAAGGCAGGTTCTACGCTGACAACAGCATGTCCAATGTAGGGCTCGAACTCATGAACCATGAGACCATGACCTGGGCAGAAGTTGGATGCTTAACCAACTGAGCCACCCAGGCGCCCCTATTCCCAGAAATTATAAAAGATATTTTGGGCAGGGCACTTTCTGGCTCAGTCAGTAGAACATGCGACTCTCGATTTTGACTCAGGTCATGATCTCAAGCCTCTCACTGGGCTCCACACTGCCTAAGATTCTCTCACTCCCTGTCTCCGCCCCTCCCCACCTGCCCCTCTCCAAAAAACAAAAATTGGGGGGAAATTCCCAATAAAGAACATAGTTATGCGGTACCTGGGTGGCTCAGTCAGTTAAGCATACGACTCTTGATTTCAGCTTGGGTCATGGTTTCACAGTTCGTGGGTTTGAGCCCCACGTCAGGCTCTGTGCTGACAGGGTGGGACCTGTTTGAGATTCTCTCTCCCTCTCTCTCTGCCCCTCCACCACTCACACTGTCTGTCTCTCTCTCTCAAAATAAACTTTAAAAAAGCATCACCTAGACTTCTGACAATGTACTCTATAATTCAAGAGAAAGCAGTTAAAGAAATGCCAATGTAAAGAAAATTGTCACTAGTCTTATGCCTTGTTTAGAAATCCTGTAGAATCATCTACTCTTAATTAAAGGCTCACTTCAGACACAATGATGTCCATCTGTCGCCGCAACTTCCTCAGGGTGTTCATAAGTTGTTCAGGATCTTTATGTATTCCAACCCAGCAGCCATTAACAAAAATCTTGGTTGCACTAAAATGTGAAACCAAAAGCATTTTGCAGTTAGTAACTCTATACTAAGCAATAACCAAAGATTAACAATAGTTTCAAAAAAGAAATCATGTCTATACACACTCAGCAATAGCTGCAGGAGATATTTCTTCTAAATTTTCCATACTCCATTCTTCTAAAAATTCAAGAATTGGAGAAGGCTGAGATCCAACTGAAATATAAGCCATCAGGGCTAAATTCTTCACAAGTCCTACAGCATGGCCCTACGAATAAACAAAGTATTACTCATATGGATTTAACATACCTATCAAAATTCCTTTCCATAAACATTTTTCCTTCAATTTGATTTCAGGATTTACTCTAAGAACAAAATCATAAATAAAACATTAATTCTAAAACCGCATAGCAAATTACTTACTTCTAAAAGTAACTATATACTCTACATAATTATTGGTAGACTTTTTGTCCTGAACGTAAATTCTAATGTATTACCTCTGGGGTCTCAGCAGGACACACCATTCCCCACAATGTATTATGCAATTGTCTTGGTTTTGCTAGCTTGCCATCTCTACCAATAGGAGAATTTAAACGACGCAGGTGAGAAAGAGTAGACGCAAATGTCAGGCGGTTTAACACCTAGAAAACAGTATCAAATCTTTGTAGTTTGGGCATTTCTGTTACTCATGCTACCGCATTTTTAGCAAATACTAGAATGAGGCAAAGTCACATTTTAACCTATAATCAACTGACTCTCAAACTCTCCCTATCCCTCCTTTCTCCATCCCTTCCCTAGATAATATCATTCATCCCATAACTTAAGTGCCCCTCATAGCAGGGATGGCATATATGTGATATACAGTTCTAACATATCCACATAAATGTTTTATATATGATCACCTCCAACCACTAGGATATTAGTCCCACAAGAGTTACTGTCCCTAACCCCTCACTGTTCACAGGTCAACACTGTACTGTACTTTATACTTTAGTTAACTTCTAATATGGAGCTTTTAAGATATAAAAATTTCACTAACATGGACCATCTTATGTCTTAGCAGGTACACTAACTTATTAACTACCTTGCTGCAAGCCAAAACTTTAACCTCTTAAATAATGCTAACAGCTAATTTAAGGAAAACTTCATTTTCATAATTCAATATCCCCCAGTGCTTTTACATCTAAGAAAAAAAAAAAAAAGTAAAATAATTTACATTTAATGAATGAAGGGATCGATTAGTCTCACAACATTTTCCTATCAAACCTGTAGTTACAGTCGATGTCCTTACCTGAGATACTCCAGCTCTGGCTTGATGAGCTTTCTTTTGGTCACCCCAGTTTCCAGTAGCTAATGAATATTTTAGGCCATCAGATATAATCCTTGTTTTAATTGCCAACTCCAAATTAAAATCCTTTCCTCGATCAATAAACTTCTGTGCATAGATCCGCACCTCTTTAAGCAAATTCTTAAACATACTGCCAAATAAAATGGTATTTTAAATATGTAAAGGTCAACAACATGCATTCTCAATATGGACAATTTTGCCCACAGGGGGTGAAAAGTAGTTCGGGTAGGGGGAGGGAAGCGTTACTACTTTTTATGTAAAAAGCACTAATGTACTCACAGTACATAAACACACATGAGGTGAGCAACTAGGGAAAAATGTCAGACTCCTTAGTAGGGTGAAACAGTAGGCTGAAAAATCACTATTCTACAACACACTAAATAATAGAATATGAAGAAAGAAATATTGCTAATATTATCTTTTTTGTATTGTTTACAGATTTTGCTTTTAAAAATAACTTTTCTGAATATAAAAGTGTTATATGTTCATTACAGGAAGTATAGAAAATACAAAAACACAGGAAGAATAAAATAAAAATCATATTACATCAATACTGTGAGACAACGGCTGCTAATATTTTGACAGATTTCCCTCCAGCTTTTGGGTTTTTATAAAATGCAAAAGCAGGACTAATAAAAATTCCAATATCATCAGTACTTAGCAAATGACTTACAAAGCTACCAGAGAAATAAAGAAAACGTATACAAGTAATAACCTGCCCTTACAAACCTGAAATTCACAGACACGAAGTAGAACAAAATCTGGGTGAGTGGCAAACAGAATGTAGCCAACTTCATATATACCCAATATGGATGCCAAGACAGTTTAGGACCTCCACTAATGCAATGACAAATCTAAAGTGAAATCTCTCTACTTGTAACTGTTATCATTCTCATTCCTTACCCTCTGAATAAGAATGCAAGCAGTGGTCCAGCAAGATCCAATCTTTTGTTTCCATAGTGATCCCTGTCATCTAATTCTCTTCTACCCAAAGCTGCTAAAAGCAACCGATGAACCATGTACCTTTAAAAAAAAGAAGAAGTGAAAAAGAAAACATATGGCTTTTGGCTTTTTAAAAAATTTAAAAACACCATTCTGACATTTTTTTAATGCTCTTTGAGCCACCTAGGCACCCCTGTGATATTTTTAACTTCAAGAAAAACTATCTTGGCAAAAAACTTAAAACGATATTTAACATACCCCAAGAAATAAGCTTTTTTGGTCTCACAAAAATCACTGACACCAACATGAGGGAGCATTTCTTTTTGTAAGACTTCTTTTGCATATTTAATTCTTTTCTCTTTGGTGACACCAGGCTTTGCCCCTCTTGAGCCAATGAAATTCAGTGCAACATTCTGTTCTTGGATGACAAAAGCTTCATCGAGAGAAGGTTTCACCTATCAGACAATTCAAATAAGAGTCATTTTCACCTTAAGTCAACTATAACTTTACTTTGTAACATGTTAAATATCCCTATGTACTAACAGAATATGCAAATATTTTTTGAAAAACCAAGGAATCACAAAATCTTGTAAGTTGAATACACTTTTAAGATCTAGAGATCTCTTGACAAAATCTCATCAACACAGGCAACTCTACTTCCTTAAAAAATATAAATAATTCCATTATAAAAAGAGTACTGTGTTTTTGGTTTTTACATTTTAACAAATGGCAAAACAAAAATTCCTTCCAAACACCTTATACCAAATTAGAGAACTTTTAATAGTCAAAATTAAAATTTACTAAATTACAAATGCATAAAAGTGCCAGGCTATTTTCAGCCTTGGTTTAAGAGGTTATTAACCTATAAATAAAACCACTCAGTTTTTTTTTTTGTAAAGGAGAATATTTTATAAAGACCTACATTTCATACCTGCGATTAAGTAAACCGTGGCCTCTGAGCAGCCATGTAATCAGTTTGCTCATCTACAAGTGGCTAGATAAAATAATCTCTAGGTTTCACTCTAGTTCTAACATTCTAAAATTCCAATTTTACACAATAATGAGCATGAGGAATGAAGGGTAACACTGAGTAACTCTGGCCACTGTAAATACCCTTAATCCTATCACATATACTGAAATGCCTTTCCTGCCTTTGACTTCCTATGTCTATTTAACACTGATCCTCAAGTTTAAACATCCAAATTCCAATCATGGAACCAAAGATCAGAAAAAGGTAACATAAAGCAGTCAGCGTATGGTAAATGAAAGTGATCTTTTTAAATTGTCATTCTTGTTCTGAAATTGTTCTGTTAAGGTTAATCTGGATTTGAGGTGCCTGGGTGGCTGAGTCGGTTAAGTGACCGACTTCAGCTAGGGTCATGATCTCACAGTTCCTGGGTTCGAGCCCCACATCAGGCTCTGTGCTGACAGCTCGGAGCCTGGAGCCTGCTTTGGATTCTGTCTCTCTCTCTTTCTCTCTCTGCCCCTCCCCCACTCATGCGCTGTCTCTCTTTCCTTCAAAAATAAACAAACATTAAAAAAAAAAAGGTTAATCTGGATTTGGAAAAGGAGTAACAATCATTTTCAGAAGAAAGAATTAAAGCACTTTTGCACAGTAAATGCTGGACTCACGGACTGTAAAAATTGGCCTAAGCTTCAAAAGAGCTAAAGGAACAAAGAGTAATTTTCAAAAAAAAAAAAAATTATATATATATATATATATCAATCAGCTGTTTCACTTTACTAAGAAAATTCTAGTTTGAATACAGTCTGAATCACTTGGGATCCCTTTTGGATAAAATCATGTATTTTTCTTTTATACTTTATACTAATATGACTACTGATAAAAGCTTAAAATCTAGCCAGAATCCATTTTTCTCATGAAACTGCATCAATGTTCTAAAAACTAATATGTACTCACTCCACCATCTCACTATGTGACCAACATTTATGTAGCCTCCATTTAACCTTTTTTCTCTATAGTCTTAAAGACTCCGGACAATTCAGGACAACTTTAAGTATATCAACTACTACTGAAACAAGAATCATCAATGAAAAACAATGACAAGGAAATGGTTCTTTATCTAGATCAAAGAATCTTCCGACAAATTTAGTAACTTTACAGTAGAGGAACCTAAGACACCACTGTAGAGTTTACAAATAACAGGACAAAATTCCATCACGAAACTCTTGATGCAATGCCCTGGGAAGCACACAATATTACTTCTATTATTTTTCCTGCCAAAAAAGCATAAATTGAATCTAATCATGAGGAAATACCAGAAAAGCCCAAATGGAGGGAAATTCTACAAAATAACTGGCCTATTCTCCTCCCCAAAAATTTCAATATTATGGAACACTGAAGAAAAAGACAAGGAAAGATTTAAAGAGACTTAAAGACACTTAAAAATGACATGCAATGCACCATCCTGGGCTGGATTCTGAACCGGGGGGTAAAAAGCATTAAGGACATTATCAGGACAAGTGGCAAAAACCTGAATAAGATCTATGGCTTAACAGCACTGTACCTAAGTTAAAGGTTCTGATTTTGGTAAATGTATTATGAATATGTAATTAATGTCCTGGTTCTTAGGAAATACACACTGAAGTATTTCGGAGTAAAGGGAAATGATGCCCAAAACTTACTCTCAAATGGTCCAGAAAAAAAATAATGTGTTTATATAGATAGAGAATGCTAAAACAAATGTAGCAAAGGTCACAATGTAGCAAAGGTAAACTAGTGAATCTGGATGAAGAATATACAAGAGTTGTAATTTTTCTATAAATCTGAAATTATTTCAAAATAAAAAGTTTTAAAAAAGAAATTGTATCAACTATTCACTTTCCTTCTTTAAATTGCACCAAGCTGGTATGCTTTCTGATGTTCCTTACTATGGTTTCCTCTTGCTGCTGTCAGTGAACTTTTGGCTGCCTCTAGTTGGCTGCCTCTAGTTCTTATGACTATTTTACACAGAATTGTCAAGAAAGAAGCTGAGGCAGGCTGAAGGCTTTTGCTAAATAGTAAATGGCATGGGATTTCTGACAGCTAAATTACTCTTCAGAGCAGCTTTCTACTGTTTTAAGATTAGCAACAGTCAGTAACTTCAAACCTCTTAGAAAACACTACAAAGACATTTTGCTTTCACATTACCATTTCCATCATCTCTGGATCTTCAAAATCATAAATAATATGCTCTAAAATATCTCTGTCAGACACAAAACCTAATGCTCTGAACACAATAATGATGGGAACTTCCTGCTTGATGTATGGTAGCGTTGCCACAATGCGCTGACCAATAGCACTCTTTTTTGCACCCTGAAAAAATAAAAATCATTAGAGTATCATACAAAGAGATCACAGCCATATAAAAACACCATGAGAACCACTCATATACATGTTCATTGTATATATTTCAAAAGACGCATACCTCTCATACTCTAAGGAACATCCCATGGATGCTTTCCAAAACCACTGGAACAGGTTTACTAATTTTATGAACAGGTTGATCATCTAGAACTGAGAGAACTTCCATCCTCTACTATCTGCCTGGCAAAATTCTCTCAGAATTACCCAATACTGTATTTGGAAATTACATCAGGCTACAAAAGAATATGAACACTGATCCCACACCCTCTCCCCCCATAGAGAACAAAAACATAAACAAACTAAAAAAAACCACACAAAACTCCCAAAGAAAGATATGAGGGCTAAAGGGAAAAAAAAAAAACACAGAGAGACAAACATGGGGGAAAAACACAGCAGAGAATGAAAAATTCAGAGCTGATCTGTATCTCACTTGAATATTTCAAAATTAACAAATAGCTTCTTTCACACAAGTTTCTTTTTTCCAATTTCTCTTTAATTCTACACACATACAAAAAGTTACTAACCTACAATGACATACCATCAACTGACCTCTCCATTTTATATTTTTTTCTTCAATATTAAGCTCTCTCTTCTCTTGGCCTCATAACCCTACATTATCATAGTCCTTCTAATAACAATTTCTGTCATCTCTCTCCTCCTACTTTAGGCCTCTTTCCTTAACTCCCATCTTATGGCTGTTCAGTAACAATTCACAAACGATTTCCAGGAGCACCTGGGTGGCTCAGTCAGTTAAGCATCCGACTCTTGGTTTTGGCTCAGGTCATGGTCTCTCAGTTCATGGATTTGAGCCAAGAGTTGGGCTCACTGCTGACAGCATGGAGCCGACTTGGGATTCTTGCTCTCCCTCTCTCTCTCTGCCCCTCCCCCTTCCCTCCCTGCCTCCCTCTCTCTCAATAAACTTTAAAATAAATGATATCCAAATCTTCATTTTGCCCTTTTTCCTGTACCCTCAGCCCTCATATCTCCAAATGCCATTTGGTTCTCTCTACTTACATATCCGTGAAATGATAAATGTTGCTATTGGAGGAATTTGCTACACAGCAATAAGTAAATAATACAATACCTACCACATAACACTGACAATATAGTCCAGAAAAGCTCTAAGAATGCAGCCTGATAAACCGTAAGTCTAAACAGGGGGTGCCTGGGTTGCTCAGTTGGTTAAGCATCCGACTCTTGATCTCGACTCAGGTCATGATCTCACAGTTCATGAGATCAAGTCCTGTATCAGGCTCTGTGCTGACAGCATGGAAGCTGCTTGGTATTCTCTCTCTCTCTCTCTCTCTCTCTCTCTCTCTCTCTCTGCCCCTCTTCATGCTCTCTCTCAAAATAAACAAACTTAAAAAAAATTACAAGACTAGACAAAAAGAAGTAAACCCAAACAATATCATATTCCAGTCCATACCTGTCCTCCTCTCGCCAGCATGCTAACCCAAATAGTACTGGTGGGTCGGGAAGAATTCTCCAGACATGATCTACACTCTCCTGTGTAGGCATATTTAGAATCCTTTTTGGCAAACACATAGACTGTGTTTGTTGCCATTTTTTCTTGAGCAATCAGAACCTTTGTGGACAATAAAAAAGTTACCATAAAACCCACAGGTCCTTGAAGTAGAAAGAAGAATAAAAAATCTGCATCTTAAAACTTCCAGGTTATTCTGTATACAAGCTTTTTAATTTCAACTTTCATAATTTAAATCTTTATTATGATTTTATAATTTTCTTTAAATAATGCTTACTATACCTTTTCTGACCCATTAATAATGAAATATCCACCTGGATCCAAGGGGCATTCATTTAACTCACAAAGATCACGATCTGTTAAGCCATTCAACAGGCAGTAAGTTGAACGCAACATAATCGGAATTTTTCCTATAAAAGTTTTCTGATGCTGAGTTTGAAGTTGTTCTTCACCTTCTTTAATGACAGTTTTGGTTATGTCAACATAAAGGGGAGCAGAATACCTTTAAAAACAAAAGTAGATCACAAGTAACAGCAAGATGTTTACTAAATCACTCAACTGGTTAAAATTACATTTTCTGAATGGTATTTCAATATCAGCTACTGGAAAAATTCTTACGTGAGATTTCTTAATCTGGCCTCGTTTGGCATCATTGGTGAAGGAGCACCATCTCTTTCCCAATGGGTAGGCTTGGAGAGGTAAATTTGTTCAAACTTCAGCAAATATCTTGGCTAAAATGAAACCAAAAAACATGAAGAAGGGTAATTTTTGTCCATTAAAGTTTTAATGATTCCAATTTAATCAACACTAACATCTTGAGTAGAAACAGCTCTAGGAACTGCTGAAATTAACCCACTTTACTGACATGAGGACTCTCCAAAGCCAACATCCACATTCCATAGATGTCAAGTTTTATACTTAATTGCTTTCTTAAGGCAAAAGACAAAGCGACTTAAAATATCCCAAGTAAATAAAGACTATGCACATATCTCATGTGCTCTGTGTTTACATCAAACAGTTGAAGGATTTGTGTTAATGATCTATGTAGTTTCATGTGCACTCTCCTTGGTTAAGGTCAGAAGTACAAAGTTACCAAAAAACAAAAAACAAAAAGATATTCAGACAATTAGGACCATGCTAATCTAATCGACAGAACACACACACACACACACACACACACACACACACACACACACAAAGCCTAACTTCAATCAAATATACAAAAAATTCTAATTATTCTTTATTTATTTTGAGAGAGCATGAGCAGGGGAGAGGCAGAGAAACAGGGAGAGAGAGAATCCCAAGCAGGCTCCACAATGTTGGAGTAGAGCCCAAGGCGGAGCTCAAACCCACAAACCGTGAGCTCAAGACCTGAGAAAAAATCAAGAGTTGGATGCTTAACCGACTGAGCCATCCAGGTGTCCCCCTACTTACTCTATAAAAAGGACTGACAACTTCCAGGCACCTCGGTGGCTTAGTTGGTTAAGGGTCTGACTTCAGCTCAGGTCATGATTTCATGGTTCATGAGTTCGAGCCCTACATCAGGCTCTACGCTGACCGTGCGCAGCCTGCTTCACATTCTCTCTTCCTCTCTCTCTGCCCCTCCCCTGCTCGCACACACTCTCTCTCTCTCAAAAATAAATAAGCAAATTTTTTTTTCATTTTTTTTTTTTAACGTTTTTATTCATTTTTGAGACAGAGAGAGACAGAGAATGAATGGGGGAGGGTCAGAGAGAGGGAGACACAGAATCTGAAACAGGCTCCGGGCTCTGAGCCGTCAGCACAGGGGCCCGATGCGGGGCTCGAACTCACGGACCGCGAGATCGTGACCTGAGCCGAAGTCGGCACTCAACCGACTGAGCCACCCAGGTGCCCCAAGCAAATATTTTTTTAAAAAAGCGGGGGGGGGGGGGGGGGGGGGGTACTGAAAACTTCCAACCCTGTGGGAAAAAAAAAAACTTTCCAATTAATATCTATTTGCTCCCCCAATAAAACAAGATCCATAAGAACTTTCCAGAGATACACCAATAGTGTGGATTTCTCTCCAAACCAAATCTCAGAAAGGTAGACAGTGGGACTAAGCAGACCATTAACAGTAAATTATTAACACCCAAGATTCCCAAACTGGAGTAAAGGGCAAGGAGAACTGGTGGTGATCATGAACCAGAGAGAACCCTCCCCTCTGCTCCTTATTTCTACCACTATCCTAATCTAGAACATTATTATCTTAAACCTACGCTATTCAAAGATTTCTACCTGTCTTCAGCCTCTTCCCACTACAACTAAACACCATTTCCAAAGTAACCTTTCTAAAATAATGCTTTATGCAAATACTGTGACAATCTTTCAATAATTTCCAATGACATCCAAAGCCTGACAATCTCGTTCTATTTTATCTTCTACTAACACTTATCAAAAACAGATCAAGCCACTAAAACAAAATAGATCAAGCCAAAAATCATATACTGACTGCTGTGGTCATTCTATCCCAAAGCCAAATAACACCAAGTTTATTTTCTTGCTGAAGCCCCTAAGTATCTTTTTTCTCTACTAAGACAAGTCCTACCCCGCCGTCACAGTCAGCTTAATTTCAGCTTAATTTCAACTTAATTTCCACTGAGTTCTGATACCCTTCAGAAATCTCCTCCTCCAGGGGTGCCCAGGTGGTGCAGTTGGTTAAGCAGCTGACTTCAGCTCAGGTTATGATCTCACGGTCTGTGAGTTCGAGCCCCGCATTGGGCTCTGTGCTGACAGCTCAGAGCCTGGGGCCTGCTTCAGATTCTGTGTCTCCCTCTCTCTCTGCTCCTCCCCTGCTTGTGCTCTATCTCTCTCTGTCTCTCAAAAATAAATAGATGTTAAAAAAAAAGAAAGAAAGAAATCTCTTCCTCCAATAGACCTCAATGGTACTGGCACTCTGAATCTGTTATGTTTATTGTTATCTCTCGTTTTGCAAATGCCAAGAAGAGAAAATGCCGTAAGTATTAAAAAAAAAAAAAAAAATGTATACCCATTTTTCCAGTACAGTGCCAAAAGAGTCATTTATTTTTGTTCTTAACAGCAAGTCTATGCAGTGTCTCCAGTTAGAATGAGAAGAACAGATCAACCCTCAGAAGCTTAACTACAGAGGGGTTCCTGGGTGGCTCAGTCAGTTGAACGTCTGACTTCAACACAGGTCATGATCTCACAGTCCATGAGTTCAAGCCCTGCATCAGGCTCTGTTCAGACAGCTCAGAGAGTGAATCCTGCTTCAGATCCTGTGTCTCCCTCTCTCTCTGCCCCTCTCCTGCTAGTGCTTTGTCTCACTCTCTCAAAAATAAAATAAAAAACATAAAAAAAAAAGAAGCTTAGTTAGCTACAGAAAAGAAAGACTGAACTGGTTAGATATAAAAGAAGGACTGAACTGGGGCTCTCCCTGACTCACTTTGTTTTTCAGTTTCCCCATTGCTCTCAAAGCCCACAGTGCTACCTCTCTTCTCAAAAACTAGGGACAGCCATTATTTTGGACTACATACTTCTTCACAATCACTCATGTAAAACCAGATTATAAAATCAGACTCTTCCTATGATTTTAACAATGCTAAAAACACATATATGTGTAAACAAAGACTCTAGGAAACTTAGAAAAACTAAAACAGCTGGTATGTTTGGGTCATTTCCCTTTATAATCTCTTATATAATTATAATAATGTGTTTCTTACAAAAAAAATAAAGAGGGGTGCCAGGTGGCACAGTTGATTAAGCGTCCGCCTCTTGATTTTGGCTGTCATGATCTCATGGTTCCTGAAATCGAAAACTGAGTCAGGCTCAGCGCTGACAGCCGGGAGCATGCTTGGAACTCTCTCCACCCCTCTCTCTCTGCCCCTCCCCCACTCGTGTGCTCTCACACTCTCTCAAAATAAATAAACTTTAAAAAATAATAATAAAAAGGGGAAAAGTCCTTCAAATACATTTTATGATTCCTTACTGTAAAAGAAAAAAGGGGGGCTTAACTATTTGTGGCTTGTTTCTCTTGGTAATTCATTATATTTCTAAGTTCCCTCTCCCCAGTTATTAAATCTCTACTATCTGAATAAAGATTAGTTTTGGACTACTTGCAAAATGCATCTCTCCATTAGGAAGAATAAATCAAGAGCTTCTTAAAAATGCTATAAGTACCCTGCTAAAAACACCTACCATTTTTTTTAAACCTTTAAGCCAGCTGACAGAAGGACTGAAATTTCAAATCAATACTTTTGTTTTACATATGTTACTTTATTAGAATAACCATCTTACCGGTTCTTCAACTTCTCCACTAGCATGCTGAGCTTCAGCTTGTAGGTCTATAGGTGGGGCATCTTCCACAATTCTTTGAACAGACATCTGAATAAACTCATCAAAAGAATCCAGCTGCTGTCTGACCAAGCCTTTCTCATCAAAATAGGAACTGGGAAAATATTTGGGTTTAAAACCAGTTACAACTCAGTGACGTTTTCTAGCATACTTCCTCATTTTCATTATAATTAAATCCAACAAATAATCATTAAATACCAACCACCTTATGTCCATCATTATACCAGATACTATGAGGTATCCAAAAAAGGGATGAGACTAGGAACACTTTCTTTGTAGAACTTAAGTTTAGGAAAATAAGACTTATGGGTAAAATAATTAAACCATAATATAAGAACTATAAGGAGACCCTAATTACAAATGTCTTTAAAGGGCACCTGGGTGACTTAATATTAAGTGTCTGACCCTTGATTTCAGCCCAGGTCATGATCTCAGTTGTGAGATCAAGCCCTATATCCAGCTCCACACTGGACATGCAGCCTGCTTAAGATTCTCTCCCTCTCCCTGTGCACACTCACAGAGTATCTACCTAGTTATTTTTTCTTAGCAAGATGCCTCTTGGTGTTTTAATACTCAAATATCACAGAAGATACCAATATCTCAAAACAAAGTTTTTATAGCCATGTTTAATTGTAAAAATATACACTTATATCCCCAAATCTCAATATATTTTTAACAAAACAAGGTTCAGGGCACCTGGGTGGTTCAGTTGGTTAAGCGTCTGACTTTGGCTCAGGTCATGATCTCACAGTTCATGAGTTCAAGCCCCGCATCAGACTCTATGCTGACAGCTCAGAGCCTGGAACCTGCTTCAGATTCTGTGCCTCCCTCTCTCTCTGCCCCTCCTCCACTCACATCCTGACTCTGTCTCTCTCTCTCTCTCTCTCTCTTTCTCTCTCTCTCAAAAATAAATACTAAAAGAAAAAAAAAGTTACTTTTCTTGGGGTGCCTGGGTGGCTCAGTTGGTTAAGCATCTGACTTCAGCTCAGGTCACGTTGTGAGTTGGAGCCCTGCATCAGGCTTTCTGCTATCAGCAAAGAGGCTACTTCAGATCCTCTGATTCATTCTCTCTCCTGTCTCTCTCTCTCCAAAATAAACAAACACTAGGGGCATCTGGGTAGCTCAGTCTGTTAAATGTCTGACTCTTGGTTTTGGCTCAGGTCATGATCTCATGGTTCATAGTTCAAAGCCCCACATTGGCTCTGCACTGGCAGTGCAGAGCCTGCTTGGGATTCTCTCCTTCTCTTTCTGCCTCTCGCTCACTCTCTTTCAATATAAATAAATAAATAAATAAACAAACAAACAAACTTCAATAAATAAACAAAAGAATAAACATTAAAAAATGAAAAGTTACTTTTTTTTTTTTTTCAACGTTTTTTAATTTATTTTTGGGACAGAGAGAGACATAGCATGAAAGGGGGAGGGGCAGAGAGAGAGGGAGACACAGAATCGGAAACAGGCTCCAGGCTCCGAGCCATCAGCCCAGAGCCTGACGCGGGGCTCGAACTCACGGACCGTGAGATCGTGACCTGGCTGAAGTCGGACGCTTAACCGACTGAGCCACCCAGGCGCCCCGAAAAGTTACTTTTCTTACCTATTGTTAAGGCTTCTGAGTTTTATTACATCTTAATTGCATTTAGAATTCGATGGAAATTTGGGTTAAAATACAACCTAACATAACTCTTTATCCATTTAAAATAATAAGAAAACTAAGGAATCAAATTAACACCAGAAATGGAAACAATAGGCATCACATGCCTCCTGAAGGACTGCAAAGAGAACATCACTGCTGCCAAATGTCATCATCTGAATCTAAGGAAACATCAGACAAACCCAAACTGAGGGGCATTCTAAAAAGTAACTGGCATTCCAAAATGCCAAAGTTAAAAAAAAAAAAAAGAGAGAGAGAAAGAAAGGCTTATTGACGGTTCTAAATTATAAGAGACAAAAAAGTCATGAAAGCTAAACATAATATGTAATCCTAGGTTGTTGGATCCAGGATCAGAAAAAAATTTATTTTGCTATAAACAACATTAGTGAGACAACCAGCAAAATTTGGATAAGATTTGTAGATTAAATTATTGTATTAGTATCAATTTCCTGATTTTGAGAACTTATATTATAAGTATGTAAAAGAATATGTTTAGGTCTGCAACAGACTCTCAAATGTCTCAGGGAAAAAATATGTAGAGAGAGGGAAAAAAACACAAAGCAACTGTATAAAGTTAACATCTAGGGAATCTAAGCGAAATGTATACATAAATTCTTCATGTAACTTTTTAAGTCTTAAAATACTTTAAAGGTTCAAGTTAAATACATAGAAAAACCAGCTCTCATGGAGCATATACATATAAAACATCTAATTTTCAAGAACAGAATAAGCAGGAAATCCTTTTATAGTTTATTGTGCCTCTTAAGGCTTAGTTTAGTCTAAAAAGTTACCTGATTACAATCCAGCATGCTTCTTGCCACAAGTCTGGGGTGATTTCATCATCATCCTCATCATATTGCATATCTGCAAAAACCAAAAATATTGTATTCATGTGCGTATCTCACTCTTATGGTTTGAAGTAGCAGAAACACATTTACTCTCTGCTAAATAAAAAACAATCCTTTTACCCTTCTTCAAAAATCTCAATTAATCGAGTTATTACTAACGTATAATATACATAGGTATACATCTACATATACAAAGGTCTACGTCACATAGGTATTCTCCCAATATACAGAGGCTACAATTACAAAGGTTCAGTGTAAGTTGTGTGAATTTGTTTAATATTCCATCTTCTCTAGAAAGTCCACGTAATTCTCATGAATAGCTAACTGTAATAATAACTAGGAGCAAGCATGTAGTCCTCTAGTCAATAAGCTCCTCAGAGGGGCACCTGGGTGACTCTGTCGGTTAAGGCATCTGACTCTTGGTTTCCACTCAGGGCATGATCTCGTGGTCATGAGATCATTCCCCAAGTTGGGCTCAGTGCTGACAGCACAGAGCCTGCTTGGGATTCTCTTTCCCTCTCTCTCTGCCCACCCCCCACCCCTGCTCACATGCACTTGGGTACTCTCTCAAAATAAATAAACATTAAAAAAAAATAAGCTCCTCAGAGACTGGAGGGACAGATTAGGGTAGGGGAGTAAAGCCAGAGAAGTGTTCCAATAGCTGGGCAATACCTTAAGGTACAATGGTCTATTACAACAGCATTTCATACATGTAAAGGTGTGACAGACTGTATTTTCTGAAGATGGCCACAACTGTATCTTCCATTTCACATGGTCTTTTATAATGTCATCTTGATATGCCTAGCATCAAGATACAGGGTTTATGTTTCCTCCCCTTAAATCTGAAGGGTTTTTGACTGTGCCAAAACTAAGATAATGCAACTAAAACCACACTACATGACTTTAAAAGCTATGTAAGAAAAGGCAACACAGCTCCACCCTGTTTGCTGAAACACATGCTTCTGGAGCTTTGAGTGTCCGTTAATTAAGTTCTACTACTCTAAGGCTTGTTTAATGTGAGGAAGCCCAAACCATACGGAGAGAACACTTATAGATGGTTCGGTCAGCAATCCTGGTCCTTGAGTCCTTCTAGAAATGTGAATAAACACTCTAGATCATACAGCCCACAACTGTCAACACTCAGCCTTTCTTTGCACTGAACCACTGACATCATGGAGCAAACATGTCATTCCTACCATGCTCTGTCCAAATTCCTGACCCACTGAATCCATGAACACACTAAATTAGTTTTCAAGCAGCCAAATATTAGGTTATGCAGCAATAGTAATATGAACAATAGGACATTTGAAAAATCAGAGTGCACTGGTCCTCTGATATTAGTCTCATCTTCTTATGTAAGAAGGTAAATGGGGGTGCCTGGATGGCTCAGTCAGTTGAACGTCCAACTTCAGCTCAGGTCATGATCTTGCAGTTTGAGTTCGAGGCCTGTGTCAGGCTCTGTGCTGACAGCTCAGAGCCTGGAGCCTGCTTTGGATGGATTCTGTGTGTGTCTTTCTCTCTGCCCCTCCCCGACTCACACTCTGTCTCTCTCTCCTTCAAAAACAAATAAAACATTAAAAAAAAAATTTTTTAATTAGTATGTGAGGGACGCCTGGGTGGCTCAGTCTGGTTAAGTGTGACTCTTGATTTCAGTTCAGGTCATGATCTCATGGTACTCAGATCAAGCCCTCCCCCCCCCCGCCCGCCCCAAACCTCACTGGGCATACAGCCTGCTTAGGCTCTTTCTCTCTCACTCTCCCTCCCTCTGCCCCTCCACCACCCACTCTCAGAAAAAGAAAAAAAAAAAAAGTGCTGGATTTTTATATTCTGACATATATGCAGTCTGCAAAACTTAAGAATTTTCTATTTTAAAATTAACACACATGGGGCGCCTGGGTGGCTCAGTTGGTTAAGTGTCTGATTTCAGCTCAGGTCATGATCTCACAGTCCATGAGTTCAAGCCCTGCATCAGTCTCTGTGCTGACAGCTCAGAGCCTGGAGCCTGCTTCGGATTCTGTGTATCCTTCTCTCTCTGCCCCTCCCCTGCTCATGCTCTGTCTCAAAAATAAATACATTAAAAAAATTTTTAATTAAAAAATAAAATAAAATTAACACATATATTCAAAATAAATTATGTGATAAATGCTTCTTCAGTGGACTGGACTGACCCCTATACATGGTGGGAGGGGTAAGACAAAGGTATCTAAAATAGCTCAGAGATACCCAGCTTTGATGAAAGATTAGAGGCTAACATCACAGCCACAGAGAAGCAAATAAAAAGGTGGGAAAGGGGGAGAAATAAGGAGGTCAGCTTTAGGTATACTTGTAGATCATTTATCCCTTTAAATACTTGTAGTAAACAACTGGATAGAAACATAAAGCTCAAATAAGAGTTCTAAATTACAAACAGGTGATAATTATTAATAAGTGATAATTAATAAGGTGATAATTGTATTAATATTACAAACAGGTGATAATTATTCCAGTAGAATATGGAAAGCTTATGTAGAGAAGACTGAAGGGGGGAAATTAAGGAATACCCCTATTAGAGTCATGTGAAAAGAAATGAATCCATGAATGAGACTCATTTACTCATTCACCTGCTCATCAAATATTTACTGAATGTATTTACTGTATCCCAGAGATATAGTAAATCTTCAGCTGTATCCTCAGATTATCACCTACTGTGGGGGATACAAACAAGATGAACTCAATTAACAGGAAGAACAAAGTGATATGGACAGTCCTAACCAAGACCTAAGGAGGTTAGGGTAGACTTCCCAAAAGCTGAGCTGAGCAGCAATCTCACATAAGAATAAACAGGAGTAAACCAGGCAAAAGAAAAGGGGTGAGACGGGAGGAGTAGAGATAGTAATATCTCAAACGGAAAAAAATTTTCGTGAAAGACTCCAAAATGAAAGATATTCAAGGAATGAAAGAAGGCCAATGTAGCTGAAGGATGGAGTGTGAAGTTGGAGTGGTAAAAGAGACTGTTTTTTACCAATAGAGAACCATTCTAAGATTTTAACAAAGGTGTGGCTAGATCAGATTTCATTTCTGAAAGATCACTATGGCCACAGTATGGAGAGTGAATTGGAAAGGCAAGAAAACTGGAGCACCAAAACCATTTGAGAATCTGGAGAAGTAATCTAGGCAAGAGATGGTGGTGGCCTGAACTAGAAATTGTGGCAGAGTGAACAGAGAAATGGCCAGATTTGACATATTTAGGAGGCAGAACTCTCAGGGCTTGGTGGCTCATTAGATAATAGGGACAGAAGAGAGGAATCAAGAATGATGCCCAGGCTTCTGGCTTCAACAACAGAAGAGGGTAATACCACTCGTGGAGATGGAGAACACAGGACAAAGCAGATTAGGAAGACAGATAAAGAAAACAGATGTTTGGGCAGTGACAAATTTGAGAAGCCAGGGGCACATCCAAGTGAATTTGTCCACTGGCATTACATATCCAAAACATATGGACTGGAAATATAAATTCAAAGTCATCCACAAATAAATGGTAACTGAAGCCATGGAAAATAGATGAAATCCTCCAGAGAGAATATGAATAGTATAAGAGAATGAGAAGGAAAGTCAGATAGGTAGGAAGAATTGAGAGATGTGGCAGAAGGAAGGAGTGAGTTTCCAGGAGGATGTCAAGGATGTTAAATACCACAACGGAGTTTAAGGTTTAAAATGTTTTTATTTTTATTTTTTAACGTTTATTTATTTTTGAGACAGAGAGAGACAAGGCAGAGAGAGAGGGAGACACAGAATCTGAAACGGGCTCCAGGCTCTGAGCTGTCAGCACAGAGCCCAACGCGGGGCTCGAACTCACGGACCGTGAGATCATGACCTGAGCCGAAGTCGGACGCTTAACCGACTGAGCCACCCAGGCGCCCCCTTTATTTTTATTTTTGAGAGACAGAAATCCTAGGCAGGCTCCATGCTCAGCATAGAGCCCGATGCAAGGCTCAATTCCACAACCCTGGGATCATGACCTGAGCCAAAATCAAGAGTTGGACACTCCACCAACTGAACCACCCAGGCACCCTGGGTTTGGATAATCTTTTAAAAAAAAAAAAAATCCCTCTGATTTATCACTTGAGAAGTCACTGACATTCTAACTAAGAGTTGTTCTAATGTAGTGGCTTGAGCACAATTAGATTATAACAGGTTGAGAATTTGAAAAATGGGAATTGGAAACTTTTTTTTTAAGAAGACTGGCTGTGAATGAAAGGAGAAAGGCAAAATATTAGAAGAAAAGTAAACAAAGAGTTTAAGGATGAACAGAAAAACGTTTTCTTGAGATCAAGAGATCTAGTATTTCATATAGAAAAAGAAGCCAGGTGAAAAGGAATGTCTAAAAACTGATGAAGGCATTATCTAATAAAGATATCAAAGGGCACAAGCAGAAATGGGATGTAGACTCAATGCTGGAGCAGACTTGATAAGTGAAATACCTTTAACTTTCTTTCCACAGGGTTATTATACATTGCTAATGAGAATATAAACTAGTACAATCACTATAGTGGTTACTTGGCACCAGCTAACAAAATGTTAAACACGTGTATTATTCAAGCTGACAATTCTGTATCTAGGAATTTCTCCGAACAACATACTTGCACTGGACAAAATGACGAGTGCAAGATAATTCACAACAGCACTACTTGAACCAGAAAAAGACCGGATATGACCCAAATACCCATCAATAAAACACTACTTACGGTATACCCACACAAACCAGGAAGGTGTGAAAAAATCTGAGGGTGCTCATGAGAATATCCCATATATACAAAACATATATTATATATAAAATATATGTATTTACTGAGATATATATATCTCAAAAAATGCAGAAAAGTATGAGTGTTACCTTTTGTCTGTAAAAGGGTAGACAACAGAATCCCATTTATATTTGCTTTAGTATGCATAAAGCTCTCTGAAGAGAGAATCTAAGAACAGAGATTACCTATTGTGGAAGGGACTCACATCAGATCGTGGACAAGAGTTAAGACCTTACCCTTTAATATTTTTATATGTTCTACCTTGTGAGTGATGAGAATACATTATGCAAAATGTCAAACTAAAAAAACTTCAAATTTTTTTCTGAGCTAGAAGAAATCTAATGATATTTATAAATTTGTAGGCTCAAGATCTGAGACAGAGAAGTTTAAACAGTAGAGTTTATGCTCTTCTTTTTCTCCATGAAGTGGCTGCGGAAATAAAGAGAAACATGAGAGGTGGCCACAGGAGTGGGAGTCGAAAAAAAAGTGAAGTCTGAAATAGAAGCTGTGAAAAATGGAAGACTGAACTTTAAAAATACATAATGAGGGGCACCTGGGTGGCTGGCTCAGTTAGTCGTAGGACTCTGAGCAGGTCATGGTCTCCCAGTCCGTGGATTCCAGCACCACGTGGGGCTCTGTGCTGACAACTCAGAGCCTGGAACCTGCTTGGGATTCTGTGTCTCCCTCTCTCTGCCCTCCCGCGCTTGTGCTCTCTCTCTCCCTCTCAAATATAAACAAACATTAAAATCATAACAATACTAAAAATACATAATGAAAATACACTAGATTTGACTAAGAATTCTACATGTGAAAAGAAAAAATACATATTGATCCCACTCAATAAAATACCTAACACCTGAAAACTACCATCCTGTGGGAAGAAGAAATTTAAAGATCTTTTAGGACAATATACTTAGTCATTTGACAGTATGAAGGAATTTCAAAAGAGACCAACCCCTCCTCGCCTCCCCGACCCTCCATACACGCTATATTCTTTTACCCTGCTGTATTTCCTGAGCCTAGCACAATACTTGGCACAGGCTGACACTCAAAAATTCAACTATTCAATAAATCCACTGTGGTCCTGGGGGAAATCAAAAACGGAGTCCTTTGCTTCAAAGTACAAACAACGGAATTTGTCTTACTGTTCTGCGCGCCATTTCAATATGGAAAAGCGGCGTATGAGACTTACGCAGGAGCAGAAAGAGGAGAGAACAAGACTCCCCTGACCAGGGACATCAATGCTACGTTCCCTGCACCCTCCATCTTTCATAATCCCAGCTTTGTACCCGGCCTGGGGAATTTTGGGGGCATGACCGGGAATACTTAAGCGACGAATGGGAGGAGGCCGCAAATTCTCAATTAATTCAGCTCCCCACTTTTCCCTCCTTAGATGGGTCGCCTCGGAGTGTTCTGAGTAGATACCTACCCTCGTCCGCGTCATACATATTGGCAAAGGGTTTCCAAGTTCCTAACTCTAGAAATCCGAAAAAACCGAGCAGCGGCCGCCGGCGCCCGAGCGTGAGGCGAAGTAATTTCCGTCTCCGGCGTTCCCAGAATGCTCTCCTTTTCAGGCCAGAGGCCACCCACAAAGAAGCCAACGTAAGATCTGCGCCTGCGCAAGTGGTAGGCCGAGCCTAGGTAAGGGTTAGAATTGCGCACGCGCAAGTCGTGGGCCAACGCCTCCTCTGGCTGATTGCGAGGAAGGCTCTCACCGTCGGCGCATGCCAATTAAAGTTTATTTTTTTATATCCTTGCACGATGACACCTGGAAAAAAAGAAACAAAAAGATGTATTGATAAAAGGCTTTAATTGGGACCATGAGTATGCGGCATTCGATTTTTCTTTGCAGTTTTAAGGACCAAAAAACAAGTTTTTAAAAACGTGATTCATTAAAAGGTTGCGCCAGCGGTGGCGCATAGAATAAGCCCGATAGTAAAACCCTCGCTAGCCTCCTGCCCACCCAGCTCAGCTTAGGTCGCCGGTGCTTTTGCCGCAGCTTTGAATGGGTTTCCAGGCCTCAGATTCTTCATCTCGAGAACCTACAGGAATAGAAACGAAAGGAAGAGACGAAATGTGTCGGACAAACAACAGCCCTCAGCTAGTCCAGGGTTTACGTCTCGAATTTAACACGCACCTCGGACCCCAATGCGCCTGCGCGCGCGTGACTCCACCCTCGCCCTTACCCGTGGCGGTGTTCCCCATGCTGCCTGCTCGCCTGGCTTGCAGGCGGCTGTGGCCCTTCTTACGGGGATCTGCTCCCACGGTAGCGCGCCATGGCACTCAGGAGCAGCTTCTCGAGAGATGTGTGGCTGCCTCTTCCTCCCAGCACCCATCAAACCTGGGACGTAGGCTTTCTCGTGGCTCAACGGCAACTAGGGATTACGAAGGAAGAACTGACATGGAAGAGCATTTTTTGTTCCCCGAGTACGTCTCGGAGCCCGAGCCCGCACCGACCCTCGAAGAGCAGCTGCGAGAGCTGCAACAGCGGCAAGAGGAGGAGGAGCGACAGAAACAGCAGCGGCGGGAAGAGCGGCGGCGGCAAAAGCTGCGGGACAGGAGTCGACAACACCCGGTCGTGGGACACCCGGACCCGACGGTGCCACCCAGCGGCCTGAACTGCTCGGGCTGCGGAGCGGAGCTGCACTGCCAGGATCCCGGCGTGCCCGGCTACCTCCCCAGCGAGAAGTTCCTCAGCGCAGCGGCGCAGACCGACGGCGGGCTGGCGCGGACTGTGTGCCAGCGTTGCTGGCTCCTAGTGCACCACCGGCGCGCTCTGCGCGTACAGATGAACCGCGAGCAGTATTTAGAGCTGGTGAGCGCAGCGCTGAGACGGCCGGGGCCCGCCCTGGTGCTTTACATGGTGGACCTTCTGTATCTGCCTGACCCCCTGCTACCGGAGCTGCCCGCGCTGGTGGGCCCCAAGCAACTGATCGTGCTGGGGAACAAGGTGGACCTGCTGCCCCAGGACGCGCCCGGCTACCTGCAGCGGCTCCGGGAGCGACTGTGGGACGACTGTACCCGCGCAGGGCTCCTTCAGCTGTCTAGCCACCGAGGGCTACAGCACGCTGGGGAGGACGGGCATCGAGACGAGAAGGAGAATTCGAAGCCTTCTGCCAGAGTCCGTACGGTGCTCAAGGACGTGAGGCTAATTAGCGCCAAGACTGGCTACGGAATCGAAGAATTGATCTCAGTGCTTCAGCGTTCCTGGCGTTACCGTGGTGACGTCTACCTGGTTGGCGCCACCAACGCTGGGAAGTCCACTCTCTTCAACACGCTCCTAGAATCTGATTACTGCATCGCCAAGGGCGCTGAAGCTATCGACAGAGCCACCATCTCCTCTTGGCCTGGTGAGCCAGGAGGCCCGTCCCCTTCCTTTTGTGAGATGCTGAGAGTCTTATCGCGGGCACTTAGTATATCCTTCCTTAATGTCCGTCCACCAGGGGCTGTCTGGAGTCTTCCCTTTAAAAATTCTCTCCCTACTTTGGTCACACCTCTCTTTTGTGTCAGCCTAGTGCTTGGAAACTTGTATGTTAGAGTAATTTTCTCATGGAGCACTTCTATGTTCCAGTCACTGTGCTAGGCACTGTAGATGAACCGGGGAACAAAGCAAGAGTTCCTGCTCTCTTGGAGGTTTCTTCGGTAGCTTTACTTATTTGTATGTTTCTCTGGAAAGTCCTTCGTTTACTTTTTTTTTTTTCCTTCTTTTACTTTCTAAAGCTCACTCCACCCTCTCAGTCTTATTCTCCATATCTTAAGTTTATTCATAAGATCAGTATACTATACACATTTAACATTTGAATAATTCACTAATGCTATATGATGTGACTCTGAGAGAAAAAGTCAACTTTGTGGTTTCAGTTTTTGTTTGTCTTTTTAATTTTATTTTTAAGTAATCTTTACATTCAGTGTGGGACTCGAACTCACAACCCTGAGATCAAGAGTCGCAGGCTCCACTGACTGAGCCAGCCAGGCACCCCTCAAGTTTGTGATTTTAAGAAACTTCTGTAGGGGTGCCTGGGTGGCTCAGTCGGTTAAGCGTCCGACTTCGGCTCAGGTCATGATCTCACAATCCATGAGTTCGAGCCCCACGTCGGGCTCTGTGCTGACAGCTCAGAGCCTGGAGCCCGAGTCCGATTCCGTGTCTTCCGATTCTGTGTCTCCCTCTCTCTCTGACCCTCCCCCGTTCATGCTCTGTCTCTGTCTCAAAAATAAATAAACATTAAAAATTAAAAAGGAAAAAAGAAACTTCTGTAATTACAAAACAGGTCCTTTTGTGACCCTGTTTGTATTTAACAGTTGGCAAAACTGCCTCAAACCAGTGTTTCAAAACTGCCTTGAAACCAGTGTTTAGCTTTGATGGGCCATATTTCTCTGTCCAGGACTTTAGTTAAATTATACACAGAAGTGCTCTTATACTTGATGATAGTACAGTGAAAATGAAAAGAAGGGAAAAAAAGCAGGTCTGCAGATTTGAGATTCAAATCCAGGTTGAGCCTTTGAGCCAATCTCTGAGCCTATTTCCTCATCTGTAAAAGTAAGAATTATTTTGTAGAGGGTTGTCACGAAGGTTCCGTGAAGTAAATCACTGTACCCAAGACAAGGTAGCTCCTCAAAAATGTAGGTTTTTCTCCCCTTATTCTCTGTTCTTTTATAATGTTTATAACAATATATTTATTCTTTGGTATTTCAGGTACTACATTAAACCTTCTGAAGTTTCCTATTTGCAACCCAACACCTTACAGGATGTTTGAAAGGCAAAAAAGGCTTAAAAAAGATGCAACTAAAGCTGAAGAAGATCTTAGTCAGCAAGAGCAACATCAACTTAATCTTTTGAAAAAGCACGGTTATGTAGTAGGTAAGCATCTTCTTTAGAAAACTCTTGTCGGGGCTATGCTAAAAATTTTTGTGGAGCAACATGGAATACAGCTGTCTGGGGCTAGCCAGTTTTTGTGGCTACTGGGAAGAGACTACTTTCCCAGTTCTGGAACAAAGAGGCCCCTTTAGAGGCAAAGCTACTATTTGGAAACCCAGAGTTCACTGTGCTGATACTTGGAGAAATCCAGGGAAGGAAACCTGCAGTAACTGCCCACCAACCATTGTCAGCAGTAGAAGCATTTTCACTAAGAAACAGCACCCTCTCCTTGCAGACCACCAGCACAGGTTGTTGACTGCATGCAGCAGCTTTAAATTAGATTTTCCCTCCTTGGGGCTCCTGGGTGGCTCAATCGGTTAAGGGACCAATTTCGGCTCAGGTCATGATCTCACAGTTTGTGAGTTCGAGCCCTGCTTCAGGCTGTGTGCTGACAGCTCAGAGCCTAGAGCCTGGAGCCTGCTTCAGATTCTGTGTCTCCCTCTCTGTCTGCCCCTCCCCCTCTCATGCTCTGTCTCTCTCAAAAATAAACAAAAAAATAGATTGTCCCTCCTTTACTAAAAATATTTTGATTTGGGGCTCCTGGGTGGCTCAATCGGTTGAGCGTCCGACTTCAGCTCAGGTCATGATCTCACAGTCCATGAGTTCGAGCCCCGCATCAGGCTCTGTGCTGACAGCTCAGAGCCTGGAGCCTGTTTCAGATTCTGTGTCTCCCTCTCTCTCTGACCCTCCCCTGTTCATGCTCTGTCTCTGTCTCAAAAATAAAACGTTAAAAAAAAATTTTTTTTCTTTTAAATATTTTGATTTGCAGCACTTTCCACCCATCCCCCCACCTGGTGTACACAGCTAGCCACATACTTGACCATTGTAAGAGTCTGACTCCCACTGCCTTTGAAAAGAGGGCAAGGGTATCATTGTAGTCTTGCTTCTGTACACCGTATTTAGTCTAAGTAACTTGTTTGAGGCAAGTAAGAAGAATAAGAATTATCTGTCTGGAGTCAAAACCTTCAAAGGAGTGACTAATAGCTTAACTATAACTTGTTCTAGGAAGAGTTGGAAGAACATTCCTATATTCAGAAGAACAGAAGGATGAAGCTGCCTTTCAGTTTGATGCTGATTCCCTTGCCTTTGACATGGGAAATGAACCTGTTATGGTTGCAGATAAATCCACCAAACGAATAGAATTGACCCCACAAGATGTGAAAGATGCCCACTGGTTTCATGACACCCCTGGAATTACAAAAGAAAATTGTGTATGTATTTGTTGTCTTTTAGAAATACTTTCAATTGCACAAGTATTGTCTTAATTGTCAGAACACAGGAAAGGAGGTATTCTTTCACTTCAGACTCACTTCTCGTTCCTTCCTAGAAGCAGTTCAGGGTGATCTATCTGCCACCAAGATGTGTATTCCATTTGGTAGGCTTCACTGCCAACATATTTGTGTTATTGTTGTTGTTACCTTAGTTATTAGGGAGACATTTATAAAATCCTAGATCTTGAGGTTGGAAGAAAGCGTAAGTATCACTGCAGTCTAGCCACCTATTCTATGCTTGAATTCCCTCTAAAACTGTCCATCCAGCTCACACTAAAGTAAGGAGTGACTCACCACCAGCTGAAGCAGTGTCCCCTCATCTCCCAAGGTAACCCCATTTGGCCTTGACCTACTCTTTGGGTTGAGCTGAACAGTCTCCCTCTAACTTGTACCTATTGTTCTTCAAATGGACCTGTATGGACTAAATGCCTGTTACCCTTGCTAGACTTTGAACTACTTTAATGTGTAATGTCCTGTCTTTTCCTCAGTCTATACTCTTCACCTTCATTAGTTCATCCAACAAAACATTGAACATTTACTGCACTGACATAATCCAGATAATTTGTCTGTTTCTTGCAGCTCTTCTCCCTGAGAGAATAGGCTTATCGTCTCTCTCTCTTGCCCTTATTACATCTTTTTTTTAATGTTTTATTTTTGAGAGCATGCAGGTGGGGGAGGGGCAGAGAGAACGACAGAGGACCTTAAGCAGGCTCTGCACTGACAGCAGTGAGCCTAATGTGGGGCTTGAACTCATGAACTGCAAGATCATGACCTGAGCTGAAGTCGGACACTCAACCAGACACTCAACTGACTGAACCACCCAGGTGCCTGCCCTTAATACATCTTTTTAATCCAATTGCAGGATTTCCTGGGCAACTTTGTTTTATCTCATTAAAGTTAGCCTATATTCCACACACTCATTAAATCTCACAACTTTTTATTCATTTGCAGTTTTGATAATCATCCAAGTGCTGGATTGACTGGTATGCATCCAGGATATAGCCTTACAACAGATCCATTAATCAGTTTCCTTTGAATCTGGTCACTGACCCAAGTTCCTGAATCGCCTAATTATGTCTATATGCCTGTGAAACAACATTGGTGTCTTAGCTTCTTTTCCTTTGCCTTATGTGGATCACTTAACAGTTTAATTATCAGAATGATACTCTTATTTAGTGTCCCATGTCACAGAATCATATAGATTTTTTAACATTTTTGCACTCCCACAGTAATTGCTTGTCACCCGTCTCTTCACAATCTAGAACTTCAGAGCAACTGGATTGCTTTCTGGTAATGTTCCAGCACTCACTTCACCAATGTATTCTTCAGGGGTAGCAGTTATTTCCATCATTTATACCCTCTTGTCAAATAGAAAAGCAAGAATTTGCTAAATATTCTAGCCAGCAGAATGAGACCCTCAAATTTTTAGAACTAAAAGGTCTCTGGCAGTCTGCTTCTGTGTCAGTTTATTGATACATTTATTAGATGCCTTAAAGTAGTGTTTCCCAAACTGATTCAAGGTATTCTGTTTTGAAATAAAAGTATTAAAGGCTCTGCTAAAAAGTGTTAAAAGGTTTCTTTACTGCAGGTGGCTTTTAATGTGCTTTTTTCAAACAAATGCTGAGGAAAAGTACTTGCAGCCCCTTGTTATGTATTTTTTTGTGAGGCTCTCTAGGTTTCACATATTCTTTATTTCCTTATTTTTCTTAAACAAGTTCACAAAAGTTCTTTATCCATTTTTTTTTTTTACCTTCTCTAATATTTCTCATCAAAAAAAATTTTTTAAGTAATCGCTGCCCCCAACATGGGGCTCAAACTCACAACCCTGAGATCAAGAGTCACAGACTCCATTGACTGAGTCAGCCAGATGCCCCATAATATTGCTCTTTTTTAATCAGATTTTGATTCTTTAAATCTTACCAAAATCTTGTTCTTCTTGGCTTTCCTTTTCCATTTTCTCTAGTCTCTTTAGGAACTCTTCATCCTTAGAAGCCAGAGGATTTGTTTTAAAAAAAAGAAGCAGCAGCAGCCAGAGGATTCATAACTTTTTCTCATTTTTTGCTGAGCATTTGGGGCAAATGACTAGAATGCAGAAAAAGGTTCTTCAGAACTCTTTACCTGCTCCTAGAATGAGGTGACCATTTTGCATTTAATGCATGCATACTTGCCACTGGGATATAAGTAGTATTTTGCCTTACCTTTAGCTGAAACCCCCTGCCCCCCAGAAGCCTTGATGGAGAGCATATATATGCCATCTTGGAACTGACTCATCAGTTGTTTTCAGTTCACACCAGTTTTGACATTTGAGGGATGCTGCTCACATAGAAAGTCTCATACTCCCATAAAGTTGTTTTGCCATTACTCAATATTAAGTTGTGAAGCAAGAGTAGAGCCATCCATAAATTGATTAAGACAGAATGAATATAGTAATTTTATATGCAGCAAATTCTGACATATTTTGGTTTATTGTGAAGTCCGAAATATTTTTTTACCTAAGAGGTAAATCAAAATATATCATATCTTCAATAAAAGTAATTCTTGGGGCACCTGGGTGGATCAGTTGGATGAGCCTCCAGCTTTGGCTCAGGTCATGATCTCCCAGTTCAGGAATTCAAGCCCCACATCGGGCTCGCTGCCATCAGCACAGAACCTGCTTCGGATCCTCTGCCCCGCTTCTTTGACCCTCTCCTGTCTGCACTCTCAAAAATAAATAAACATTTTTTTAAAAAGTAATAATTCTCTAATAAATCTACCCTTTTCTTTACAGGTTTTAAACCTTCTAACAGAAAAAGAAGTAAATATTGTTCTACCAACACATTCCATTGTTCCAAGAACTTTTGTGCTTAAACCAGGAATGGTTCTATTTTTGGGTGCCATAGGCCGCATTGATTTTCTGCAGGTAAGAAAAGTCTGCACCATTAAAAAATGACCTACTGGGGCACCTAGGTGGCTCAGTCAGTTGAGCATCCAGCTTCAGCTCAGGTTGTGATCTTGAGATTTGTGGGTTCAGGCCCCACATGGGGCTTTTTGTGCTGACAGTGTGGAGCCTGCTTTGGATTCTCTCCCTCCCTCTTTCTGTCCCTCTTTCTCTGCCCCTCACCTGTTTGCACTTTCTATCTCAAAAATAAACATTAAAAAAAATTTTACAAAAAAATGACTAGTTTAAGGATACAAATATGTGAACAAGACTGGCAAATGTTGATAACTAGATCATGACTGTTGAGGAGGTTGGTATCCTTTTTGTTTGTTTGAAAATGTCCATAATGAAAACTTGGGAAAAAGAAATGGGGAGGAAAAACAACTAGTAGGTCTCAGAAACTAGATCTTCATTAGGATATTAAATGCCCCAGACAACTTGGCATGGAGAAAAGTTACTGTACCTATCCTGTGGTATTGTTTCACATGGAAATCATAGGTCCAACCTTAGGTGTAGGGTTAATGTGCATTAAATAAATCCCACACTTTAAAGATTTTCTTTTTAAAAAAATAAAGATTTTCTTTTTAAGTAATATTAATACCAAATGTGGGGCTCAAACTCACAGTGCCCTGATCAAGAGTCACATGTTCCACCAACTGAGCCAGCCCTGCACCCCTGTCACACTCCTTTATATCCCATGAAATGTATACATTTATGTATGTACTTTTTTGTTTAGTATTCAGTTACTTAGCTTCATTCTGGGGATTTTAGAGTATTTATAGAACTGTTCCCTATTTTCCCAAAGTGAGGAAAAAGGGAAATGAAATGTGGATGTATCCAATAACACTAAATGCAACTTGCAAGTTATTGCTATAGCATATTTCTTGGGTTTTGTGTTTCATTAAAACCCATAGAACATTAATATTTTAAACCTAGCTTTACACTGGGACAATTAGAACATTTACTTATATTTACTTATGTTTCCTTATAGATTACTTATACTTATTTACATATCCATTTACTTATAAAAGGAGCTTGATTTTTTTTTATTGATTGTACATTGTAATGTGCTGGTTTTGCAAGTTTTTCATTCTGTAAAATAACTTCTTTTCTTCCTTTCTTAAGGGAAATCAGTCAGCCTGGTTTACAGTTGTGGCTTCCAGCCTCCTTCCTGTGCACATTACTTCCTTGGACAAGGCAGATACTGTGTATAAGAAACATGCCGGTCATACATTACTCAAGGTGAGGCAACACACTTTGAAGATTGCACGGTTAGGTTAACCTCCACTGTGACAGTCCCACAGCCCTGCTAAGAAAGCCTTTCTTGGACATAACCATCTTTGTTATACAATCAGCTAGCTGTCTCCTCACCTGTTCTGGTTGAGGATTTTGACTAGCAAGTAAAATAGGTCGTAGAAGAAAAGGATGTTGTTTGGACTGATCCTAGAATAGCTACAGACTTGTGTTTTCTCTAAACTACACTGACCGGGGCGCCTGGGTGGCTCAGTCGGTTGAGCGTCCGACTTCAGCTCAGGTCACGATCTCACACTCTGTGAGTTTGAGCCCCGCGTCGGGCTCTGGGCCCATGGCTCAGAGCCTGGAGCCTGCTTCCGATTCTGTGTCTCCCTCTCTCTCTGCCCCTCCCCCGTTCATGCTCTGTCTCTCTCTGTCTCAAAAATAAATAAACGTTAAAAAAAAATTAAAAAAAATAAATAAATAAACTACACTGACCAATACAATAGCCACAAGTGCCATTTAAATTTAAATTAATTAATTAAAAGTAAATAAACTTTAAAATTTAGTTCTTCAGTTGCACTAGCCACTTTTCAACTGCCCAGCAGTCACATCATCACAGAAAGTTTATTGGATAATGCTGAGGGAAGAGAAGTTACAGACGTTCTCACAACTGGGGGTGCTACTTGCGTCTAGTGGGTGGAGGCCAAGGATAATGCTGGACATCCTGCAATGCACACAACAGATGCTCAAAACAAAATTCTCTGATCCAAAATGTCAGTAGTTGCATGGTTGAGAAGTCCTGGTCTGGGTGGAAAAGCTCTCCTCCCAGGTTCTTAATCCCAGTTACTTAGAGATTATGCTGCCTCTTTACTCCTGCCCTACCAGCTCCTTCCTTGCACCTGTAAGTATGTTACAGTTTCTCTCACCTTTTTTTTTAATCTTATTTTTAAAGTTTATTTGTTTTGAGAGACACAGCAGAAGCCAGAGAGGGGGAGAGAGTATCCCAAGCAGGCTCTGCACTGTCAGTACAGAGCCCAGTGTGGGGCCCAGTCCCACAAACCATGAGATCATGACCTGAGCCAAAATCAAGAGTCGGACACTCAACCAGCTGAGCCACCCAGGTGCATCCAGTTTCTCTCATCTTTAAAAAAAAAAAAAAAAAAAGAAAGAAAGAAAGAAAGAAAACAAAACTTGGGGTGCCTGGCTGGCTCAGTCAGTTAAGCGTCTGACTTCAGCTCAGGTCATGATCTCACAGTTTATGAGTTCAAGCCACACATCAGGCTCCCTGCTGTCAGCACAGAGCCTACTTCGGATCCTATGTCTCCCTCTCTCTTCCCCTCCCCTACTCATGCACTGCACACGCACGCTCTCTCAAAAATAAACATTCAAAAGAATTACAAAAGCAAAAACAAAAAATTCAGTATCCTTCAGTGTCCTGCTTATTTATTCCTTCTTTTTACTGTCAAGCTTGCTCCTGCTCCTCATGTCCATCCTCTGCAGTCCCCATTTGTCCTGTATCATTGAAATTGTTCTTACAAAGTTCACCAAGTACTGAGTGGGAACCGTTTTCAGCTCTTTAATAATAAGACCTGACATAGACATTGGTAATATATAATGTATAATATTTAGATTATTGGAGCCAGACTGGGTTTAAATGCTTGCTCTGTTCCACCACTTGACAAAGCTGTGTAACACTGTGTTGTACCTACATCACAAGGTTGTGACGAGAACTAAGTTCCAGGGCACTGTTGTAACTGCTGTGTGAGTGTTTGTGATGATGATGAAACACATCTACACAAATACCAGGTGCATCCAGCAAAGGTGGTTTAGTATTGATTAGTGCTTATGCAACTAAATGTAAGCCAGAACCCAAAATATACACTGCTTTCCAAAGAGGATAAAAATAAACCTGACTTGAGAAATAAATGTTTCTTTCTATCTGTATTTCCTAAGAAAGCCAGACTGAAATTAAAACTCCATTGACAGGGGCACCTGGGTGGTGTCAATTAAGCGTCCGACTTAGGCTCAGGTCATGATCTCAGGGGTGGTGAGTTTGAGCCCTGTGTCAGGCTCCGTCCTGACAGCTCAGAGCCTAGAGCCTACTTTGGATTGTGTCTCCTTCTCTCTCTGCCCCTCCCCTGCTCACACTCTCTTTCTCTCTCTCAAAAATAAATAAACATTAAAAAATTTTTAAAAAACCAAAAAACTCCATTGACATAACTGCCCTAAAGTTAATATTCCAGAGACCTGTAGGATGGGTGAATATATAAAGGCAATCAGCAATATAGATCTGTTGGTGTTTCTGCATTTAAAAGACTTTAGTTCTCCGGTTAAATTTGCTTCCTTTTTAGGTAAAACAATAATAATACATGAGTTCAAATACAGCTTGAAATTTCCAGGGAAGGAAACTTCTTAGTTTGTATAACATGGCTCTCCTAAAAATGAATTCTGTCGTTCTCTGCCCCTGTGCATCTGTATAGTTTTCAGAGTGGACATCACTGATGCTTTCCAAAGCAACTATCCCAGTCTTCTCTGCCAGTAATGGAAACGTTCTGGGGGGTGCTCTGAGACTCATTCTTGCCTCCTGGTTTTCTTACTTACCTCCCAAATCCAAGTCAGCCCTCCCTTCTCATTATCACTGAATACAGCCTCCCAGTTCAAGCTGTAATCTGCTTTCATTAGGCTGTTTTTGAGATCCTGAAGTATTTTCTTAGCTTCCAGCTTTTATTGTCCTCCTCCCACCCCCACCCCAAATATACCTCTACAGCCCCTAAAGCAGTGGCTTCTCATGCAGGATTGACTTTTGCCCCCAGGGGACATTTACAATTTTACACTTCTGCAGCCTTACAGCCTTCCCCTCTAGCCCCCATCAAAGCATTATTCAGCCCAAAATGTCAATAGTGCCAAGGTTAACAAACCCTGCACTACAGAGATCTTTCCAAAATACAAAGCAGATCACAGTATTCTTTTTTATTCTTATCTCTGTTCTTTTTCCTACTTATAATTCCTTGGCAGTTCCACATTACTGAGAAGTCTAAACCAACAGCTTCATCACTGACACGCACATATACACAGACTTAACATACCCTAGACAGTTCAATTACAGTTCCCTGAATTCATCATCCTTTGTCTTGTGTACATGATGCTAACCCAGAATACTTTTCCACTGAGTAACTTCAACTTTATCTCAAGATACTCCTCAGATATTGCTGCTTCGTCAAGGTTTTCCTTGACTAAAATATACTCATTACTTCTTCCTCCTCAACTGTAGTACTTGATAGATGCTTCCCATGACATTTCTTACCTTGTAATTTGTTTACATGTTATTTCCACCTTCTGATCTCCTTGGGCACAGGGACCATATTGTAATATCTATCTTTGTGTCCCTAGTGTTAAACAGAGAAAGATTTATTAATAAATAAGTTATTATCCAGTTACTTCCCATTCATGGACACATCTATAAACAGAAGCTAAACCTTACCCATTGCACATGTACCCTTCACTTGTAATGAGGCAGGGATTAATCTTTGAGGCCAGCCAGGCCTATGAGACCTAAGGTATTTTGAAGGATGTTACTTTAATTGCCCAGTGTTACTCTGTGAAGCTTTATGGAGGGCTATAAAAACAGTGTAAACTAGTAAAATAAGATTCTGCTATTAGGAGGTTACCACTGGACACATACTCACATGCAGCTCTTACGTCCTGGGATCTGTAGGCTTTATCTCATCACAGGGTTCCCATGCTTTTCATTTGAACTAGAAGTGATTTGGGGTTTTCAATAGCTGAGATTATTATTGATCCCTCTACATAACTAGTGTATCGGTGCTTTACTTAATATTAGAGTTATGGGCAGTTTAATTTGAACTTCCAAACGTCTTCATTTTATTTCAATGGCAGGTTCCAATGGGTGGAGAAGAAAGAATGGCAGGATTTCCTCCTCTTGTTGGTGAAGACATTACATTAAATGAAGGACTTGGGGAATCTGAAGCAGTGGCTGACATCAAGTTTTCTTCTGCAGGTAATTGTACACCAAGCACTTTTTAAAAGGTGAATAGGGGGCGCCTGGGTGGCTCAGTCGGTTAAGCGTCCGACTTTGGCTCAGGTCACGATCTCGCGGTCCGTGAGTTCGAGCCCCGCGTCAGGCTCTGGGCTGGTGGCTCAGAGCCTGGAGCCTGTTTCCGATTCTGTGTCTCCCTCTCTCTGACCCTCTGTTCATGCTCTGTTTCTCTCTGTCTCAAAAATAAATAAACGCTAAAAAAAAAAAAATTAAAAAAATAAAAAATAAAAAATAAAAATAAAAGGTGAATAGGGGCACCTCGGTGGCTCAGTCAGTTAAGCACCCAACTCTTGATCCCGGCTCAGGTCATGATCTCACAGTTTGTAAGATCCATCCCCACATGGAACTCTGCACTGATAGCGCAGAGCCTGCTGGGGATTGTCTCTCTCTCTCTCTCTCTCTCTCTCTCACTCTGCCTTGCTCATGCTCTCTGTCTCAAAATAAATAAATACACTTAAAAGGTGAATTAAGTGTCCTTACTGGTATTTTTATAGAAATGTGCACTTATCTGATATAAACTGAGGATTTTAAGAAATATACTAATTTAGAGGCACCAGTGGCTCCGTTGGTTATACGTCCGACTTCGACTCAGGTCATGATCTTCGACTCAGGTCATGATCTCACGGCTCCTGGGTTCAGGCCCCGCATCGGGCTCTCTACTGACAGCTCAGAGCCTGGAGCCTGCTTTGGATTCTGTGTTTCCCTTTCTCTCTGCCCCTCCTCCACTCACGCTGTGTCTCTCTCTTAAACAAACATTAAAAAAAAGAAGAAAAGAAATATACTAATTTATTCATTAAATGCAGCCTACTCTGAAAATAAATTTGTACCTTTTCATAAATGCATTGTATGCTTTCTTAAAAAATAAAGTGAAAGAGACCAGTAGTCTCCTTTGGTGCTCCATTTTGAGCTTGGGGTTGACATTTTTAATAAGATGGTTGCTAACACCATTTTGTGTTCTATCACATGCCTGCATAGGTTGGGTTGCAGTAACACCTCAGTTTAAGGACAGACTGCATCTCCGAGGCTATACACCTCAAGGAACAGTTCTGACGGTCCGGCCCCCTCTCTTGCCATATATCGTTAACATCAAAGGCAAGCGCATCAAGAGAAGTGTGGCCTATAAAACCAAGAAGCCTCCTTCCCTTGTGTACAATCTGCAGAAGAAGAAAAACAGATAGAAATATGAAGTTGACCCTGTTCGCACTGAAAATATTAACTATACTGGACATAACTACATATGTTAAATTGTATTAAACATAACTATAATAAAGCTTTCTTTGCTCCCTTTAAACCACTAAGGACTGTGCCTGTTTGTACTGTATTGAGTTTGTAAATACAAGTTGTTTTTTTTGTAGGGTGTGTATATGTATGTATTTGTCATCCAAATATACCTCAAAAGGAGTTCAGCTACATTCAAGTTTCTCTCACTATTTATTAAGACCAGATGTCGGGGCGCCTGGCTGGCTCAGTCAGAGGAGCATGCAACTCTTGATCTCAGGGTCGTAAGTTCGCACCCCACATGGGTGTAGAGATTACTAAAAAAAAATAAACTTAAAAAAAAAAAGAAGACCAGATGTCATTTCTTACTTGGAGTCTAGTTGAGAGAGCAACAAAGCAGTTGGCATATGAAAAAATGGCAAAAAGAGGGTTTCTCCAAAATAAATGGACTCAAATAAGACAGGAATGAATGGGTGCCTCTGCTCCACATAGTCATCCAGGTATGCAGCTGGTGGAAGGCTCCATGGCTTCATTCCTAGGTCTAAGATGGTTGCTCAGGTTGTCATCCCTTCCCAGCAAGTGGAAAGAGGAAAAGTGAGTGAAGAGCACAATTTCCCTATTTCGAGGAAAGGGGAAAGGTTAGAAGTTGCACACATTTCGTACTGTCTATTGATCAATTATATGGTCATTACCTACCCACATGAAAGCTGGGAGATGTAGGAGGAGATGGAGACTATTTTGGATTATTATTAAGGGAGAATAAACACTGGAGAAACAAGTAAACATTCACCTTTACATAATCCTACCTGAGAATCTTACTTTTAAGATTCAGGTTACATCCTTCTGGCACTCAAAGTCTGTTCTGCGATTATCAGAGCACTTTTAACCATTTTATCAACATCCGCCTATATACATTGTATAACATTACATCAGTCAGAAATCTACCTTTTATTATTCCTAGTTCGATAAGTAGCGCTATAGCCGTGTACAGTGAACAATTGGCAAGTCAAGTACCAGATCCCAATGTTAAGAGAAATGCTAATGGGAAAGTCTGACCTGAAATGCAGTCCGATCCATGAACTTCCTGTAGGCTAAGGTTTAGCATAAAATTAGTAGACATACCCATGTTCTCTGTCAACAAGCATCCGCTAACCCCCATCTCACTAAAACCGCTTACAATAAATGGTTAGCATTTTAACATTCAACTTGTAAAAACCATAGATCTCACTTTCATCACGTTTCAGAGTAACTACTATTGGCATCTTGGGGAACAGAGTTCTTTAATGTGTAAGACTGCATTTCAGAATGCCAGCATCCCTCATCCCCAGATAAATAAATGCCAGTAACCTCTCCCCCTGACCCGTTAGTCATAGAGACAAAGGAAAGTACCCCTCACGTTTCCAAGCCCACCCTCTAGAGGGCGGTAGCTTCCCAGTTGAGAAAATCAATTTCTCATTTTTATTTTGAAGAAATGAAATATCATTAATTTTACAAGCTAAAAATTTGGCATTTGTGTAGAAATAGAGAACCTAGGAACTGATGCTGTCATTACTCTGATAACTTCTGAATATGTATTTTAGAAAGCAAAACATTCCTCCTTGTTGTCTCTAGGTTTTTGGCCTCTTGATTAACAGAGATTCAGTTTTTAAATGTTCATAATTTATACTCTCAGATCTCCTTTACCTCTAAAATTCTATGCTTTTGCTGCATAAAGCTTGACTGAAGCAGATGTTCAGTGTACCTTGCTGGAAGTTTTAAACAGCAAAACTAACTAAGCAAGTTTAGTTTCCCTGGTTATATTAGTTAACCTCTTCAGGTCTTCATTTTCTCACCCATAGATCGAGGGGAAAACATTAGATTTTTCTCAGTCCCTTCATAATTCTCAGCAAAAACAGGCAGGAAAGCCAGGAAAGAGTGGTTCCAATACCACAAACAGGATGCCACATGCCTAGACAGTTGAGGACTTCTGCTAGGATCTGTATTAATTCACTCCATATTCTGCCACCTAATGCAGCCCAGGATCACTGCTGGTATATTCAACTGCTCCGCAGTAGATTTTACTTAAAGTTCTGTCACTGTTGCTTTCTGAGCTTTAGTCAGTTTACTGATACTTGTTAATCCAGTAATCTGAGTATGGAGACTTCGCTTGAATCATTAATCACTTACACTATGGCAACATGCAGGAATAAGTAAAGAGGAGAATTAATGGCAAAATGTCAGGACAGCCTGCTCACTTTTCCACAGAACAGTGATTGTTTTGAGTGGCTAGAAAACAATTGAGCAAGTTCATGCTAGATCATTTACAAGCTCTGCAGCTTCGTGGTATTTAACATGTCACCTCTTTTGTATTCATGACACCTAAAAGAAGTAAAAGATGTGCCATCAAAAAGTTTTTGACTTCTGGGGCACCTGGGTGGTTCAGTTGAGAGCCCGACTTCGGCTCAGATCATGATCCCACGGTTCGTGGGTTCAAGCCCCGCATGGGGCTCTGTGCTGACAGCTCAGAGCCTGGAGCCTGCTTCACATTCTGTGTCTCCCTCTCTCTCTGCCCCTCCTCTGCTCATGCTCTCTCTCTCTCAAAAATAATAAACATTAAAAAAAAAAAAAGTTTTTGACTTCTTTGTAACATTAAACTCAAAGTTTTTTTTTTAAGTTATACCTTATCTCTCCTTTTCCCCTCCTTGAAACAGCATTTTCTTCAAAGTTACTGAAACATAGTTTAACACATTTCATATTTTTAATCACCATAAATGGCAATTAGAACTTTACTGTGTAGTTCCCCAGAGTCTAAATTTGTTTATGTTACTTGCAACACTCACTTCCCATGACAACCAAGGCAACCAAGGAGAAGTGGAGCACAGATGCAATCGTGTACACTTGTGTTTCTTGAGCATACAGACACTTCTTACAAAATGGAGATCAAGGCCAGTTTCCTGCAGATGACTAACTTGGAACTCCAGCTGTGCCAGCCGTGGCAGAGCTGTGATTGCTTCACTGAGTAGGCACCCAGCGCTCAAGCTGAGGCGAGCTGTTTCGTAGACAGCCTCTGATCATTTATCCTGGCTTCCCTCCCAGTTGGCTCTGTCTGGTGGAGCAATAGAATCATTTCCATTCTTTCTCAGACTGTTCCATTTTCTCTTGGCTGCTTTCCTCCTCCCAGGGGGATTGTTTTCTCAACTGTCAAAGAGTAATGCTTAAACATTAAAAACAAGACCTCACACTCATGTGAATCAAATAGATAGCACCTCCGCCTGCTCTTAATGTCTCTGTGTCGTGTCATCTGCCCCATTCATATCCTGTAGTGGGAGGGGGCAGCTCAAAATTAATATTTTAACATCATATGGGAATGATGCCTCATTTTTTCCTTCATGTCAAAGAGCATTGTTATTCTTTCATTTAGTATAAGACTTTCATGATCTGGATATTCCTAAGTCTGTCTAAAGCATCCTTAAAATACCCATGTCTTAGATCCCCAGGTTCCTGTTTTTCATAAGCTTCCATTTCCCTCCCAAATAATTCTCAGAATTTATCTTCTAGGTAATCAACCTGGAGGAAGAATTTCTTTGGTCTTAATATTCTCATCAGTAGACGCAACAGCTATGATGCTTAATTGCAAACATTATCAGTACCTCTAGCCAGTAGCTTTGGTAAATCTGCCAAAAATGGGCCACAGAAATAAAAGAACCACATATGCTAGAGAATATATCATCAGGTGATTTGGGAAGTGAAAGATTGCCAAGATCCCTTCTAATTTTTCAGTAAGTCCCTGGAAAATAGCAGGCATAACTAAATGAATTAGGAGAATGAGGGGATTTTCTTGTTTGATTGGTTGGTTTTTGCCTCCCCTGGAATATAACAACAGAGAAGACTTCAATTTGCTTAATAGCATTTGCATTCTTCTAGGGTTTCCTCCTTTTACTGCATAAGGGCACCACCTCATAGCAGCTGTATTTCAAACTATTCATAGTGGTCATATGAGAGCCCATATTATCTTTTTATTCCTTTACGTTATAATAATAATAGTAGCTCTCCCTTATATAGCACATACAATAAGCCAGGCACTAGAGCACCTGAGTGGCTCAGTCGATTGAGTGTGTGACTCTTAATTTCAGCTCAGGTCATGATCCCAGGGCCATGGGTTTGAGCCCCGTGTCAGGCTCCATGCTAAGTGTGGAGCCTGCCTAAGATTGATTCTCTCTCTCTCTCTCTCTCTGTCTCCCCCTTTGCCCTCCCCCGCTCATACTAAGACAAAAAAAATAAAAAATAATAAGTCAGGCACTGTTTTAAGTGCTTTACATACGTTTGTTGAATCCTTCCAACAACCCCATGTAGGAGGTACTATTCTTACCCACATTTACAGATGAGGAAACTAAGGCATAAGTAACTTCTCAGGGTCACACAACTAATGAATGATGGAGCTGTGATTCAAACAAATCCAAGCAGCCTATGTCCAGCACCCCTGTGGGTGTGTTTAATTTTACAGTAAAACTTACTTTTTTCCCATTCATTGTAGTTGTAAGGATTTCAGTATACATATAGGTTTGTGTAACAACCACCATAATCAGGAAACAGAGCAGTCCCATCTGATAGCACCCAGGTTTCTAACCACTACACAATACTTCCTCTTTATATGGGAACCCATCACAAGTCTAAAGGAGAGAATTTTCAACCTCAGGTGGGAAACATGTTATCTCAGAAAAGAAAGGTAACCCACTTTGAAGACCTGCAAAGGTAATGACAGTTTCCGTGGAAACTCTGTAACTGCCACGTAATTCTTTTGAACATCCTTTGAATCCAGCTATACACAGTTCTGTGAGGAAAAACTATTTCTCAGGGCTAGGGTAGTGAGTGAGTGAGTGAGTGAGTGAGAGAGTGAGAGAGTGAGAGAGTGAGAGAATGTGAGAGAGAGAGATGTGCTATACTCTTGCTGTCTTACTTCAGCAATGCTGAACAACCTCAAGTGTCCCAGTGTGATTTCCATGCTCCATGCTCTCTTACCATCTCGGATAGCTTTAAATCAACTGTGCTTTCATGGCTGGCTGGGAATCTTTTCACATTGCTAGTGAGCTTTGCCAAGTACCACGGACAGATCACAGCATGAATGGAGATCCTGACCTACAGTTCTGATTAAGAAAATAGTACATTAAATACACAGGAAATCTGGAATGCAAACATTCAAAGAATTATACCACTAAACTATCACAGAAAAGAAACTGATTTTTACTTCTGACTCTAATAGGAACATAGAATTAGAAGAACTGGTGTTCTCTATTCACAAATCAAACAGCTTCAAAAACCAAATTGATTTGGTCCTGAACTTGTTTAAATGGACTTGCCTTTTCTACTTGTATAGCACTCATCCTATTTCCTGTTCATTTTTACATCTTACTTTCACTATATTGGGATCCTGGTTGCCCAACTAAAAACTTTCTATTCTCTTGTTTTTCTCAGCACTTAACATCTGGCCTAAAAAACCTTTTTTCTTGTCTTTGACTTTAAATTCCATGGTTAAATACTTAACAGGAAGGACGATTAGAGAAATGGGGACTACTTGTCTCTAAAATGCCAGGTAAAAGATGTCTTTTAGTGGAACACTAGCTGAAGAAAAATCTCTTTTTCACTGGACAAATAAAGCTATTATATAAAGCTAATTATGAGAAATGTGAACATTTTCAGCATGGGAACTTGGATGAGACTGTTTAACAAAGGAAAACAACACCTAATAGACCCATCTACCCACTCACTCTCCCATTAGGCATGGGTTAAGTCACTTCCAGGTACAATGAACATTTGTTCATTGGAAGTGCTTTTTTATTAACTAGATTGAGGGCATTATTAGGTTTGTATCCATATCTATTGCTGCGTAACAAACTAAGTGACAACCCAAAATTCAGTGACTTACACAAGCACTTATTTGCTCCCATTCCTTAGTTTGGCAGTGTCATCTAGGCTCAGCTCAGTGGTTTTTCTGCTCCATACGAGCCTGCACTTGCAGAACTCACTCTACATCTGCAGCTTCAGCTGAGATGATTGTAACAACTGGGAAATCTGGGCCTTTTTCCAGTGGTCACTCGCTCTACCTAGCATCTCATCCTCAAGTAGGCTGGTTCAACCTTGTTCACAAAGTGACCATGTTTAGAAAGCACAAAAGAAGCTGCAAGGCCTCCAGAGGCTGAAGCTCATAAGTTACACAATGTCACTCTGCTGCAATTCTATTGGTGAAAGCAAGTCACAATGGCAGCACAGAGTCAAGCTGATCAGAAGGGCTACAAAGAATCTGTGGCCTGGGACGCCTGGGTGGCTCAGTCGGTTAAGTATCCAAATCTTTGATTTTGACTCAGGTAATCATCTCACAGTCTTGGGATGGAGCCCCCCAGCCAGGCTGTGCACTGACAGCATGGAGCCTGCTTGGGATTCTCTCTCTCTCCCTCTCTCTGCTCCTCCCCCACTCACAGTCTCTCTCAAAATAAAGCTTAAAAAAAAAAAAAAAGACTGGCCATTTTTTTAAATGTTTACTTATTTTTGAGAGAGAGAGAAAGAGCATGGGGGGGGGGGAGGGGGCGGGGAGGAGCAGAGAGAGAGGGAGACACAGAATCTGAAGCAGGCTCCAGGCTCTGAGCTGTCAGCACAGAGCCCGATGCGGGGTTCGAACCCACCAGCTGTGAGATCATGACCTGAGCTGAAGTCGGACAATTAACCAACTGAGCCACCCAGGCGCCTCAATTTTTATTCACCACAAATATTCATCATGTTGACCACCTTGAGGAAAATGCAGTGTGACATGCTATCTAACGACCTGATGAAGAGAATCCACTGTAAATCTGCAAAATAAGAAATTTCATACTAATTTAAATTTACTTCAGGAGTCAGATACATATAGCAGCTATGTGACTGAGGAAAGGAGAGAAGAAAAGGCTATGGAATGTAGATTTCATCATAAATCTTTTAGCAATAGTGTTTTTAACTGTGCATGTGTTACTTTCATACATTTAAAGTGAAAAAAAAAATCCATTCAGATTCAAATCTAGCCTATCTCCACCCCCATGGAGCACTTACCATACCAGAAAGCTATCTCAGGAAGTCAGCTATTTACAAAGTCTCTGTGGTGGGAAAGGCAATGAGAATACAGAAGTGAAGGACCTTTAGATCTCAAAACAGTATCCTGCTGCTCCCCAGGAAGGAAAAAAGAGGTTTCAGGCAGAACCCAAGCTGAGGATCCTGAGACCCTAGCTTCTTTTCCTGGCTCCACAACCAGGGTGAGGGGTGGAGTGACATGGGGTTGGAACCTCTTTTTAACCCCTGGCCACCTACCAGCATTTCTCCATCTCTGCCCCTCCCCTTTACAGTCCTGGGGGAACACACTGGGCCCTGGCTTAGACTGGAGCAGGGAATGGGAAGCACAAGGAATCATATAGGTGGTCCCACTTGCTCCTAAAACAGTCTTTGAATCAATGTTTTACTAGAAATGTATACTAGGGTATCTAGAAATTTGATAAAAGTATTAGTTTAATTTCTATCCCACTAGAGCCCCCCACCTTACCCAGGAACTCTTGAGGTAGAGTAATTGCCAGGGCAGAATTTGGGCTTTTTTAGCTCCCTGGCTTCAATCCCGTCAAACCGTAAAACCTCTCAACTTGAAAACTCTAACCAGATGTGCAAAAAACAAACAAACAAAAAAGGCACCTCTCTTCTAAATATCCAGTGTTCTCCAAGGGGAAAAGGAGGCAGACCCTACTACACGTCTCAGCCTTGGAGGGTGGTGGAAGGAAGTACAATGGGATTACGTTCAACAAAAAGCAGCACAGGTTAAAAATGGTTGCCACCCAAAAGAAACAGTTTGAGCTATGCCCACCAGTTAATGTGAAAATGATCATCAAAGTGAAAAAATTAGGTAAGAGGGGTGCTTATGTGGCTCAGTTGGTTAAACATCCGACTTTGGCTCGGGTCGTGATCTCTGGGTTCATGGGTCAAGCCCCACATCAGGCTCTGTGCTGACAGCTGGGAGCCTGGAGCTGCTTTGGATTCTGTGTGCGTGTGTGTCTCTGCCCATCCCCTGCTCACGTTTGTTCTCTCTCTCTCAAAAATAAACATTAAAAAAAAAATTAGGTAAGAGGTTATACCATGAAAGATTCTTTAAGAGAGAGGAGAGAGAATCCCAAGCTGGCCCCACACCATCTGCCCAATGCAGGGCTCAAACTCACAAACTGTGAGATCATGACCTGGGCAGAATCCAAGAGTCTGATGCTCAACAACTGAGCCACCCAGGCGCCCCAAGATTCTTAAAGCTGTATTGTGTATTTACAGAATTGTAAACAGTCTGAAGAGGACACTTAATTGATATTTACTCAAAGTGATCAAATTTTCTGGCAGGATTGGGGATCTGCAAAGGTCTCAAGACAGATCATCTACAACTTTTCAGGCTCTGCTACGGAGCACATTTCCCATGTGTGTGAGCACAGCCCAGGGGATCTCAAGGGTCCTTTCCTCTGGAGTTCATGGACTTGAAACAAAGGCCCTGAAATAGCACCCTCTGTCTTAAGCTGCATGGGGTGGACTGACCTGGGCCTGCTTGCCAGTAAGCCAACTGCTGATCACAGACAGTACTCCAGCCAGTGTTTGTGCAGAATTCAGCAGTCTTTGCGTGCATTTACGTATGTGCGTGCTCACACTGAAAAACACCAAAAAGGCAGAAGACGAGGAGAGAAATGCCTATTACTATTACTGCTATCAGTATTATTTCTGTGACTGTTCAACAAGAAATGAGACATGTGGGAGGACAGCAGAAAGAGAAGCTTTTTTTTTAAAAAAATTAAGTGAAAACATAGAAACCCATGTCAGGGACATCTGTCACTCTCCTTCCTCCCTGTTGTGGAGGGTGGATAGCCTATGACTGTCTCCACCACTCCCAATCAATTCTGGGAGACTAGGAGACATGCACCTCCTGCCAAGTCTTCAAATTGTGATTTTAATCAATGGATCAGATGGGACAAAGAATCCGGGCCTATAATACAGCAGGCTCGCAGAGCCCAAGAACCAAGGGCATTTTCAAATAAATCCAGCTCTTTCCACATTAAATTATGACATTCTTATACTTTCAAATAGCTATGCACATAATAATACAGTGGCTTATTTAATAATGCCAGCTTAAATATAAAAACATAGCTGGGGCACCTGGGTGGCTCAGTTGGTTAAGCGGCCGACTTCGGCTCAGGTCATGATCTCGCGGTCTGTGAGTTCGAGCCCCACGTCAGGCTCTGTGCTGACAGCTCAGAGCCTGGAGCCTGTTTCAGATTCTGTGTCTCCCTCTCTCTGACCCTCCCCCGTTCATGCTCTGTCTCTCTCTGTCTCAAAAATAAACATTAAAAAAAAAAAATTAAAAAAAAAAACATAGCAAAAATGCCAGCTTCTGCTCTCAGAACTAGGCTTAAGAAGGATCAGGGCAAAATGGTTTTATCCTGGTTTATTTCGAAAAGGTGAAATTAATCTGACTACTGCTGGTAAGCTTCTCATATGGTCTTTAGTGAATATAAACTGGTTAGAAGTTATGATAGAGGAAAGCCTATTTAAAGAGTGTCCTTTTGGGGCACCTGGGTGGCTCTGTCAGTTGAGCATCCAACTCTTGATCTCAGCTCTGGTCTTGATCTCAGGGCTCTGAGTCCAGGCCTCACACTGGGCTCCACACTGGGCATGAAGCATACTTCAAAATAAAGTGCCCTTATCATGTTAATAGAACATTATAATTGAGGACATTCAGACTGGATGGAAATCCTTTTGATCCCCATTCCTAATTTCTCCTTTTATAACATCCATTTTCCCCACATAATATTCTTCATTTAATAAAGGCAATGTGGCACAGACCTGCCACTTCCTACTGTGACATCTAGCAATTCACTTGTCTGTAGGATGCAATGTGGGAATTAGCCACCTACTTCTCAGTGATGAGGAGGGGATTCAGTTAATGTGATGTGCTTAGAATACTGCTTGGTACTTACAAGTACTTCTACTCCTAGATGCTAATGCAGGATCTCCAGCCTGCGCTGTTTCCCAACGACATGAGTGTCTCCAAGGTTGTCTCACATGGATCATGGGTCATATCTACTTTTACACAAAATCAGCCATTTTATTTCTAACAACAGCTTCCTTTAATGGAATTTCATACTTCCGTGCACAGGGCACAACAGCAACTCATCGGAAAGATCTTTGTTTCAAGCCAGTAAGATTCTCCCCACACTAGTATAGCAGACATGACCCAGCTAGTTAGATCTATGCTCAAATAGGGACCTCCTTAAATTATTGTAATACCTTACTATATCATCATGTGGATAATTCATTCATCCCAGTAATGTTAGCTGAGTGTGAGGTACTATTACCCACATCTATGCTGAACATTAAATATTGGACATGTTACTCATCATTCTGTTATTTTAAGCAACACGAAAATAAACATTCCAAATATATACATCCTCTGTGTAAAAAAAAAAAAAAAAAACAAAAAACCTTTAACATAAAAAGTGCAAGACTTGATTAGTATTAGAAAACCTGAAAGAAGTTCTATCTTACGAACACAAGCATAGGGGCACCTGGGTGGCTCAGTTGGTTAAGCATACCACCAGCTCAGGGCATGATCTAGCGGTCTGTGAGTTCAAGTCCCAAGTCAGGCTCTGTGCTGACAGCTCAGAGCCTGGAGCCTGCTTCAGATTGTGTCTCCCGCTCTCTCTGCCCCTCCCCCCAACTCACTGTCTCTCAAAAATGAATAAATGTTAAAGAAAATTTTTTTAAAGAACACAAGCATAAACCAATGTAATTTTTAAGACTGTAAGAAATTATGAGTTCTCTGAACCTCACTTTATATGGTTTCCACTCTCAGAATACCTCCAGATTGTCAACCAATTTTGGCAATAAGGAGGCCAGAGAATAGGCATTAAAGTGATAAAAACCTGACACATCCACCCTTTGGAACATTATGCAATAGTTACAAAGAATGAGGAAGATGCTTAACTACTGACAAAGATCTCCAAATTCTGCAAATTGCAAAATCAATAATTCAATTTATGTCAAAGCATAGAAACAAAACATTTTAATATGTATATAGAAAGAGGTAAAAAGTTAACAGTAAACCATTGACAGTAGTTAACTCTAGAAAGAGTAAGGTTTATAAGAGCTATTCAAGATGGATTTACTTATTTGAATTTTGAGAATTTACATACGTATTGTGATTTTTAAAGAAATTTTATCTTTCTGTGCTTCAGAATTTATTTCCAATGTTTGAGAGAGAGAGAGAGAGAGAGAGAGAGAGAGCGCGTGCGCGCACGCACAAGCAGGGGAGAGGAGAGGGAGAGAGAATCCCAAGCAGGCTGTGCTGTCAGCACAAAGCCCAACGTGGGGCTCGATCCCATGAACTTTGAGATCATGACCTGAGCTGAAATTAAGAGTCAGACATTTAACTGACTGAACCACCCAGGCGCCCCTGCGTTATGTGATTTTTTTTATGTTTCTTTTGAGAGAGCCATAGAGAGTGCAAGCAGGGAAGGGGCAGAAAAAGAAGGGGACAGAGGATCTCAAGTGGGCTTTGTGCTGACAGCAGAGAGCCCAATGCAGGGCTTGAACTCACAAACTGTGAGATCACGACATAAGCTATAGTTAGGTGCTTAACCAACTGAGCCACCCAGGGTCCCCTGCATTATGTGATTTTAAAAAAGCAATTAGGGCACACACATGAAGAAATAAAAGGTGTATGTAGCATTTCAAAAATCAGTGTAGAATTAGGACATGATTCTCTGAAATTGCCCCTTCTGGTGACAGAATCTTGACCACAGGTAAATTTCCACCTGCAGTTTATCCCTTAAGACATCCCAGCAAGCTTTCATAATTTTACAATACTGTTAGGACTTATGCAGAGAGAAATCTGGTATGTTTCAAAGTATTTGGTCATAAATAAGAATCCTCAATGTATTAACAGAATGTAACTTAGCCTTATTAAAGGAGTCAGAAAGAGCAACCCCCCACTGGCTGAATTGAGGTAAAATGCATGAAACAAGAACTGGAGTCTATGGGAAGAAAAAGCCCCTCTTGACAGACCCTGTACCAGCAAACAGGAGGGTATAACTGATTCAAGCAAAAATAATTATATGCTAGGGGCACCTGGGTGGTTCAGTTCTCAGCTGGTTAAGCGTTCCACTCTTGATATTGGCTCAGGTTATGATCTCATGGTTTGTGAGGTGGAGCCTGTTTGGGATTCTCTTTCCCTCCCTCTCTCTCTGCCCCTCCACCGCTCATGCTCTCTCTCAAAAATAAACTGTAAAGGGGCGCCTGGGTGGCTCAGTCGGTTAAGCATCCGACTTCGGCTCAGGTCACGATCTCGCGGTATGTGAGTTCGAGCCCCGAGTCGGGCTCTGTGCTGACAGCTCAGAGCCTGGAGCCTGTTTCAGATTCTGTGTCTCCCTCTCTCTCTGACCCTCCCCCATTCATGCTCTGTCTCTGTCTCAAAAATAAATAAACGTTAAAAAAAAATAATAATTAAAAAAATAATAAACTGTAAAAAAATATTAATTATATGCTAAAATCATTGGGTTTGTTGAAAGTTCAGATAGTTTCAATATATCCTCCCACAGAATATTATACAGGGAAAAAATAACTTTACAATGGAGAAATCTGGTGGACAACACCTTAACTAAGAGTGAACACCAATAATGGGTTAAACTGACATGATGTGTGCGTTCTGGTACAATGCACCAGTATTTAGTATTCCTTCCAAAATGCATAACCTGAATTGAGGCATGAGGAAACAACTAGAATAATCTACATTAACATTTTTTAAACAGCTGGCATGAACTTTTCAAACTCTTACTGTTGTGAAGAACAGGCTAGAGGACTGTTCCAAATTAAGAGGAAACTGAAGAAATGAGACAACAAATGCAATGGGTGATAGAACAGGGGGATTGTTAAAGGTTAGTAGTTAAGACATTTGGCACAATTTGAATATAGATTGTAATATAAATACTATACCAATCTTAAAAGTTTTGAATTTGATAACTATATAATGTGGTTGTGCAAGAGAATGCCCTATCCCTAGGAGACACAAACTGAATTTTCAGAGATAAAGGGGGTATGCCACTTAATTTCTGGTGGTTCAGCAAATCATACATACATAATATACAGAAAGCAAATGTGAGTGAATCTACATGAAAGGTACACAAAATTTCAAGGTAACATTTTTTGCAACTTCTCTGTAAGTTTGAACCTTTCTTAAAATCAAGTTTCTTAATAAAAACTCTTTCTCAAGATTTGCTATTTCCTGCTACTTGGATTGACTCTCTTTGCATCCAGAAAAACACCTTTGCCTATAAATGAAGAGATTTCTGCATTATCAGAATTTTAAAATTACAGTAAAACTACCATCGTATATCAATTAGCTGAAATCAAGGAAAAACACTCACCACACACAATTATCGGCCTGGGCAACCATTTACCCTACTAAGGACCAGGACCTATTTTAGCCGCTTAAATAAAGCAATGAATATAAAAGCATTTGGAAAAAAAATAAAAGCATTCTGACTCTTAAGATATTACAATATAGTTTAATACAAAAGCCCACGTACTACTTTAACATTAAAAGCTCAGTTTTGCAAGATAAGCAGGTGAACTGTACAACTTAATCATGCCCAAATAGAGGAAGGACTTTATATATTTAAGGATACTTACTTGGCTTTTCATGTAGCTAAAAGAGGCCCTAATAAAAGCACCAGCGTAAACGCTTCATAAGCATTTAACACTCAAAGCCACTCTTTGGATAGTAATTCCATATATCCCCTTTTATAGATGAAGAAATTAGGTCAGTAAAGTTAAAATGGTTTGCCCATTTATAGTGCTTAGGAAGAGAGGCCCATTGTGAACCCAGCTCTATCTCAAAGGCTGACAGAGTACTTGATACAGTGAGCATCAAAATCCTTTGAAAAGGCAATTTCTTAACACTGAAACTTTCCCTTATTACCAAACACTAGCACATTGTTCTTAGCACCTTCACCAATCTGCCTTTATGGAGCTGAGGAGAGTGCTGTGAAGTACCCTGGCTGGAAGCTCATACTTCTACACTGTAACTACCTACAAATGAGTCAAGCCCTGAGAACTTGGGGAGAAAAAAAGATGGCCAACTGGTTAAGTGTAAATGTAGCACATATGTAGACATCCTAACAAGTGTAAGCCTCTGGAAAAGAGGTAGAAAGGGACTGGAGAAAGACACTTGTAACCACTCTTTCACTCATTAAAGATAACAAACCAAGTCAGACATCAATAGCATTTATATTCAAGATAAATTCCCCACATATCCTTGGTCGGGCAAACTTTCAGGCTCCTTGTTCTTGATTCTACCATGCCAATAAAATATATCTTGCAAATTCATTTTGCTTTTTTGCTGATAGGAGTCTTGCAAAAGAAGTCAGAAGGTGAATCTCTCATCAGTATGAAACATCCCATTCTTTAGGACTCAATACACTCCGGGTCACTTGCTGTATCAGGACAGAATGCAATCCAGTTGTTTTGATGTTCTGCACAGTTTTCTCCATCACCCTCTCCCCCTTTTTTTCCACCTCAACAAAAACACATTAAAAACACATGTTTTTCCATTAACAAAAAAAGCAGACTCTTATTAAGAACATGGCTTATCACTTTCCCTTGAGTTTCATTTTCTTCTCAGAACTCTGCTAAACACAGTAAAATTCTTAAAATGGTACCCTGGCTGTCAACACTCAGTGTAATTCAACTTATTTTCCCTTCAATGCATCTTTTTAATTATGAGTCAAAACGTACTAACACCAGGCCTGCTACTACTGAGAAAGGATATTTATGTTAAAACTGTTAAGGGTTGGTAAGTAATTATTATGTAAAACCTACTATGAATTGTCTTTAGGTTGTTTCTTCCTGATGACCATCTCTGAGAAAGCACCATTTAGAAAAGATATGCTTTGGACTACTACCCACTGGATTGTTACCCCAAACAGACTGCCATGACCTTTCTACCTACCACGGGCTATCAGACCTATAGTTTTGGAATTAATATACTTGCAATTACAGCAAAACAAATTTGGTTCTTCAATACTTGATGTACCAATAATGAACAAAGGCATAAAATGCTTTTTAAAACTTTATTTCAACATAACTATGCTTACAGAAATACACTCATATTGGTTAATAGAATGCAATTTAAGTTTAACTTATCCTACACAATTTGGACCAAAAACTTGGTACATGGTTTAAGCATTAAAAAAAAAAAAAAAGATTTGCAATCTGGTTTATTTTTCATCTATCATAAATGTATATAAAAGATCCTCCCATCAAATGCTGCTAAAGCAGGCAGCAAGAACCTTGAGAAATTAACCTTTGGTTTGTCTCGGAAAAATAACACGTATTGCACTGTAAAAGTTTATAAAATTGGTGCAACAAAACATTGTTGTAATGTTTCAATGCCAGTTTAAAACGATCAATTAACTAGTGGATGTTGAAAAGGGTGGGGAGAGCCTATGCACACACGTGAAAATGTAAAAGCTATCTGATTTAGTTAATATTGCATGTAGATTGTAAGTCTACACAAACCAAGATTCAGATAATTTCTTCAATCTGAATTAACACTATCAGCTCAGTTCATCTGCTGAGGTCAACAAGGAAACTGCACACTAGCTGTTTTTCTGATTTATGCAAAAAAGAAAATTAAGTTTCTTCCCCAGCTTTTCAGTCCAGAACTGATATTATACTACAGGCAAGGTATTCCTTCCATTGTCAACATTCATGGGGTGACATGTGATGAGGTCTACTTAGGTTTAAATTTACCTGCATTAGCACTTATATGCAAAATAGTCCCCAAAGTTAAAGACCACATGACCTTAGAAGTGACTCTAAAAAATAAAATGGCCCTTCTTGGAAGACTAGAGCAAAACATCCAACCATAGTTATAAGAAACCTTATCAGAAATGTAGCCCCTTATGAATTACACCTCAATTTAAAAAAGTAGCCCCAAAGAAGCAGCTCTGAAAAGAGGAAAAAATATAACTTAAGATATCTTGAAGACCAATGTGAATATAGGTTCAAAAGATAGATAAAAGAGATACATTTTCATAAGACTACCTAGGATTAGGCTTATAATGTATTCTAGCATTTCAAGTTTATCTCTAGTTACTAAACATCAATTTACAAATAACATGTTCACTTTTTATTCCTTTAACAAAAGGGAAAATTCTAGTTTCAATTCTATCCAGTGGAGGGGAAACTGAGAAAACAAAGATTCAAACAGTTCCATGCAAATATCACATTTTTCAAATGGAAGAACTCCCAACTAGACCAGAAGTTCATATTACTAATATATTTTTCATTGAAACAATTTTTAACAAGTACAAATACATGGCATTAAAGTTCAGAACCTAATATAGGCCTGACAATCAAGTCCTTGTTTTCTGGAAGAAAGGCCTCAAGTCCCACTCAATTTCCAGTAACAATGTTTTCACAGATCAATTTAATAATAAGGGGTTTTAATTTCCTTCATATTTTTGTTTTTACCATTCTAGTCTTAAAACTAGGTAAGAAAATTAGTCCAATTCCCTAGAAGTCTAATTGTTTTCTTTTGTAGCATGAAAGAATCCACAAAACTTTCCCCAAACTGATTCCCAATCTCCAATCTGTACTTAACATGAGTCTTTTCATATATAATGTAAAAGGTAACTTACATAAAATGTACCCATGAACATTAAAACTAGTTGTTAGAAAGATTTAACTAGCTTTATAATTTAAGTTTTAAAACATAAATATTTGCAGCTTGATCTTCTGTTGACAATGATTGTCGGAGCCATGAATTCACCTAGAATTCAACATCATTTACAAATTCCCATTCATGCACACAAAACACACACCATTAACACACAACTTACTCCTCATGTCTTGAGAGAATCTTCTCTTCTTTAAATCTTTGGCCTCCCAGTCAATTCCGAGTTCAAATGTCTTTTAACTCAAACTTCACTCTCAGATTTTTAACAAGTTTTCCACCCACACTTCATCAATGCTTTTCCTAATCTTTCATGTTGCATTGCCAAACTCTGAAACCTGCCTCAAAGAGATCATCAGATAAAAGAAAATAAATGACATAGAAAGTGGTTATTTCAGAACAGAACATGGGAGGATCAGCACTGTTCAAGATTCCCTATTGGGATCACACTTTTACTGTAATGAATAATTGCTATCAGCAAGAAAAATCCAATGTTGGATTCTTTCATATTCTTTGGCAACTGGCCAAAGAACCTACCAAAAAAGTTTGGGAGTACACTCTTTCTTCATACAAAGTGCCCCCATGGGAACACCAGGATAGCTGCAATTCATCTGAGGCCTCACCTGTAGAAAGAGGCTGTCAGAGACAGCCAGGACACCCACTAGTTTGTGGAGATCCCTGAGAAAGTGTGATTTTTAAAATCTGGACTGTACTTAAGTTTCACCTGCCTTTTGCACTGTATTCATAGGAAGTAAGTAGCAGCTGGTCTCCCAGCACTCATACTACTTCTCTCCACCTAGGTTTCCTGTGTAATTGCTATGGCTTTGGACTCTCACAACTGATATTCTATATAACTTGAAAGAGTAATTATGTCTCCTAATTCCAGGTTTGCAGTTTCCAAATATCACTTTCAGTTCTTTATTCAGCCAAGTAGCCATATGGACACCAACCATCTATGTAAAAAGGCTTTCCTCAAAGATATGACTTAACACTGAACATTTAGGAAGTAGCTATACTAAAACAAGCCAAAAATTTTCACTTATGGTTGGTTTCTGAGATAAAAATCTGTTCAATATAGAGCCTAGTGGTTTGTTTCTTGTACAGGTCAAAATGAGAGCTGTGAATTCACTACATCCATTTAAAATAAATAACTTATGTGAAATACAGATTCTGGCATAGATATAAGATGTGAAATTCAAAATCAATGGATTGAACCTGCATGTTTCATTTGCTCACAAATTTGCACACATATTCTGCAAAAAAGACAATTGCAGCAAAGGAAAAGGAAAACTGCCCTTTTGCAAACAAGACTAAAAGCATCCCTCCAAAGAGGACAAAATAAACATGCATATATATGTATAAAGTGTTACTGTTCAACACAAATGCTATTTCTAGAAAAAAATTGAACTGCATAGGTTAAAAAAAAACAACAATGTGCAACATCTTAAGCCATTAAAGCACCAAAAAAAAAACCAAAAACAAAAAAAACAAAAAAAACCCCAAAAAACCACACACACCAAAATCATTGTTTTTATGACAATTAACACACACAAATAAGAAATATTGATCAAAATTCAGGAAGTAAATACCTGGACTGATACAATGTCCACTGTTGGGAGAATTTTTCTTCAATTTAAATGTCTCTTCTCATCTCTAAAAAAATTTTAAAGTGCTAACTTTATATAAAGCAGGCAAATTTTTCAAGTAATTTGCTATTTACGTATGCCAATTTTTATAGCGCTAAACCAGGAACTAAGAAAACACTAAAGTGAAACAAGACGACAGACATGGCGAGAAAAGTGACAAATTACAGCCAGACAAAGCAACGGAATGCTACAATACCACCTTGGCCTTCTCATTTCAATTAAATGTATAAACTAACAGATTTAGGAGTCTGCTGGTTTAGTACACTAACTTCCTTGGATATGCTAAAATTTACCCATCAATAGGTGTACAGAATCCTAAGAAAAAGAGTGCCACTTAAAAATCAACATTGGACACTAATTAAAGCAATTTAAAAAATAAAACGTTGTCTATAACTATAAATGAATATTAAATGTAATAGATCTTATAAACTAAGAACTGAAGCCTTATCCTACGTTTAATTATTCCTGCCCTTTAGCTGCTTTTTCAAGGAAGTATACATTAACCAAATGGCGATTGAGGTGCTTGCTATAATCTTTTTCCTTTCGAAAAGAACGATCACAGAAGATACAAACAAAATCTCCCTCAGCCACTTTGCCTGCCAAGGCCTCCTTAGCATTTTTCCTGCTGGTTTCTTGTGGAACTGGCCGGGCCCCATTCAATCCAGAATCATCACTACCCTCTGACATGTTGTCACTTAGATCACTTCCATCATGACTATGGATGCCTTCGTCTTCATCCATTTCCTGAGACTCATTTACTGCCGTGGTGACAGGAGGTGATGTCGCAGTAGTTTTGGACACTGCTTCATGGTTTTCTATTGCTAGGGGAAGCAGCAGTGGTGACATTTGTTCTTCAACTGCTGAGTCTTTGCCAGGGGGATTCTCTGTTTTGTTCTCATCAGTGTCCATTTCCATTTCACAAAGCACTGCGCCAGCCTGACACTCACCATCTGAAGTTTCACCCTCTGGCATATTCAAGTTTTGTTCAGAGGATGAAATATTAGCAGATTCATTGATAATAGCAGCAACACCAGCTAGACTTTTATCTGCCTCTTTTACTTCTTTTTGAAGAGGGGCTTCTTTATTTCCTTCGTCTTCGGTGAATAATTTTTGGTCTTTTGACTCCTCTTCTGTTAAGTTTTCCTTTGGCAGTGGTGTTGATGGTGGCAAGAGATCTCTCGCACCCACACTTTCCTTTAGAAGCTGGCTATCTGTAACAGGCACTAAGCCAACTTCAATAAGGACTTGCTCCTTCTGTGCCATTTCACTCTGCGTGTGGGACTTTTCCTTTTTATTATCTTTTCGAGGAGACTTTTTGGGAATTGGTTCCATGTGAAGAGGAGGCTCTGTGGGAGGAGGCTCCATCTGAACTACCTCCATCTGAGCAGGCCCCACAGAAGGAGGGGACTCTGTTGGAGCAGGCTCTGTGGCAGGAGGCGGCTCCCTCTGACCCATATCCGTCTGAGCAGGCTCTGGGACAGGAGGTGGCTCCGTCTGCCCAGGCCCCCTTGGAGAAGGCTCCGTCTGAGCAGGCCCCCTGGGAGAAGGCTCTGTCTGTGCAGGCCCCCTGGGAGAAGGCTCCATCTGAGCAGGCCCCCGGTGAGCAGGCCCCCTGGGAGAAGGCTCCATCTGCACAGGCCCCCTGGGAGAAGACTCCGTCTGAGCAGGCCCCCTGGGAGAAGGCTCTGTCTGTGCAGGCCCCCTGGGAGAGGGCTCCGTCTGAGCAGGCCCTTTCTGAGCAACCTCCTTCTGAGCAGGCTTGCTGCTTTTTTTACTTGACTTATTTTTCAGAGTTTTCTTCTTTGTACTTTTCTTCATGCAGGTATTTTGCTTTTTATTCTCCTCTACTTTGTTGTCACCTTTTGGCACTTCCTGATTATTTTTGGATTTGCTTTCTGCCTTCTTTTTCTTTTTTGTCACAGGTTCCTCCTCGTTAACAGGATCTTGTAAGGGATGGGCTTCAGCTTCCATCTTCCTTTTGCCTTTCTTGGTTTTACAGGTTGCTTCTGAATTATTTCCTGCGTGCACATCCATTTCTTTAGTTTCCATTGCTGATTTGCGAGTTCTGGTAGTCACTTGGATTGAAGCATTACTACAAGACTTTTTCTCTTTTGAAACATTATCTTTTTTCTCCACTTTTACAGACTTCTCATTCTTCTTTCCAGCCACATCCCCCTTTATTTTTGTCTGTTCTATTTCTGTTTTTTCATTGGTAATGTTGTTATCAGGCAAGTCAGCCTCTCGCTTTTTGGTTTTCTTTAGTTTCACTTTTGAGACATCCATTGTTTTATTAGGACAAGTAGGATGCTTAGATTTGAAATGATACTGCAGATTACACTTCTTAGAAGCTGCATAGTCGCATACAGGACAATTGAACTGCCGTGGATTCACATGTAGCTCTACATGTTTTTTGAAGTTACTTCTATCTGCTGTTTTGTAGTCACAATGTGGACAGTTAAGAGGTTTAGGCCCATTATGAACCTGTCTTGCATGGCGGGTTACTTCATGTTGATTAGAGGCCACATAACTGCACTGATCACATTTAAATGGCTTCTCACCTAAAGGTAAACAAGAGATGTTAGAGAGGACAGAGATTAAGAAATGAATTCAAGTTTTTATTAAAATATAGGGAATTGGATATATGTTTAAAAAACACACACAAAAACTATTCATTGAAAAGACTGTATCATGCACTTTACATTTACCATATTTATTTGTAGATCTTTTCTCTACCCCTTGACATTAATTCTCACACCAAATGCAGGAACAATGATCTCATTTAAGCATCATCTTCTAAAAAGTTCATGAAGCTAGAGCTCTCAAACACTATAGGAGAACAGCAATTCATCAAGAAGTACACAACAATTATTGGCAAAGTTAGTTGGGTTCTGGATGTGAATTTTGGGACAAGGGCACTCAAAGAGAAAAGATAATTTTAAATGTTTTATGTTCAGTTAAAACAAATGTATAATGGAGCAGAATGTAAAATTCCCATCCATTTTGAAGATAAATCTTGAGACTTCAAAAGAAAGATCTTACACTCCAGGCTATATTCCCAGATCTTCCATGTAGAAGTTGTAAAACAAAAGTTTTGGCCTCAGGGAGCAAAAGGCCTTTTCTTTAAATTTAACTCTTTTGTCCATCCCTGCAAAAGTAAAGTTTCACTCAGCAAGTTCTTCCAGCCAGAAGTGTTATTTTAAAGCAAAAATATAGTAAAGCCAGAAACCCTTTCTTAATTTTTCCCTACCTTCTTCTAACAAACGAACAAAGAAACTACATAAATGAGAAAGGGCATACAAATAGATATGGTATGTAAAATAATTGAAGAAAGTCATGATCACAGATCACAGGTACATACAAAACCAAAACCACCCCCACCCCCAAATTAAAGGTGTAAGATTAACACATTCTACCTGAATACATACCCATCTAGATCACACTCTAGTAAATATTACCAAATGGTATCCATACCCCACTGGTCCAATGGAATGCATAGTAGAAAAATGGAAATTGACATTTATGAAAATTCATCTCTCAAACATTATCAAATTCATAGCAAATCTAATTTTTTCATAAAGCAAATTTCTCAGACATTAAGTAAAACCATGGTAAGCTTTACATGATTAAAAAAATGTCTGATGATAAAAATAATCACAAAAACAAAAACTTATCCAGGTATATCAGATTGGCTATATAGCTAATTGGACAACTCATTTTCCACATTAGTCCACTAAGAGATTCATAAATAGAGGTTTCTACAACATGCTGCATTACTTGGCCCTTTCTTGTCCTCTCCATAAATGACCTCAGTGGAGATAAACATTTGCTTAACATATATAGACACAGAATGGGGAAAGATAGGTGACATAATGGTTAAGGATTTTTTCTAGAGGGGCACCTGGGTCATTCAGTTGGTTAAGAGTCCACTTTTGACTTCTCAGGTCATGATCTCACAGTTCATGGGATGATGCCCCACACTGGGCACCGCGTTGACAGTGTGGAGCCTGCTTGGGATTCTCTTTCTTCCTCTCTCTGCCCCTTCCCCATTCATACTCTCTCAAAATAAATATATAAACTATTAAAAAAAAAAGAACTTTTTCTAGAATGAGACTATCTGGGAGATCAAATAAATATGGGCTCTTTTCCAACTCACTGAGATATTAAGCAACGTACTGAAAACTGTAAGGTTCAATGTCCTTATCTGTAAAATACTTTAAGTGCTGTGAGCTATAAAATAATTTAATCTATATAAAGCACTTAGTCTGGAGCAAAGAGTCAAGCAGTCCAAATACATTACCTATAAATCATCACTTTCAGAACCGGTAATTTAGTATGGGTAAACAAAAGGCAAGATTCATGTGTTTATCCTGCCTTTCCATTTTTTTAAGTTTATTTATTTATTTTGAGAGAGAAAGAGAGGGAGAGAGAGTGAGAGAGTAAGAAAAAGAAAGAGAGACAGAGAGACAGAGAGACAGAGAGAGAGAGAGAGAGAGAGAGAGAGAGAGAATATCCCAAGCAGGCCCTGCGCTGAGTGCAGAGCCCAACTCGAGGTTCAATCTCACGACCAGGAGATTGACCTGAGCCAAAATCAACAGTCAGACGCTTAACTGAGTCACCCAGACACCTCTATCCTCTTTTCCATTTAAACCCTACCTCTAATAGCTGATGAATGAAGTTTATCTTTTTATGAAAACATTTGTGCTAATAGAAATATCACCATTGTATAACTCCTAACTAATAAGGGTATTTACATAGCAAGCATCAAAGTGCTAGCCTCTACATATGAAATGGTCAGAGAAAGGGAGTTCATAAAAATCTGTTTAAATTTTGATGGCAAAGTTTACTTGCTCCATTCCTTCCCCTCAGTTTTATTTTCTTGACATTAAATCTTGCTTGTATTAGAAGATTTAATCAAAACTTTATAGTTTATTAGTACCTAGGTAAATATAATTTTTTGCCTTGTATCAATGATTTTAACTTAATTCCTTTCCAATTCTAATAATATTTATCTGTTTTTCATCTTTATACATGTATCAGATGCCTATTTTATTCTTCCCAAATTAACTTAAAGGTATACAGCAAATTCAAAAGGAGAAAGTTTTTTTATATGCTTTACATGTTTTTATCAAGAATCTGGAAAGAATAGCAAGGGACCTTTATAACCTTTATTTATTTTTGACAGAGACAGAGTAAGAGCGGGGAAGGAACAGAGAAAGAGGGAGACACAGAATCTGAAGCAGGCTCCAGGCTCTGAGCTGTCAGCACAGAGCCCAATGTGGGGCTTGAACCCACAAACCACTAGTTCATGACCTGAGCCAAAGTCAGATGCTTAACCGACTGAGTCACCCAGGCGCCCCACAAGGGACCTTTTTTAGAGTAGTGAGGCACACAATTGATTACTACCCAGCAATAAAAACAAAGTTCTGATAAAGCAGCATGGGATGAATGTCAAAAACATTTTATAGAAAAATATTACAGTAATCTTTTTGATAGAAGTCAGAGTATCAGTTGGGGGTAGATAGACTATGAGGGAGTACTGACTGGAAAGGGTAAGGGGAAAACTTTTCTGAGGGTGTAGAAATGTTTCAGTTCTTCCTCCAGGTGGCAGTCAAACAGGAGAAACCATGTGAAGTCACTGACCTGTACACTTCAGATACATGTATGCATTTTCACATGTGTAAATTGAACCTCAATATAATACTGTTTAAAAATGTATTCTATACACCTGAAATTAACGTAACATTATATATCAACTATACTTCAATAAAAAATGTTTACTGACAACAAAACCCCAAACTGCATAGTAAGTTGAATTTGACATGACATGTTAAAATGAGAAAAAAAACAAATATCGTATGATTTCACTCATATGTGGAATTTAAGAAATACAACAGAAGAATACAGGGGAAGGGAAGGAAAAATAAGATAAAAAGCAGAGAGGGAGGCAAACCCTAAGACTCTTAAATACAGAGAACAAACTGAGGATTGCTGGTGGGGAGGTGGGTGGGGGATGGGCTAGATAGGTGATGGGCATCAAGGAGGGCACTTGGGATAAGCACTGGGTGTTGTATGTAAGTGATAAATCACTGAGTTCTACTTCTGAAACCAATACTACACTGTATGTTAACTAACTTGAATTTAAATAAATATTCTTTTTTTAATGAGGGGAAAAATAAAATAGCAAACAGGGAAAAAGCTTATTCTAGAATTCATGAAGACTGTCAAACCACAATACCTTTCAAATAAGTCCAGCTATTAAAATAGTGCCTCCATAATAATTATCAAATACTTGGTGAAAGGAAAATAAATTTATTGAATAAAATATTTTTCCACCTTAAAAAGAGTAATACGTGGAAGTGGAACTTGGTAAGTTGTTAATCTCCTTTAACAAACATCTATTACACTCATTATGGAAAAATATTCAAGATGAACTCCTATGCTAGCAAGACGGGGTACTAGCCAAATATTTAACAGCATATACAAAACTAGATGTATTTCATCCAGAATTAAGTATCTCATCCAGGATGAAATGGTACCATTTCTGAGAATAAGAAAGGGAGAACATATAATGTCAGTGTAATTAAGACTAGCCAAGTGAAGGATACTTTAATACCATTAGGGAGAAACACCAATAAAATGGAGAATAACACCAGATAAGGTTAGATTAATTTAGTATAACAATTTTTCACCTAATCAACATTTTGATCCTTTCTTACTTTGCCCTAAAAAGACAAACCCTATGGATGAAGCTAAAATGTACCAACTCCATAGAGTCTAATCTCTTCCAAAAATAAGAGACTGAGCACAGTTTTCTTCCCTAAAATACACTCACATGAACAAGGAACAAACATGCCCATGGGGACCTTAAAGTTCAGACTCCGGGCCACAGATGAGGCACCCAAGATATTCACTCCATGCAATCCATTAAAAAGAAAAAACTACCAACCCAATTTGATCTAACATTGCCATACTTTACTTACAAGCGCTACTGGCAACTTCTATTAAAAGCATTAAAATATAGGATCTGCTGGAAATAACTGCACACTCATACACAAAACAAACTATTTCCTATTTGAGTCTCAAACCATTGGCATCCAATAAAAGACAATATCTGCTCTCTCTATACACTGTGGTTTCAATTTCATTATGCTATAGCTTCTTGAGCCATTTTCTGAGCCATAATGTTCTAACACTGCTGATAACTGAAAACGGGAGGGTAGGCAGTTTAAGGCGAAATCTTAGCTCTTCTTCTGATTTAAAGGAATGACAACCTTAGATAAAGCATTTATCTTACACCTGTGTCCTAATCCATAAACTGGGATTAAGTATTTTAGAAGTACTAAGATTAATTTTTCAGTGCCTGGCATGCATATAATAAATAATAGCTACTACTGGGATGCCTGGCTACCTCAGCCAGCAGAGCATGCGGCTCTCGAACTCAGGGTTGTGAGTTTGAGCCCCACATTGGATGTAGAGATTACTTAGAAAAATAAAATCTTAAAAAATAATAATAATAGTAATGGGACACCTGGGTGGCTTTATCAGGTAAGCACATGACTTGATTTCAGCTCAGGTCGTGATCTCACAAGTTCATGGGATCTAGCCCTCATGGGGCTATGTGCCAACAACAAGGCATTCTCTCTCCCTCTCTCTCTTAAACATTAAAAAAAATAGTAGCTACGACTCATTAAGAGACTTTTAAAATACTTGCTGTACTATAACAGCGACTAAGGAGTATCATCTTTTTTAACATAGTGAAGAGATTCAAAAGACAACAGCTAGCAAACACAAAAATTATTCACACAAAAGTTACTGACTAGTGTAAAACACCAGACACTGAGACAGTGACACAAGTATTATTGACTCAATGAAAAAGATACAAGTTTGTCATCATTCTAATCCAGTGACCCAGCAACACTAATAATGGGTCAACCAGATAGGACTTCAAATGAGACACATTAAGTAGAATTCAAGCATTCAGATTTAATTTCCACTGTACAATTAATACAAGGCACAGGGTCAAAGGAAAAACTATATGACACCATGAGAAAGCAAATAAGACAAATCCAGAAAGGGGGACATTCTACAGGAAAAATGGCCATATTCCCTCAAAGCGTTAGTTTAGTTTCCCCAATGGTAAAACAGGGACAGTAACAGAACTTATACATGATAGTACAGTAATAAAGACTAAAATGAGGGGTGCTAGGTGGCTCAGTGTCTGACTCGATTTCTCTCTCACCATTTATGAGATCAAGCCTTGCATTGATCTTGGGATTCTCTCTCCCTCTCTCTGCCCCTCCCCTACTTGCTCTCTCTCTCAAAAGTTTTTTTAAAAAAGACTAAAATGAGTTAACTCATACAAAATTCTTAAATGTTTTAAAGGCTAGGTCACATCTATCAAAAGAACATGATGCCTACCCTCAACGAAGCCTGAGAGAGCATCCAAACTACCCTTAGAAAATGAAACCAGGGCGTACCCCAAAGCAATAAAATCAGGTTTCTGGTTAAGTGACTCAACTAATAGCTTAGGAGATTTAAAAGGAACATTCAAAGTATATTAACATGACAAACCTGTAGGATGAAGAAAAGCTAGCACACATATTATGTGACCCCTTCGCAGCTGCTCAAGACAGAATCTGTAATCAAGTGTTACTCACTGACTTAAAATAGTGATATCCAAGAGAAATAAAATACAAGCAATATATGTAATTTTAAATTTTATAGTAGTCACATTACAAAAGTAAAAAACGGATAAAATTAACCCAATATAACCAATGTCATGTCAACATGTAATCAGTATTTTAAATTTTTTTAAGTTTTATTTATTTAAGTATCTCTAAACCCAACATGGGGCTCAAACTCAAGACTCCAAGATCAAGAGTCACATGCTCTTCTAACTGAGCCAGCCAGGCACCCCAAAATAGATATTTTACATGCTTTTATTCAGTTTGAATTCATCTATGTATTGTATACATTTCAATTCAAACTAGCTACATTTCACAAGCTCAACAACCACATAAGGCTGGTGGCTATCCAGACAGCACAAATTTAAGGCAATTAATTATTAAAGGGAGATGGGCCTATGTATACTTTTGTTAACAGGAAGATTTTAGCATAGTTTCCCCACAGGGGTATATATTCTAAATTTGGAAGTAGGGTATTCTGATCAGATGTGGTAGTTCACCAAGGATCAACTGTAGCCAAAATGAATTAACCATTCAAGACCACCTAAGCTAACATTTACTTTTTAATTTTGCCATCTACCTATCTTGATAATGGAGACCAATTCTGGTTGGTGATCATGATTATTTCAGTCACCAGAGTGGACAAATCTACTGCATTTATAGTCCTGCATTTTATCTATTACAGATTAATAAACTGAGATCCTGGATTATCTATTTTAGTCCTGCATTTTATCTATTATAAATTAATTAATTGAGATCCTGGATTATCCATTATTCTTTAAAGTTTGGCATTTGTAAATCAGCCCACAGAAGTCCTATCAGCTCTCAAAAGAGGACAAACCCACAGTTCAGGGACTGAAGTTAAGAAGGAATCCTTGTAACCTGAAAACCACACACTATGAAATTTGGTGTTATATTGTGTTGGGGTGGGAGAGAGGGTTAGAAGGTAGGGGTTGTATAATAGCCTTAGTCTATGCTAGTAGTTCAAGTTTTATTAGTCATATTAAGTTGAAGATCTGGTGAATATTAAGAACCCTCTGCCCAGAAAAGGTGCATGCGTGCATTTACATTCAGTTTCAAGAGTTCCACCTATGGATTCCTTGTTAAGAATCTACATTTAAATACAGCTCCACATGAATACAACACCAATTTTTCACTCTAATTTCTAATTATTAAAAAGAAATCATAAACTGCTTTTAAAAATAAATCAATCATAAACAATGACCCAGTTCCAGGTCTAGAACTTCCTTATCATGACAAATTGTTTACTAAAAATCATAGAAGAGTTCCCATTTCTCACCAACCTGAATGAGTACGCATATGTCTAGTTAGATGAGTCTTCTGAGAACTTGAGTAAGGACAAAGTTCACATTTATATGGGCGTTCTCCTGCAAGAATATAATAATTAGGGTTAAATACGGTAAATAAGGCAAATACAATTCTAACAATATAGACAATATACATACAGTACTGAGCTTTTTTTTTTTTAAGTTTATTTATTGAGGGGGGTGGGGATGAATCCTAAGCAGGCTCTGCACTGGGCTCCATAACCCCATGTCCATGCTTCGATCATGATACTTAATACCTTGTATTTATAAGTCTCTTTATTGTCTTTCTTAAACCAGCTCCGTGAAAAAAGATAATGAAAGTAACCTTTGTTGAGCACTTACTATGTACCAGGCATATTCTAAACACTTTTTCTCTCTGCAACAACCTTATGATGTAGGTACTTCCCGTTACACACATGAAGAAACTGAAGGGTGCCTGGGTGGCTCAGTCAGTAAGTGTCCGACTTCAGACATCTCACAGTTCCTGAGTTTGAGCCCCACATCAGTCTCTCTGCTGTCAGCATAGAGCCCACTTCAGATCCTCTGATCCCTTCTCTGCCCCTCCCCTGTTCACACTCTCTCTCAAAATAAATAAACTAAAAAAAAACCTTTAAAAAAATGTTGAGCATATTCCTGTAAAGATACATAAATGACAAGTAAGTATATGAAAAGATGCACACTATCTTTACCAATGACAGAAATGCAAATCAAAACCACAATGAGATGGAAGATTTCATACCCACAAGGATGGCTATAATCAAAATGACAGATGTTATCAAGTATTGGTTAGGATATGGAAAAATTGGAATACTCATACACTGCTGGTGAGATTGTAAAATAGTGCAGCCGCTTTGGAAAAGTTTGGCAGCTCCTCAAAACCATATGGCCTAGCAACTCCACTACCAGGTATACACAGATGACCCTTGAACAACATGGGCTTGAATTGTGCAGGTCCACTTATACGTGCTTTTTTTTCCCCAATAAATACAGTACAGTAGTGTAAATTTATTTTCTCCTCCTCATGGATTTTCTTAACATGTTTTCTCTAGCTTACTTTATTATAATACAGTATGTAACACAAACACAAAATATGTGTTAATCGACTGTTTATGTTATTGGCAAGGAGTCTGGTCAACAGCAGGCTACTAGTGGTTAAGTTTTGGGGGAGTCAAAAGGTATATGCAGATTTTTGACTACATCGGGGTTGGTGCCCCTAATCCCTGCATTGTTCAAGGGTTAACTGTACATACCCAAGAGAAATAAAAACTTATGTCCACAAAAACTTGCAAATGAATGCTCATAGAATTATTCACAAAAGCAAAAAAACAGAAACAATCCAAATATTTTTTTTTTAATTTTTTTTAATGTTTATTTTTGAGACAGAGAGACACTGCATGGGCGGGGGAGGGGCAGAGAGAGAGGGAGACACAGAATCCGAAACAGGCTCCAGGCTTTGAGCTGTCAGCACAGAGCCCGATGTGATACCACAAGCCGTGATATCATGACCTGAGCCTAAGTTGTACACTTAACCGACTGAGTCACCCAGGTGCCCCAACAATCCAAATATTCTAACTGATGAATGGATAAACTAAATGTTGTATATCCCTCCAAGAGAATATTATTTGGCAATAAAAGGAAAACAAGTACTGTGTATACAACATGGATGGACCTTGAAAACATTATGCTAAGTGAAAGAAGGTAGTCACAAAGGACCATATACTAACTGTATGATTCTATTTATGTGAACCATCCAGAATGGGCCAATCCATAGTTAGCTGTATGGTAATGTAAAATGTATCTCCATCAAGCTATTACCAAAAAAAGTTAATGGAAGAAAAATTAAATACCATTATAGATTAACATAAAGGATCAATTAAGAATAATTTATTTTAAATTCCTTATAACAGAATAGATTGCTTCTATCTGTTCAATTCTACAAAATACACATAACTACTCTAGAAAACTTAGTGATTTTTCAGTCACAAATAAAGGTTAAAATGTCATCTTTTAAAGTAAAATTTGTGAACTGGTTAAATATCAAACACACAAAATTAAAAATCTTCTGATTGAAGACCCAAATAAAAATAATCCTCAGCCCACCATCATGATAATTAACCATAAAAAGAGAATCAAACTTTGATTCTTAGTTGTATCTAACCTTGGGCACATTACTTCACAGTTACCTCTCAGTAAACATGGACTATTATAACTTATCTTGTATTCCTCAATAGACGGTTCTGAAGATTAGCATAAGTACCTAATACTGGGCACTCAATAAAGAACAGAAGAAACCTATTAAGTGAATCTGAAAACTAGACTACTTAAGTGAGAAGTGATTCTATTGTTTTTTAACTCTTCAGCACTAAATGAATTTATTTTTCCATAAATACATACAATCTTCAGAACCATGCATTTAACACCAGATACTCACACTTTATATAATCAAAATATTATCCTCCAATGTATACACTACCAAACTGTTTTAAAATGCTTTTAAAAAAATCATAAATAAGGTGACATTAAGGAGAAAAGAATCTTTTCAAAAAGCATTGAGACCACACAAATTTAACGCTAAAATGTGAAATGAGAGATACATACAACCAATGTTAGCCTTCTGTGGAAATAATCAACATTAAATTAATGTGGAAAAAAAGGTGTGGGTGGTACACTTCAGTACACAAAATATACCCTTAAAAAAAGGAGCAGCTGGGCCACTCGGTTCGTTAAGCCTCCGATTCTTGATTTCAGCTCAGGTCATGACCTCTGCCAGCACAGAGCCTACTTGGGATTCTCTCTCTCTGCCACTGCCACACACACATGCACGCGCTCTCTCTCAAAATAAATAAACATTAAAAAAAAAATTAGTCACCTAGACTGCAATTAGATTAAAATAAAACACTACACAAAAAAAATTAAGAAATGGCAAAGAATTGTTTAAAAAAAAACACTTTACATGGGGCACCTGGGTGGTTCAGTAGGGTTAAGCGTCCAACTTGGGCTCAGGTCATGATCTCATGGTTTGTGAGTTCAAGCCCGGCATAGGGCTCTGTGCTGACAGCTCAGAGCCTGGAGCCTGCTTCAGATTCTGTATCTCCTCCAGTCTCTTCCCCTCCCCTGCTCACGCTCTGTCTCTTTCTGTCTCTCAACAATAAATAAATGTTAAAAAAAAATTTTTTTTAAAACACTTTACAAAAAAATTGGAAATACACACAAAATACTGAATACTGAAACACTTTTCCAGTTTTCACCATTTTTTTTTTTTTGGTTCTAAAAATATTCTTAAATTGACAAATTTAAATTTAAATTTATTGTTGAAAACATTTTTAGCTTTTTAGGAAATATATGAATTAGCAAAATACAACTGACCAAAAAAAATCCCAGTGTATCAAGACAAAAGCACTGGGGTGCTGATATGGTGATCAGGAGTACACATATTTGTAAAAGTTCATCATCAGTTATACCTCAATTAAAACAGTTCATCAAAGTGTACAGATTAAAGTCATGCCATGGTTACTACCTTAAAGCTCTACAGATCACAGCCAATCTAAATTAAGCCCTAAGGTTCTCAAAATATTATTAAATGAATATCAAGTACTTATGGCTGAAGTATATATGCTAGCTGGAATTTAAGACATTGTAGATGAGGCTAGTCTGTTTAATTCAAACTATTAAGTACTTAATGGGGTAGAAGTTCCAAGTAACTTTCATTTCCTATGCCATGTAATTTTATAATGTTTGAACTTTTTCAATTCTGAAATTAAAATGGTTTCAAAGTATGGAGATAGTCAAAGGTTACAACAAATTCCAAAAGATCTACAAATTCTCTTATTTGACTAGATTTTAAAGCTTTAAATTCAGTAGCTATTTCCTGGGGCTTAGAAATCTTGCTGCAGACATCCTTCTTGTAATAGAATTTCACCTGCAAGTTTTATTAAGTCTACCACTTCAGTAAAGCACTATCGATTCCTTCTCCCTACTGTGTGCCCTGCTCTACCTGTGGGATTCAGTCCTGCAGAGTGATAACTCTTGCAAAAGGGACCTGATGCAAACAGCATCCCACCAACCCCTTTTCATTTGTGATCCAGAGTACCATACTAGATTATCCCATCTATTTTGTTCAGACCACCAATCAGTCCTCAAAGGTACCAATTCTTAGCAAAAAATGTAACGTGAGAAAATTAAGTCCCAATAACTTACAAACATTTTCTTAAAAAATGAGACTTCAGAGAGCCTGGGTGCCTCAGTCAGCTCGGCAACTTACTCTTGATTTCGGCTTAGGTTATGATCCCAGGGTCATGGGACATAGCTCACGTTGGGCTCAGCATGGAATCTGCCTAAGATTCTTCCTTTTCTTTCTGCCTCTCTCCTCCCCCCCCCCCCCCCCCCCCCCACTCACACATCCTCTCTCTCTAAAATATTTTTTTAAAAAAGAGAGAGAGAGACACCCCTTAGGGCGCCTAGCTGGCTCACTTGGTGAGGCATGCAATTCTTGATTTCAGGATCATGAGTTCCAGATCCACACTGGGCCTACAACTTCCTTTAAATAAAAAAAAAAAAGAGAGAGAGAGAAAGACCCTTTACACAGATTTATAAATCAATTCAAAAGTGAATGATTAAGGGGTGTTGGGGAGAAATGGGGAGCAACCACTAATAGGGTTTCTTTTTGGGGTGAAGATGTCCTAAAAAACTGTGGTGATAGTTACACAGCTTTTGTGAATATACTAAAACCAATGAATTGTAACTTTAAACAGATGAATTCCATTGTAGTGAACTATATCTCAATAAAGCTGATATTAAAAAAAAAAAATTGCCAACTGTGATAAAATACTGGTAACTGTTGAATACAGATAATAATGGGTATAAGTTCATATTCTCTTTGGGATATTTGAAAATTTTCGTATTTTTAAGATTGTTCCATTTTTTTTTGATAGAGTACACTTACAAACTAGAAAGGTCCTCTTACCTGTATGAGTTCAAACATGCTGAACAGTATTATTTTTTGTCTGAAAAATAGCTGCATTTTCCACATGTGTGTTTGCTTTCTTCTAATGAATTCAAGTGTGGTAATCCCACCAATCTTTCAAAAACTAACTTCTCACATTCCTATGTTTTGGGGACAAGTTAAGTTGTTCTATGTAGGAACTGAATACCACAAAACAAATAGGCTAGGGCACCTGGGTGGCTCAGTCGGTTAAGCGTCCTACTTCAACCTAGGTCATGATTTCGCAGTTTGTGGGTTTGAGCCCCGTGTTGGGCTCCACGTTGGGCTCTATGCTAACAGCTCAGAACCTGGAGCCTGCTTTGGATTCTGTGTCTCCCTCTCTCTCTGCCTCTCCCTAGCTCATGCTGTCTCTGTCTCTCTCAAAAATAAATATTAAAAAAATAAATAAATAAAAAGCTTGTTTCTGTTAAACGGATCTATGCAAGGGTTAATCATTGAGTTTTCCTTTTTGTCTAAGTCCTCAATTCCTTCGGGAAACTATACTGCATCTTAGATGTATTCACTATCAACTAAATACATCTTCTAAAAAAATAGTAGTCTAATTTAGCTAAATGATCAATCCCAAGTTGTTAGAATACGAATTTTAGCAATAACACTGATAATAGTTATCTTGCCCATTCTTTCAAATAAGTGTTTCTTCACTTGTCTTCCAGTCCCATATAGTTACCCCCATGGAGAGAGAAACTGAGGCACAAAAAGGTTAAATGACTTATCCAAGGTCAAAAAGACAGCAAATAACTGAACCGGGACTTGAAAACAGAATCCCCCTTCTTCAGTACTACTTTTAACTACCTACTGAATTGACTATCAGAAGTGAGTTGAACTTATGGACCACAAAGGTACTCTTACCTGTATGAGTTCGAACATGTTGAACGTAATTATTTTTTCTGTCTGAAAAATAGTTGCATTTTCCACATGTGTATACTTTCCTTGGAAAATGGTTTCTCAAGTGTTTCCTCCAGTGATATTCGCTTACTGTGGTGTATGTGCAAATGATGCACTTGTAAACTCGCTCATTATCCCCAGCTCTGGTGTGGTGTTTCAGGTGAGCAGTATAGTGATCATATCGATTGGTATTGTAGCCACAGCGGTCACAGCGAATGGGGCCCTTGGAGAAATCTCCCTCTTCTGTGGTAGAAGACCCAGATTCTCTGGCTTTTGCTTGCTTCTCTGCACTTTCTTCCACAAAAAATTTCTTGGCACTATGAACTCTGATGTGATGCACAAACTGTTCTTCAGATTCTGCTTCATACTGGCATGGTTTACAGCGAAAGGGTTTGCTCTTCAAGTTCTTGCATTTGTCCTCTGCTCCAGATGTTTCAGGAGGAAGATCTTTATTTGAGCTATAAATTTCTGGGGCAGCTGATACCTCAAACACAGGCTGTGGTTCTACAACACTCAGTTCCAAACTTTCCAGTTCCATGTTTTCCAGTCCACTGGGTTCACCTTTTATTTCAGCAGACTCCTCAAGTCCTTCTCCATCACTATCTGAAAAATTGTTATCTCCAACAGGCATCAATTCTGCCATCTGTCTTTCTTCACCAACCAGGTAATCACAGCAGCTGCCATTTACTTCCCCAGTTAAGGCCACATTTGCCAACATGATAAGCTGAGGCGCAGCCAGTTCAGCTTTGGAGAGGTCATGCAAGTCATACATGTCGTTAGGCAAAGCCATGCCAATGTTGCCACTGCTGGTGAACAGCCCTCCTCCTCCAGAAGACTGCCCCATTACCTGGGTGGCCATGACTGTATTCTGAATTCAAAATAAAACAAAAACCACAAAGTACCAGTTTAAACACAACATCCAAAATATCGCTATACTTCTTCATGTCTTAAAAAAAATTTCTCAAATATAATCTTTAAATTCAATGAGGTTCATTAATTGCTAAAATTAAGGCTTTAAAATATTTTTGTAATTCCAAATTTTCTTTATTGCAGTCATCAAAAAAAATTTCTCTTATCCCTGCAAAAAATACTATCAATTGTTTGACATAACTCATCCATCAACTTGGCCTACCCAGTGGCATGCCTTCCCTCAAGTGCTTTTCATTTTTCTGGTGAAAAAAAATAACTTCATCTTTAACATTAACTAAAATTATATTTAAATTCAATACATGAATAGTTAATTGCTGTCCTCCCAATTTCCCCTTCAACGGTTTACTTGTCTAAATCAGAAAAGGAAGAAATCAAAAAGCCATACTATGCATTTATTAAGTACAAACATGTCTGGAAAGTAGAAGCCTATAGTAATTGGTCAACTGAATTGACTTTCAGATGAACTTAACTAACTCCAGAAGAATAAACTACTGTAAAAAAGTAACACTTAGTTTATTTTTAATGACTAGATCTGTTTAAAAGGGGAAAAAAAACAAAAAACAAAAACAAAAACAACTGCAGACCTTTTCTCCTATGAAAAAAAGGAAGCTCCCTGTATTCAAAACTTCACAAATGAAAATAAAGAAACTTTCGGCCCCGCTAATAATCGTACAACTCAACCGGACAATCAGCGACTTTCTCGCATTGTGCTTGACTTGGCCTACTTGCTTAGTGGAAGCCATTACAAGATCACCTTCTTGAAAACATGTTGGGCTTTTAAAATCGCCTTAACCACATTACTTTCCAATCTAAAACGTGGTATTCTCAAATTGAGTGCTGCCTTGCAAATTAAAAAAAAGTAAAGCGACAAGCACTCAAAAAATAAAACCAAACCCCAATACAAAAAGTAATCCGTTTCATCCAGGTGCATAAACACAAACCAACGTACCAAAAGTTGGAATCAAATGCCATCACAGAAAGCAAACCGAGGGCAAAAGCTGCCCCAGGGCTTAACAGCCTAGCTACTTGGCAATTTACCCAAAATCGAGTTTTCTAATACCCCCCTGAACCCTAACTACCATCCCTAAAGGAATTTTAACGTTCGTCAGGAAGGCCGTCTAAGCACAGCCCGAAAACCCAACGTGTTGCACGAATTCCTATGTGTGGCTGCCACCAGCGCCTGCCTCGGCGGCGGCATTCCTGACTGAAATAGGCATTCGGCCATTTTCTCAAAATACCAAACACAAAGCAGCTCTTTGCAAACTCGGGCGCTCTCGCTTCCTCTCGGCTGGGCCCGCTCACTGCACACATTTACACACCAACTCGCGGGAGTTGCCCCAACACTCGTCCTGAAGCTTTTCCTGAGCTCCCCAACACTAAGAAAGGCAAGGTGGTCAAACTCGGGGCGCCGCTGGGCCAGACCAAATCTTCCCCATTCGGGATTGTCCCCTCCCCGGCCTGCGGGCCCCGAGTCTTGGGTAGAGGGAAGAAAGTTACCGCGTTGCCGGCGTCCCGGCTCCTCTCACGGCCCCTGGACTCGCCCTCCGCCGAGGGCCCGGGAGGCTCCGCGGGCGCCCTCCGGAGGCGTCGGGCCCCAAGCGCCGGAGGGGGGCCCCACGCGCGCTGGCCGCCTCCCCCGCGCCCCGGAAGTTTGCGAACTCACTCCGCCACAGCGCCCCGCGGGACGCGCGCCCCAACCCCGCCAGCTCGCGCGCCTAGGTGGCCGGGTGCGGAGGGCCGCGGCGGCGGGGCGGCCCGAGAGCAGAAATCGCTGTCCAGCCCCATTGGCGGAACCGCCCGGGCCGCGGGGCTGACTCAACCCGCCCGGCCGCACTCAACGGCGCCTTCCGGCGAAAGGGAGAGGCCAGAGAGGGAGGGGGACGGGAGGGCCGCGGGCCGACGAGGGGCTGCGGCGGGACCTGGGAGCAGGAGGACGGGGAGGAAGTTTCAGGACCAGGGCCTCAAGCAGCTCCGCTCCTTGGCCTCAGGACTCGACTCGAGGGGCGCCCGGGCCCGCGCGGAGGCGGCGGCCTGGCCTCGATTGGGGAGGGGGTTCTGGCTCCGCGCCGCTCCCCATGGACGCCCCCGGCCCAGCCCCGAGGCCGCGCCGGTGTAACCCGATCCCGCTCGGCCGCCCGCCCCCGCCCGGCGCGGCGGCCGCCGCCGGAGCCACAGTATCTGCAAATCAGCCCTGGACAGCGCCTCGCTCCGCGTCCTTCCGCGCCGTCCCCCTGCCGCTGCCGCCGCCGCCGCCGCCCGGCCGGCCCTCCCCCACTGCGACTGAGCCCCCAGCCCTCCGCCGCGCTTACCGGCCTTCCTAAGGGAGGAGGGGCCGGCGACCCGGAGTCGCCGCTCCTTCTCCGACTACTTTTCTTTGTTGCTGGAGTTTCGGGGGGAGGGGAGTGGGAGGATGGAAAAGTTGGGCGCTGGGGACGTCGAGGCCCGCAAAGGCCCAAGAGAGGGACTACAGAGAGTGCTCAAGCCGCCGGCTCTCGCCACGCCGTCCCGGGCGCCGCCGCCGCCGCCGCCGGGGTCTGTGGCCCGGGGCCTCGGCGGCGCTTGCTCTTCTGCTGCACCGCGAGCTCGCGGGAGCCGCACATTCCAGCACAGGAGGCTGCGCCGCGCACCCAGCCCGCGCCGCCGCCGCCGCCGCCGCCGCCGCCCGCGAGACACGCCCCCTCCACCGCCCGCGCGCGCCCGCGGGACACGCCCACCCCGCCGCCCGCGCGCGTGGCCGCCCGGCGCGCCCCGCCCCTTGGCGAAGGGGGTTGCCCTGGGCCGTGGCTGGGCTGTGGGCGCGCCTAGGGGGAGCCGCACCTAATCCTCCCGACCCCTCACTCTTGTCCTTAGGTCAAAAAAGAGGCGAGCCCCGCTCCCTTTCTTGATTTCTTTTGTAAACAAACAAGAGAAGTTGCCCCCCAGCCTTGCCGCGCCTGGATGAGAATAGAGCTGTTAAAAGAAAAAATCTGCAAGCTTTGACCGTTCTCTTTAGAACTATTGTCACCCGCCTTTCAAGTCTAAAGGGCTCGGAAATACCCTTTAGAATCTCTTGAAATCTCCACCCATAGCCACCCTTAACTAATTAAGCTTCGTTATACTCACTCGGTAAAAGTGCATCCCAAATTTAAACTATAAGCGAGGAAAAGCAATTCGTTCGTGAATTGTGAAAAAACAAATGTCTCGGGAAGATCACGGACTCAGAACTGAGGGGACAAATCCATAGACGTGGCACGAAGCAGGTCATTCCTGAGCCTTCAAAACACGATTTTAGTGGAGCAATTATCCTCAGATTACAGAGGGTAAAGCAGGTGCCTAGGACAATGAGGCTGCCTGGCGAGCATGTGTCGGAGAGTAAACTGGCTTCCATGTTTATAAAGTGGGGTAACCATGCATAATACCTGGAGCATGGTAATATGCTTTAAAAAAAAGAGAGAATGTAGTCTCATGTACCCCTTGCCTTCTGTTTACACCAGAGACGCCTTCTTAGTCTGCCTTTGATACCTTGGATCATGCCCATCCTCAGAAATTTAATGACTTCCTTACACCTCTCCGTGTAGCATTCAAGGCCCTGACTAACCTGATCTGGACATGTTGGACTACCACTACTATTAAAAAAGAAGTAGCAGCAAATGCTATGGAGGTTCAAAGTAGGGAGATGGTCCCTAGCTAAGAGGATCTAGAAACTTCTCAAAGTAGATGATGATCCAATCTGGCCTTACATTTTTGGGAGAATTTCAATAGGTGGAAAGTAGGGGAAGGAACATTCTACACAGTGCAAACAGCCAGCTCAAAAACCCATCAATTGAGCCTTGCCTAACTCCTGTTCCAGCTCCCCTTCTTTTTCAAGTTCCTTCACTTGCTTCTCTTATGACACAACTTCCATACTCCTCACTTTCCTGGTCTACACCTCAGTAGGACCCTTGTCTCCCTATACTAGGACAGTATTTTTTTATTTTTAAGTTTTGTATTTATTTAAGCAATCTCCACACCCAACCTGGGGCTTGAACTCACAACCCAGAGATCAGGAGTCTCAGGCTCCTAGGACTAAGCTCACCAGGTGCCCCAGGACAGTACATTATTAATTAGTGCAGCTTTAGATGCAAGATGGAATAAAGGCCTTAGGGGCTTAACCACTAAAGGTTTGGTTACTTCATATCAAATGCAAGCACTTCCTGTGATTCAAACTTGGGAAGTATTCATTCTCATTGAACCAAAGAGAGGAAAGAAATGCAGAAAGGAAAGGAGAGAGAGGAAGGGAGGGAGGGAAAGAAAAGAGGGAAGGAAGAAGGAAGGGAGGGAGGAAAGGAAAGGAAGAAAGAAGTTTTAGGTCTGCTACAAACTTTTCTCTACTTTTTTTTTAATTTCTTTTTTTCTTTTTAACTAAAATCTAATTTGAGCTGCACGGCTTTTTTAGATGCTATAACCCAGGGAACAATTCTGGCCTCTATCAAAGCCCTCAAAGGCATAAACTGTTTTCTTTCCCTTTTTTTTAAGTCCAAAAAGGCAAAAATGAGACATCTCTTTTTAAATTTACTCGATAAATGTCCTTCATTTCCTCAGTCTGACTGCTTGCTGGAGATGTTTTATTAATTGCGAAGTTATTCCCACATATTGTGATGCAAAAAGAAGAATGGCAAATTGGCAGCTGCATTCATTTAAAATTAGCAGAGCCCCTTGTTCAAGAGATGGCATATTCAGAGTGACCCAAATTATCCTGACATGAAGGCCATAGGTCAAATTCAAGGCCAAGTTACAAATCAATAGAAAATTTCCTTTGGGAGAGCTGGTGCTATGAACTTGAATTCTTAATTGTTTCTCAAGAGGCTGTATTTTACTTTGCTGCATCCAAAATTTAAGATCTCCTGCAAGATAAAGACTTTGACACATGAATGAGTTCTGGTTTTCTTATTTTGAGAATATGGGGTCTTTCCTATGTATTTAATTCATCAATTTTTTACTAAACTAAAATGTTATATGTTTTTAATAACATTTCCTCTGGAGATTTATTTCAAAAGTTTGGTAAAATGTGTTTGTGCTTCTACGTGCTTTTTATTCCTGTGTTTCATTTTTTTCTCTAGAAAAGAGCTTAGTTTGACTGAACCCACATTAATGTTACACTGAAATTCAAATACCTGTTTTACATATTACACGACTCAAGTTTGTGAATAAAAATTGGGATACAACATCTCCATTCTGATGTTAAAAGATTTCACTTCCACTCTTCCTGTCACCAGCCAAAGGGAAGACATTTGTGTGTCAAGGACCAAAGTTTCAGGCCTTTCCTGCCACTCTCTTTGCATTTTTAGTGGTACCTGTCACTGCTCACCCCTCCAGGAATCTCCTCCCCAACTGATCCTTCAGGAATTGAACTCTGGTTCTGAAGTTTGTGCTCTGTGAGTAAGCACAATTTCTATTCCTCATTTAGTTCACAGTGAACTCAAAAGACAACTTAAAAAATAGTGCTTTGCTTTCTCTATAACCTTATTCTGAAACTTTTAGTGAGGGCAAAAAAAAGTTGGGATGGAAAGTGCACTGGATACTCTGGTTTCTCTTCAAATCATACAAATCTTTTACCTTTTACTGAAGATTTTCGTGGAAAGGAACAACTTTGAGTCTTAAGCCAATTTTTTGAGTCCTTGTTTCAGCAAGTTTACAAAGAAAAAAAAAAGAACAGAAAGAGAAAGGAAGGAAAGAAGGAAGGAAAAGGGGGGAAGAAAGAAAGAGAGAGGGAAAAGAAAGAAAGAAGGAGAGGGGAGGGAGAAAGAACAGCAAGCATAGGGCAGGTAGGCTAGAGAATTGTTTCTCCTTCCCTCTGTTGCTTTGAGAAATCACTTCCCTTGAATTTTGCCTGTAAAATGAAGAGGTTGGACTAGTGATGTCTAAAATTGTCAGCAGCTTGGAAATCTAGGATACTTTTTATTCTGTTTGAAATTTCAAATCATGTGTAGTTTTTCCTAGTACAATTATATACATATATTTTTAATTTTTTAAAGTGTATTTATTTTGGGGAGAGAGAGAGCACGTGCAGTACAGGAATAGGGAGAGACAGAGAGAGGGAGAGACAGAATCCCAAGCAGGCTCCAAGCTGTCAACACAGAGCCCAGTTCAGGGCTCGAATTCACAAACTGTGAGATCATGACCTAAGCCAAGATCAAGAGTCAGGCGCTTAACCAACTGCACCATCCAGGTGCCCACAATTATATATTTTTAAGTTCAATATACGTGACATCCCTAGTTTCTTCTCTATGGCTCTCTTTTGCCCCTGTGGAGACATACCAGTAGCCTTGAAACATAACTGGCCTCAAGACAGGTGTTGTCTGTGGAGCCCCTGGCTGGCTCAGTCAGTAGAACATTTAACTCTTGATCTCAGGGTTGTAAGTTTGAGCCCCACATTGGGTGTGGAGATTACTTAAAAATAAAATCTTAAAAGGGGCGCCTGAGTGGCTCAGTGGGTTAGGCACCCAACTCTTGATTTCCGCTCAGGTCATGATCTCATGGTTTGTGAGATAGAGTCCCATGTCATTGGAATTCTCTCTCTCCCTCTCCCTCTGCCCCTCTCCCCCGCTCACACATGCACTCTCTCACTCTCATTCAAAATAAAGTTAAAAAACATTAAATAAATAAATAAATAAAATCTTAAAAAAAAAAAAAGATTGGCATTGTCTGAAGATAGGGATTTAAGGCCTCGTCTAGTTCTACTAAATGCAGGATCATCTATCCTTGCTTCCATTTGGACCCTGACCTATTTTTCTGGTTCTGACAATTGAGCACAGGGTCTTATCCACTATAGTATCTGCAGCTTGAGACACAGAGATGTCCCCTAAGTGCTAAGAGAAGGAAGGGAGGTGAACAAGGAAACTCCAGAATGAGCTGGGTTCCATCCTACCCTCTCCTGGAGCCCCAACCACACTTTGAACAACTCTTCCCTTGTTCCTCTTCCTTTCAGCCTTACTGGCCTCCTTGAACCCTGGCTACTCTCCCCCTTTTGGTTCCCTGTTCTGTTTGCTGTTCCTCTTCTGAAAGACTGTCCAGTACCCTCTATCCATGCTGCTCATTCCCACCTCTCCTTGATTCAGATGCCACGATTTCAGAATTACAACCTCCTCCCTTTTGCATCTAATCATGTTGTCCTTTCTTTTTAAATTTTATTTATTTTGAGAGAGGGAGAGAGAGAGAAGAGAGAGCCATGGAGGGGCAGGGAGAGAGAGGGAAAGAGAGAGAATCCCAAATTCAGGGCTCAAACACACCCTGAGATCATGACCTTAGCCAAATCAAGAATTGGGTGCTTATCTGACTGAGCCACCCAGGCATCCCTGTTGTCCTTCTTATTAGCAGTTATCACTAACTAACATGCTATGTGTTTTATTTATCTTATTTATTTTCTTTCCTCACTAGAAGGACAATGACAATGAAATTGGTATTTTCTGTGCCTATAACATGGTAGTTGTTCAATAAGAGTTTGTGAAATGAATGGTTAGGGGATAGTACCTTGGTTTTTGCAGTCTCTCAAAGTGGAGACATCTTGTACTCATATCAGTACCCTCAGTTCAGTACCTATTACAGACTTCCCTCATGCTACATGCTAGCCTGCCTCTTTGAATCTCCTCTAAAATAGTCCCTTTTCAATAACTATTTGTTGAATGAATAAAACAATGCTCCTGGACCCCTGGTTCCTGTGGTCTACCTTCCTGTTGGAAATCTCCCTTCTGCCCTTCTGCATATTGTATTCCTAGCATAGCCCTAGTTTCACACACCAATCTCTAGTTGGATTTTCCTTGGTGCCCCTAACAGTCTGTTGAGCCTCTGGTGCCCCTCTATTTGCCAGTGTTTAAATGTAAGCCACACCCCCTCCCTGGAGAGCTGCATCTGTATTGCCCTGCCCCTCCCCTGCATTCTCTTTACTTTGGCCTTTTTTTTTTTTTTAATGTTTATTTATTTTTGAGGGAGAGAGAGAGAGAAAGAGAGCGAGCATAAGTGGGGGAGGAGCAGAGGGAGAGGGGGACGGAGGATCCGAAGCAGGCTCTGTGCTGACAGCAGAGAGCCCAATGCAAGGCTGGAACTCATGAACCATGAGATCATGACCTAAGCTGAAGTCGGATGCTTAGCCAACTGAGCCACCCAGGTGCCCATTTACTTTGGCCTTTGTCATTGTCCTTCCTCCCAGAGTTCTCCCCCCATATAATATGCAGACCACAAAAGCTCACAATTGAGAAAGATCTTAGGCGTCCAAGCACTTATTTTATAGATGAAAGATAGACTTGCAAGCATTTGGCTTATGCAGGTTTGCACTCAAGTTAGGGTACAGCTGGAACTAGGATTCAGGGGCTCAGATTTCCAGCCAGACAGATGCTCTTTCCACATTTCTCAAAATCTCCAGTCTTCCCTCTATTTTTCCCTGGCCCCAGTGGCCCCCTTCCCAAAAACATTTTACTCCTCTGGACCTGATAAGCCACTTTGTTCAATGGTTGCACAGACAAGGTATATCTAAGGTAAGAAGTCTTTTCAGATCTATAGTTCCCTAACTTTTTTTTTTTTAATGTTTATTTTGTTTTTGAGAGAGAGGGGGGAGGAGGGGCAGAGAGAGAGAGGAAGACACAGAATCTGAAGCAGGCTCCAGGCTCTGAGGTCGCAGCACAGAGCTTGACATGGGGCTCGAACCCACAAACCATGAGATCATGACCTGAGCTGAAGTCAGACGCTTAACAGACTAAGCCACCCAAGCGTCCCTATATGTCCCTAACTTTTAAGCCTATCTTCATATATGTATTTTTTAAAGATGTATTTGTTTATTTAAGTAATCTCTATACCCAACATGGGGCTCCAACTCACAACTCTGAGATCAAGAGTCACATGCTATACTGACTGAACCAGCCAGGCACCCAAGCCTATTTTCATATTAAGATTAATTACTTTCTGGCTAGGGAAAGCCTTATTGTCCTCTATTGCGTTTAAAATACTAAAGACCCAGCATCAACATTTTAACCTACAAAACTCAACATCAATTTAGGGGAAAGGGGACTTAACTTAAAAGACAACTTCTGTCAGTCTTTTCCTTCCTTCCATAGAGAAGCAAAAAGCTCCCAGTCTGTGCTCCCAAAGTATACTCATACATATTTTCTTTCTCGTGTCTTTCTCACCTGACCGAGAGAGCCTGGAGATAAGAAACTGTTTGTGTGTTCTCAATATGATAATATTCCTTCCATAGTCAAGAAAATCAAACATCTGACAAAGTATACCAACCCACCCAAAGTTAAAACCAGACACTGGTTTTGTCAATAAATGTTTCTTAGATGAGTAAAACCTCACCTTTTCCTTATTTGTCTTCAAATAATCATTTAACTTACTAGAATGGCTAAAAATAAAAGAGGTGGCAATATGAAGTATTGAAAAGAATGCTCAGGGGGGCCTGGGTGACTCAGTCGGTTGAGCGTCCAACTTCAGCTCAGGTCACGATCTCACGGTCTGTGAGTTCGAGCCCCGCGTCAGGCTCTGGGCTGATGGCTCGGAGCCTGGAGCCCGCTTCAGATTCTGTGTCTCCCTCTCTCTCTGCCCCTCCCCCATTCATGCTCTGTCTCTCTCTGTCTCAAAAATAAATAAACGTTTAAAAAAAAAAAAAAAGAATGCTCAGCAGGGCACTTGGATGGCTCAGTTGGTTAAGCACCCAACTTCAGCTCAGGTCATGGTCTCAGGGTTCATGGGTTTGAACCCCACATTGGGCTGTCTGCGGTCAGCACGGGGCCTGCTTTGGATCCTCTGTTCCCCCTCTTTCTCTTCCCCTCCTCTGTTTGTTCTGTCTCTTAGAAATAAAATTTTGAAACTTTATTAAAAAAAAAAAAGAACACTAAGCAACTGGAACTCTCATATATTACTGATGGAAATGTTGGAATTGGTCTGTGTAGTTTCTTACAGAGACACATAGCATTTAATTCAGGCATCCTGTTGTTCTTATTAAAAAGAACCACAGGTCCAGAATGGTGTCACTTAAGCCAAGTTTACACCTCCTCCATAAATGTAGTCTTAACTGATCAGTTAGGAATTTTCTGATCAGCATCAATGAGGTAATTTGTCACATGGGCCCTCTTCATCCCCCACCACCCCCCTCAAAAAGATGAGGTAATCTGCATGATAATATCCCTGCCCTTCCCACTAAGGAAAGGTGAGTTTGTCTGAAACCATCTTTTCTCCCCTTTGCTAATAACTTCCTTGCCCCTCCAACCCCCCCCCCCCCCGTTATAAAACATTCCATTTTGTACAACTCCTCAGAGTTCCGCTCTACCTGCTAGAGGGGAGGCTGCCCAATTCATGAACTAATTAATAAAGTCAATTGGATTTTCAAATTTACTTGGTTGAATTTTTGTTTTTTAACAGTCTTAAGGGAACTGAAAATATTTGCCATGCAAAGACCCTGTAGGAAAGTGTCCAAAAACTAGGAACAACCCAAAAAAGTCCAATTGGTTAGTGGATAAACAAATTTTAATACACCCATACAATGGAATAATAGTGTCAGGGAACTAAAACTTTCCCTGTACTCTCTTACTTTAAGTGATCAGGGCCCTGTGAATTAGACTGCCAAAGACAGATTAGCAAAAGATAAAATTCAATCATCCTTTTCGTTAAGGTATGTAAAAGGGTACACAGTAAAATATGACACAAAGGGGCTGTTAGAATCTGGGGCTTATATACCATCCTAATAGGATCAGGGGAGGAGGAGAAGGACACTTATGGGAAAAGTAATGACTTCTTAATAAGGGCAGGTGGGGGAAGAAAGGGCACTTAAGGGAAGACCAAATGAGTTTTTAGAAAGATAAATGGGCCTCAGAAGAGACGAGAGATAGGATTGTTTTGTGACAATGTGTGATACAGTATGGAGACCTCTCATCTTCTGGGATAAGTGATAAGAGTCTATGTTCCTAGTTGATCCCAGGGAAAGGGTTATGACAATTGAAGTTTTTTAAAACTACTCTTGAGACGCTCTGCTTTTAGGAAGGTGAGAGGTTTCAGGAACTCAAATGCCTTCTAAAAATGTTTATGCCACAGTGAGTGGCATATTCTGGACCCATCCAATAGCAATAAAAAGGAACTAGCTATGAGGCAGCTGCATAGATGAATGTCAAGAGCATTATGCTAAGTGAAAGAAGCCAGATACAAAAGGCCACTTACCTTATGGTTCCATTGCCATTCTGGGAAAGGCGAGTCAATAGAGACACAAATCAGATCAGTGTTTGCCAGGGGCCAGTGGTTAGGGAAGGGGATTGACTATAAACAGGTATAAGGGAATTTTGGGGGTAATGTCAGTGATCTGTATCTTGGCTATGGTGATGGCTACACTACAGTATAAACCTCCCAAAATTCACAGAAATGAACAACTTTTAAAAGGGCAAATTTTACGGAATTTTAATAAGCCTGACTTTTAACAAATATGGCTGTAGAGGGGTTCCTGGGTGACTCAGTTAGTTGAGCCTCTAACTTCGGCTCAGGTCATGATATCATGGCTGTGAGTTTGAGCCCTGCATTGGGCTCACAGCTGTCAGCGTAGAGCTTGCTTCAGACCTTCTGTCCCCACTCTCTCCTTGCCCCTTCCCCACTTGTGCTCTCTCTCTCTCTCAAAAATAAATAAATCTTTAAAAAATAATAGTAGTAGGGGCTCCTGAGTGGATCAGTCAGTGAAGCGTCCTACTTCAGCTCAGGTCACGATCTCATGGTTCGTGAGTTCAAAACCCGCATCAGACTCTGTACTGACAGCTCAGAGCCTGGAGCCTGCTTTGGATTCTGTGTCTCCCTCTCTCTGCCCCTCCCCCACTCACGCTCTGTCTCTCTCTCAAAATTAAATAAACATTACAAAATTTAAAAAAATAAGAAGAGTAAAAATAAATAAAAACATAGCTGTAGAGAATAGACATGAGTTTTTCTTTGTCTGGATGTTTGAGTTATTTTGGAAAGTGTTTGAAATTCTTTCACAATATGTTACATCTGAGAATGATGATTTTTCTCCTAATAGAGTCTCACCAATTTATACTAAAAAGTCACTTCTTGGGTGTGCCTGGGTGGCTCCATCAGTTAAGCATCCAGCTCTTGATTTCAGCTCAGGTCATCATCTCATGGTGATGGGATAGAGCTCTGCATTGGCCTCTGCACTGAGAGTGGATCCTACTTAAGATTCTCTCTTTCCCTCTGCCCCTCTCCCTGGCTCATGCGTGCATGCTCTCTCTGTCAAATGAAAAAAAAAAAAGTCACCTCTTATCCCTAAAGTTATTTTATTTCACAGGTATTTACCAAGCACCTCCCTCTGTTTAGGGCACATGGATGGGGTTGCAGGGTGGGAGGCAGGTAAAGAAATATAAACTAGGTTTTGACCTTCACCAGCTTACAGTTTAGCTGGGGAAATAAAACCCTGCTTTAGTAAAAGAACAGACAGTAAGAGCTTTTCAAGTTTGGAAGAGAAATTGCTTCCAGCTAGGCAAAGCTTCAACAATGCAGTAGAGTGTGTCTTATAGGAAACTAAGCAGTCCATGGACTGCCTCTAGTCCAAAGTCTAGAGATTGGTTACCTTAAGGTCATTCTTAATGTATCATTCCAGGAGGAGGAGAGTCTGGGTCTCTGCTGAAAGATGAAGAGGCAGGAGCAGAGATGTGGGAAAGAAAGTCAGGTAAACCAGTGGCGCCTGGCTGGCTCAGTGGGTAAGTATCCAACTTCAGCTCAGGTCATGATCTCACAGTTCATGGGTTCAAGCCCCATGTCAGACTCTGTGCTGACAGTTGGAGCCTAGAGCCTGCTTCTGATTCTGTGTCTCCCTCTCTCTCTGCCCTCCCCCACTCATGCTCTGTCTCTCTCTGTCTCTCAAAAATGAATAAATGTTAAAAAAAAAAAAAAATCAGGTAAACCAGAATAGTAAACCAGCTGGGTTGGAGCAAAACACAACTGAAAGTGAAGTACATGACATCAATTTAGGACTGACACTCTTTCAAGTATGGGCTTGGCTTTCTACCAACAATGTCTTAAATAAGCAGTGATGAATTCACTCAGAAAAACAAATAAACAAAAACAAAATCAGCACTACAATCTAATAATAATTGTGACCGTCACACAATCAAACCTTAGCAACATCAAGTATATTGATTTGGATGAAGATAAAATGTAAGTTCCTGTAGTGTACTCAGAAGAAAGAATGTGTTGCCATAAGAAACTAGTCTGCATATAATCTAGAAAGGAGGAAAATGAAGGGGGAAAAGTTGGCACTGTTTACCTAACACTGTCCAGGGAGGATTGAGACATTGAATGTGGCTGTTAGAAACATATATGCTAGGTTTAGGACAAAGGACAGTTTACTTGGATTTTCCATGGCTTAGAATAGATGTCAAATCATTTAATCTCTCCTGACATTGAGTCCATATTCACAAAACAATACTAATAATATACACCCCATAATTTGACTCCAAAGTGTGTGTGTATGTGTGTGTGTGTGTGTGTGTGTGCGTGTGTATGGCAGCTAAGTTATTATTAACTGGTATTCTAATTTTTGCATTTTCTCCTACTATCCTCCTCTAACATTTCCTACTACATCTCCTCCTTTTCTAGCCCTCACTCACTGAGCTCCAGCCACCCAGGGCAGGCATACTCCTTTCTCAGGGCCTTTGCAGATGTAATTAAATTGAGGATCTTGAAATAAGGAGATTATCCTAGATTACCTAGGTGTGTCCTAAAGTCATTGACATAAATCCTTATAAAAGACACATAGAGGAGAACACAGACAGAGGGGAAAGTAATGTGAAGACTGAGGCAGAGATTGGAGTGATGTGGCCGCAAGCCAAAGAAGCTGGCGACCATGAGAGGCTAAAAGAGATCTGGACTGGATCTTTCCTTAGAGGCCTTTCTGAGCCAGCATGGCCCTGCTGACACCTTGATTTTGGACCTCTAGCCTCCAGAACTGCGAGAGAATAAGTTTCTCTTGTTTTAAATGGCTCAGTTTGTAGCCATTTGTTTTAGCAGCCCTGGGAAACTACTATGCTGCATGATTTCATCTATGTAACATCTCAAAGTAACAAAATTACAGACATGGAGAATAGATTAGATGTGGCCAAGTGTTAAGAATGGGATGTGGGGGGCACCTGGGTGGCTCAGTCAGTTAAGCAACTGAATTCCGCTCAGGTCATGATCTCATGGTTCAGGGGTTCAAGCCCCATGTCGGGCTCTGTGCTGACAGCGCAGAGCCTAGAGCCTGCTTTTGATTCTGTGTCTCCCTGTGGCTCTCTGCCTCTCCCCCACTTGTGCTCTCTCTTTCAAAAATAAATAAATATTAAAAAAAAAAAAAAAAAAAGAATGGGATATGGGATGGTGGCTTGCTGAGTATAAAGGGATACCACAAAGGAGATCTTTATGGAGATGGAACACTTCTGTCTGCATGTAAATCTGATGAACTCTGACTAAGATTTCTACAGACTAAGGTCTGTAGATTGTACCAATGTCATTTTCCTTGTTTTGATTTTTATAATTATCTAAGATGTTCTCATTAGAGGAGAGTGGAAGAAAGAACACAGGACCCCTCTGTACTATTTTTGGAACTTCCTGTGAATCTGTAATTATTTTTAAATGAATAAAGAATTAATTTCACTTCTTTCTTTCTAGTATTTTCGGTGGCAGCTACTAGAAAACTTTAAATTACATAGGTGGTTTGCATTATATTTCTATTTGATCAGTGCTGCTCTAGAATGTTATTTTCCCCTGTGGGGTTCTGTAAAGGAGCTGAACAGTCTCCTGCTCTGAAATCTTAGCCTCACCTTCTATAATTGCAGTGAAAACAATACAAGTCTGGGAAGTAAAGCCATAACAGGAGGGAAAGTACAAGCTGAGTCAGACAGACATGGGTGGAATCCTGGCTTTGCCATTTAGAGTCAGACCTCTAGCAAATCCTTTAAACTCTCTCACCCTGCCTCACTTAGTCTGGACAATCAGAATAATAATGCCATTTTGGCAGGACTCATGTGAGGACAAAGTGAAATCTCAGAAGTGCCTGACACATATTGAGTGTTCAGTAAATGTCAGTTCATTGCCTTTCTGTTCCAAGTTTCTCGGGTCGTATTAGATCTTCTTGTTTCCAGAAAAGGGAAGAAGAGGGAAGTGATAATTAGGGCCATCTTAGAGTCTGTGTGCCATGCACAGGAAAGTGCATAATTGTTTAGACATGCTTTCAGATACTTGTTTTCATTCACTGTTCATAATAATCCTGTGATATAGATTATTGCTGTCAATCATTAACCTCCCAAAAGACCACCAGAAAAACTTGTTGGTCAAGCAAAGCTAAATTTATTAGAATACTACAGAGAGAGGGAACAGTACCCTGACAGAATCTTAGTAGTCAGAGGAGGATATTTCTAGGGTTTTAGGCCCAGGTTGGATGACTTAAACAGGTCTGGGAGGGCAGGAAACTGGTTGGGAATAAGCAGAATTTATAATATAATAGTTTAGGATTAGAGAGCATAGCAAGATGAGGGTATTAAAACAAGTATTAACGAGCAAGTTGTTAATTTCGATTAGTAACCTATTTTAATTGGTTCATAGTGGTGTCTTTTAAGAACAAGAATTTCACAGAGCAAATAGCTAAGTTATTTTTGTCTGATCCCAGAATTGTTTAGCACAGGGACAAGAAAGTAAGTTAGTTTCAGTTCTCATGGCTAACAATTTCATAGTACATATACATTAAATGATGAATGATTCATGGTACCTCAACAAGAAAAGATACTCTGCAACCTTTAAATATAATTATTAAAAGTACTCAAAAATATGTTTATATTATATGCTGATGACATAATGTTAAATGAAGGAAACAGAAGACAAAATATTAACTTACATGGTTGTGACAGTAAAAATATGTGAGCATTTGGAAGAAAATGTGGTAAGAAAATAATGCAAGGGAGGGCGTCTGGGTGGCTCAGTCGGGTAAGCATCCAACTTTGGCTAAGGTCATGATCTTGTGGTTTGTGAGTTCGAGCTCCCTGTTGGGCTCTGTGCTGACAGCTTGGAGCCTGGAGCCTACTTCTGATTCTGTCTCCCTATCTCTCTGCTCCTCCCCTGTTCTCTCTCTCTCTCTCTCTCTCTCTCTCAAAAATAAATAAACATTAAAAAAAATTAGAAAATAATGCAAGGATGGTGGGGTGATGTGTGTGTCAATTAGGGTCCTACCAGGAAACAGATTCCATTTCTAAGTATTTAAAACAGAGGGAATTTGAGGCAAGAGGTTGTTTGCAGAGGCAGTGGAAGAGCAGAGAAGCCAAACAGGGCCACCAAAAGCTAGGGGTATGCCACAGGTGCCAGAACATCTGCAGTGGGCCTGTTTAGCAGCAGGTGGATCCATGGAGGAGGGAGAGCAAAGGAAATCACTGTCCTTGCTGAGACACTTCCCAGGACAGAGGGGGGAATGCCTGACTTCTTTTTTTTTTTTTAAGTTTATTTATTTATTTTGAGAGAGACAGAAACAGAGAATGAGTGAGGGGCAGAGAGCGAGGGAGAGAGAGAGAGACTCTGAAGCAGGCTCTGCCCTGCCAGCACAGAGCCCCATGTGGGGCTCGAGCTCACAAAACTGTGAGATCATGACCTGAGCAGAAACCAAGAGTCAGATGCTTAACTGAGCATCTTAACCTGAGCCACCCAGGCACCCCGAAAATGCCTTACTTCTCACTACTCACCGCTCCAGTCTCTTGCCAATGTTTCCCACTAGCCCAAACCAGTCAGATACCAGCTTACAGGAAGCCCAGGACATATAGCTGGCAAAGACCAGCTCCCCTTTCAGGTGCAGAGGAACACAGAAGAGCAGAAATAGATCTAAGGCTACAATGAGAGGTTTTCATTTGCTTTCAAATATATGTACTTGCTGGTGTTATATTGCTTTTTTAATTCCAGTGGGGAGAAAATGTAAAGTAAATAAATAAATAATTTTCAGAACGAAAACTCTGGGGGCACCTGGGTAGCTCAGTAGGTTAAGTGTCCAACTCTTGGTTTTGGCGTAGGTCATAATCTCACAGTTCGTGGGTTCAAGCCCCATGGCAGGCTGTTTGCTGGAATTCTCTCTCTCCCTATGTTTTCCCCTCCCTGTTCAAAAGAGAAAGGAAGGAAGAAAGAAGGAAAGAAAGAAAGAAGGAAGGAAAGAAAGAAAGAACAGAAGGAAGGAAGGAAGGAAGGAAGGAAGGAAGGAAGGAAGGAAGGAAGAAAAGCAAACTCTAAGCAGTATCTTACACTGTAAGTTGCTGTGTAAATGGGTATCACTTCGTAGGAGGGTAATTTGGCTACAACGCTCAACAATTTGGGAGGCCTGGTGGCTCATCTGACTCTTGATTTCAGCTCAGGTCGTGGTCTCACAGTTCTGTGAGTTTGAGCTCCATGTCAGACTCTGTGCTTGGATTCTCTCTGCCACTGTCTCTCTGCCCCTCCCCCACTCACACACAGTCTCTCTCTCTCTCTCTCTCTCTCTCTCTCTCTCTCTCTCTCAAAAATTAATAAATAAAGATTTAAAAAAATTTCATTGGGGACACCTGGGTGGCTCAGTCAGTTGAGTGTCCGACTTCAGCTCAGGTCATGATCTCACAGTTTGTGGGTTTGAGCCCCACATTGGGCCCTGTGCTGACAGCTTGGAGCCTGCTTCAGATTCTGTGTTTCCCTCTGTCTCTCTGCCCCTCCCCACTTGGGCACACTGTCCCTCTCTCAAAAATAAATAAATAATTTTTTTTTTAAATTAAAAAAAATTTTAAAGTTCATTGTACTTACTCTTTGTCCCAGCAATTTCATTTCATTTTTTTTTTTTAAGTTTTTATTTTGAGAGAGAGAGAAAGCATGAGTCAGATGCTTAACCAACAGAAAGCCACCCAGGCACCCCTAATATGATCATTTTTAAGCCAGGTCAGCCATGTCTACAAAGGTTTATGCTCCAAAATTTGAAAACCAAATTGTAAGACAAACATCAGGTTTAATTAAATGTCTACATATACATTATGTCAGCTTAATAAACTTGGCATTTATTAAAATGTCTTATGTTTTAAAGCTTATAGGCTAGATTTCCTCACTTCATGAGAAATCCTGAGCATGCAGGAAAGTTATTGAGGAATTATAGCTAATAAATTACTTATGGCCAAGTATTGTTAAGAAAAAAAATATTATACTATTGCCCTTTTATATCACACACACACACACACACACACACACACAATATTTGATGTTTGTGCATCTGAAGACAATTGTTGGATGTAAAGTAGGGCCTGGAAATATAAAAGTGCTGAAGGTCTAGGCAGGCCTCTCAGAATTTCTTAACAGTGGCATAGGTTGGTTACATATGCCGGAGGAAAAAGAAGAAAAGATAAAGTAAAGTTGGTCTGGGAAATTTACTATATTGACCATATTGTTGTCTCATTCTAAGATAATCTCAGGGTGTCTGGGTGGCTCAGTTAGTGGGCTTCTGGCTCTTGATCTTGATCTTGGCTCAGGTCTTAATCTCAGGGTCATGAGTTCAGCACCTGAGTTGGGCTCCACGCTGGGCATGAAGCCTACTTAAAAAAAAAAAAAAAAAAAAAAAAAAAAAAAAAAA